>NC_138107.1:60946919-61421919 GCF_964146895.1 Miniopterus schreibersii
CAAAGAAATCTACAGAGACAGAAAAGCTAGTGGTTACGTGAGGCGGGAAGGAAAGATGGGGACTGACAGCTAACTAATGGATCTCTTTTAGGGAGGCTAAAAATGTTCTGAAACAGGACTGTGGTAATTGTTACACAATTCTGAGAACATATTAAAAAACATGAAATTATATACTTTAAATGGGTAAACTGTATGTTATGTGAATTATGTCTCAATAAAGCTGTATTTTAAAAGATAGGTAGAGTGGAATAGACTAGAAAAAAATGGCATAAAGAAAGGAGATAAAGAAAGCAAGAAAGAAGAAAAATTTTGAGAGAAGTAGAAAAAGTATGTATGATTTTTTAGATGCATCAGAATGTAACAATCATCACCGTAAGTAAAAATCCACTCAAAAACCAAAATTGTCCAAATATTTTTTTTAATCTAGCTAAATGTGTACAAAAGATATACCTAAAATATTAGGTCCTATTTTGGCACTTTCATATCTGCAGAGTCTGAGAATGATTGCAAAACAATAAATCATACAAAAATAACTGTTAAGACATAGGAAAACTGTATGTCAGGTATCTACATCATGAAAAGCATGTTCTACTAAACTGCTTGCTTTCATTCTTTATATTTTAAAGATAGTGAGAAACTTGTTTCCCAACAGCCAACTGTATGGCCTATTAGCAACTTGTACTTGACAGCAACAGTATGCAATCCTATGCAAATCTTAGTTCTCATTTTGTTACTGCTTAATCGTTATTACCAAGTTTTCTTTTCTATTTTATTTATACTTTTTTCAATTGCATGTTGTGAAGCCACTTCAAATATTATTTTTTTAAAAAAGTGAAAAGTTCTAAAATTACTTGCTTAAAATAATTACAGAAATCTACCATTTACAAGTTAGGGCATTTCTGATCCGCAGCTAGATTACTGGCAATTAATTAAAGGACAATCTGAGGTACAGCTTAAAGAGGTCAGCAATTCAAAGAAAAATTCACTTTAAAAGCTAGTCAGTACAAACAGATCATTTTTTATTTACAGAAAAACAACTTTTTTCAATAACTTTTAAAATTTCATAAAACAGTACCATCTTCTAGATATCTCCCACTAATTTCAATTTAATATTAAGTATCATCAGGCATTTTAGTTGCAAAGAGCCATGTTATTTCTCTTCTATAAAAATTTTTTACAAATCAAATTATAATGTGATCTCTTAAATTATGGGGATTTTTGAAAATGTCAATTTTCTCAGAAATAAAATTATTACTTAATGACTGAACAGACAAGAAATTATCTATTTACAAGTCTGAAGAGATGTAGAGTCATTAACTCTTCCCTAAACCCACGGCTGTGTGACCAAAGAGTTTTAGGTCAGAGTACATGGGCTCATCACAGGTCTCTAAAATGGACTAAATTCAGCTCAGCTTGGTCAGGTACAGGCATTCAAATTCTATCAGGCCAAGAAGCAAAATGATGGGGGGGGGGGAGAGTAAATAAATAAATGGATAGAGGAGGGGGGACATCTGTAATAGTGTCAACAATAAATATATATATAATAAATAAATGTATGGGTGGATGGATGGATAACACTGAAGGTAAAAATGAGGTCGATAAACAAACAAAATATGCCTCCAACAAACAATTTTAATTTCTGAGAACTTAATAGAGCTGTAATGCTCATTTCATTTTAAGCAATAATGTAGACTACCAAAATATTAAGTAGAGATAGAAGGCATAAGAAAAGGGTTATTTGGTTTGAAAAAAAATGTAGATCATAATTATTTTGAATACTGCCGTGAAATTGATTTCACAAACAATAAAGTGTTCTGTACATAACCTTTGACCTATTTCACATGCAAATAAAAAACTAAAGCCCATAAAGGTTAAGTTACTTGACAAAGTACAAATCTCAAAATAGAATCCTGGTCTCCTGTTCCTCAGTCTAATATTACCTAAAGGAGCTTCTCCCCTCTAGTGTCTCCCTTCTGAGTACAGATTTCTAACAGCAGGGCTAAGAGGAGGGCTTCAGAGGTAGACTTGAAGAATCTCAGCTCCACCACCTGAACAGCCATATATTCCCCGGTATGTTATTAACATGCTCTGAGTCTTGATTTTTCATTAGTAAGTCGAGTGAAGATAATTATATTTTACCTGAATATACTAAAAGCCACTGAATTGTATGCTTTATGGGTGGATTGTATGGTATATGGATTTCATCTGAATAAAGCTGTTCGGAAAAAAAAAAAAGTATGGTTTTTGTCTCCTAAACACCTCCTGAATCATCTCATCTTCTCCTTTCCCAGCACTTCTTTTTATGAACAAGTCACCATGGGCTCCTACTAGCAACAAGCGGTCTCCTGGCATCACCCAGTTTTGCTCTCCTCTGATCCCTGCTCAGAACGTTCTTTCACCTCCCAGTCTTTGACCACCTGTTCTCTCAGCCTAGACTACTCTCCCCGCCCCCTTTTGCCCTGCCAGTTCCCACTTACCTTTTGGGGCCTCAACTTAAACATCACTTCTGCCAAGGGCCCGTCCCCTCATCCAGTGGGTGTCGGTATGTCCCCCTACCCTGGCACTTCACCTATCATACTGCTCACGGTATTCAATGATAATTATTTCCTGTCTGTCTTCTCCACTGGACTTTATATATCCAATGAACAGGGAAAATGTCTGTTTAATTCTAATGCCTAGTACAGTACCTGACACATAACAGACACTCAGTAAATACTGGCTACGTAAATAAAGAAATAATTAACAAGTCCTCACTTTAAATGACCTTAGTTTCTTCATAAAATAAAAACAGTTCACTAAATGGTAATTTTCTGCCTTTTCTTCCTGATGTATATGACCTCAAAATTTATATTATTCAATGGCCCTGTTATTTCTTGGTAGAAACAACTAATGAAGATATGATTAAATTGAAGTCCATTTTTATCAGTCCCTCCTATTTGAAATAAATGAGGTTAATTAGATAAGAAAATTATCTCCAATACAAATGAGCAGTTGGGAATTATAAAAAAAAATATTTAACTTTATCTGTACCTTTTTTAAGTAAACTATAAATATGCTTGAAAATTAGCCCAACCAGACTGTTAGAAGCTACATTTAAGAACTCAGATGTTAAAAGATAAAGGAACTGCCTGGGAGCTTGTCTCTCTGGCGCCATGTGATACAGGAGAGGAAGACTATCCGGCGGAAGGCATCGGAGCCAAGCCTAAGCCAAAATTAAGTTATTTTTTTAATCTCAGGGTCCTTATTATACTCCCAACTGGGAGTTACTCCTATATTCCTCTTGCTTCTCTAATCACTCAACTCTGGCACCACATCTAGGTTATGCCCTACACAACACATACTGCATAGTTCAAAAACAACTCCCTCTCAAACTAATTTCTGTGGCAACAGCTATTTACATGGCCTTCAGGTCTTGGCAAAGAAACACCTAAGAAGAAACTGGTGATCTGCTGGTATGGCTTATGTTACAATCTGGTAGGCTTGCAGATGCATCTAGCCTCAAGTCACAGATCTATTTCCTACCGACCTGGAACTTGACACCTCATGAACAAGTTACCACAGCTAAAAGTGATGCTGCTAATGTTAAAATTAGTGTCTCAACTTATCATTAAATGTAAAAATCTCACACCCTTATTTAGCATTATTTTAAATCTCAAAATACCATAGCTAAAAGCAAATCACTCACTGGCAATTTCAGAATACTGTTCTGTACCAGAGTCCCATCCTTGCTGAAATTCTGATGTAATCCTTTCCTCCATTTTGCTCTTTCCAATTCTGCAGTTCTTGAAACACAGTAATAATTCAATAACTACTTATTAAGTGAAAAATGAATGAATCTCTAAAAGCTGTAGGTTAGAGAAAGAAAGGTATTCTCTATATAATGGTCACTGATAAAACTGGGTATTTGTAATTCACAGTGCATTTATATTCTGTGTTCAGTTACTCTACACTCATGCATGAATTTTAAGTTTTTAAAGAATTAAAAAAAACACATAACATTAAAATAAAAAAGAATGCAAATTATTTTTCAGATGATTCACAGGATGCTTTGAGGATTGAGCAGTGTCCAAAGAGCATCACTTGGAATATCAGTTATAACCAACCAACAATACTAAAGAACAGAAAGAGTGGGGGGAGTAAGGGGTCTAACTAGACAGTATCATTCTGTCTGTTTAAGAATGATTTACATCACATATGTACTCTTTACTTAAAGCAATGCACCACAGAATTTTAAAAAATTATTCCATGTACCCCCAATATTAAATTTAAATTTAGCACACAGAGGTACGCCTATATTCAATCATAACTGTCTTGTAGATAAAGAAAAATAATTACTAAGAGAAATAACTCAAGATTTACTACTACAGATTGACAGCCTACTCTACTCTAAAATGCCCAGGAGATTAAACCCAGCTCTAGGCTTACTTCAATGGCTGGATCTCCTTGGAGAATACACCAATTCTAGGAGCTTCAGGTAATATGGATTAGGTCATGTATACCATTTCATACTGAAAATTAATTTTTGAAGAAATTCAATATAGAAAAGTTTTTAAAGATCTGGAAGAATATGCAACATACTACTAACATTTGTGAGCTCTGAAAACAAAGGCAAGATGGAAAGGAAGAAATAATTTCACTTTCTGCTCTATTTAATTCTATCAAGGTTGAAATTTTTCAAAGACCATACACTTAATATTCGAAATACAAATTTACTTTTAAAATTATGTTCATCTTTATGCTTTTTTAAATGCATTTATTACCTTTCTTTTTTATGCATTTATTACCTTTCTAATATCAGGGGGGAGAGAATAGAAGAAATACATATAGTAGTTGACATTAAGGAAATGTTTTACAATCACTTTTAAGTACTTTTTCTCTTCATTTTTTATTTCATTTACATGACAGAATTTCTGGTTTAAGATCACTGCCTGAGTTCACAAAGTTATATTCTCTCCCTTCCATGACCCAATGAAATGACAGAAAAATAACAAGGTAGAAACTCATGGCAATGAACAACATAGGACCATCAGAGAAAGAGATCAGAACAAAATTCCAGAAGCTGGAAGTGAAAAAATGCCAGTTACTGCAGCAGGACAGAAGAATACATGGCACAGAACACAAGCACTGGGAATGTAGCAGTGGGAGTTCATCTGTCTGGGGGTGCACCAAAGAGGCTCTAACCTCAGAAATATCAGGTACAAAAGCCGGCTAAAAACAAGAACCTTAACTGAAAGCCTACATATGTATCATTTCATTGAACCAAACTGAACACATACCAGTCCTATTCTATGAAACGAACAATAAATTAAATAAAATAAAGCTGAAGTGTAGATACAAAACTGTGAGAGTGGCAGCAGAAGCATCACTGTTTTTAGTAAGTCATCTGGGGAACCTTCCTAGGGAGGAGAAATTTGAGGAAAGAGACATGAAAAAGTAAGAGGTCCAGGAAAGAGGACAAATACCACTTTCAAAGCAGTGATGATAAAGCAAAGAACTGCACTAACCAATCTAAAGTAAAGGTCATGCTATTAAATCTTCGTAACACAGAAAAAGAGTACTATCTCCAATACAGAGATTAAAAAACTGAGGCTCTAATAAATGAGAAATTACTTAAGATTGCACAGATAATTAAGAGATAAGAGGTTTAAACAAAGCTTAAGCTCTTAATATGAGTAGTCTTTTCATCTTTTGGGATATAGTTTACTCACTTATATAATGGTCTAATCTAAGGACCCATCCGATTCTAACACTATGGCTAATTATTACCAAACGATACTAATAATCCTACTTATCATTAAGAAAACCTTCCATTAGTGCACCTGCGAACTTGAAAAAGAACATCCATAATAGGGCATTTTCTTTACTACTTTAGTAATATCACCAGCTTCCCACTGAAAGTAATGCCCTTAAAATCAATTTTTTAAACATACTAAATTTTTACATTTAGAGAAAATTAAATTTGTTTAGTTTGGCTTTTATTTCCTTCCTTAAGTCAACTTTTTTCTTTAGTGTATCAGCTTTCTCTTAAGGGACTTTGAAATCAATTTTAGTAGTAATATACATAGAATACAGTTCTAAAATGCTATTTCAGAACAATCAAGTAGAAAACTCCACTACACAACTGTCAGTATACATGTCAACTTTATTCCTCCAAGGGCCCAAATATAAATGATAATACTTAAACAAACTGACAATAAAATCTATAATTCTAAGAGCATTTATTCATATGATAAATAAGGCCGTGAAAATAGGATGTAAGATCTTAAAGAAAATAAAGAAATACAAGCACTATACATTTAAATTATTTTCATCTTTCAATTAACAAAAGAATATTTGTATTATAATTAATAGATTATTTTTGCAATTCACATTCCTATTTACTTCCCCCTTCATCACCTTGCATATATTTCCTTCATTTCTGAGTTGTATATTTTAGATAGTCAACTGATATTAGATGCAAGACCATAATGAAATTAATATTCTATGTAGTTGCCAGCAAAGTTATGACAGATAGTAGTAGTAGTAGTTAAACCAGATTTTGTTAATAGTCATAAAAAAAATTATGGTGAGAAGATGGAAAAGATACCCTTCCCTATACTTCCCACTAAGAACAACTAAAAGCTCTGGACATAATATAAAACAAACATAAGACTTTGAAAGTTGGAAAGAAGACAGCAAATTGTCTAGGAATCTCAGGACCCAAGGAATAAGACAACGATAAATTCCCTGGATTTTCTTTTTGCCTCTTATGTCCAAGAACTGAAGCTGAAAAAAATCAGCACCACGAAGGAACCAAAAGGCAGAACCCAAAAAGTCCCAACAAAAGCCTGTTCTCCCCAGCCAATGGACCAGGAAAGAGGAAACCTAACAAGACAGAGAATTTTCAGACAGTAACCACTCTTCCCCAGGCAACAACCACAGAAAAAACTGCCTCCACCCAAGCCAGCAAAAGCCAAGTAGGGAGCCTAGACTTCCAACCTTACCAATCTGTAACAAAATGTCCCAATAGCCACATGAGGGTAGTATCAATAAAGGTCCAGTAGGGAAACAAGGTTTTCATCTCTATTTGGCAGTATGGATTCCCCTACCCCCACCCCACCATGCACACACACTCAGGTTATGTCAGAGGAGATCTTAGAGTCTGAATATTCATCATCATCCAGCAATAACGAGGCTACCCACACATGGTGGTATGAGTGGTGATCACATGAAAAACCTAAACTCCCACCCAGAACCAACAGTAACAAGATGCTTCCTTCCTAACAGAATTGATCTAAAGAAATCCATCGAAGACATGTCACATAATTTCTGAAAACAAAAAAAATATCTTTAAAGTAGCCAGAGAAAAATGACAGCAGATCTGTCATCAGAAACCATGGAAGCCAAAAAGAAGTGGCACAATTCTTTTCAAGTACTGAAAGAAAAGAACTGTCAAACTAAAATTGTATACCCAATGATTCAGGAATAAGGAGGAATTAACACGTTTTCAGTTGAGAGAACTACAATAATTTGTCACTAGCAGATGTATCCTAAGAAAAAAAAAAGGCTAACGTAGTTCTCTAAACCAAAAGGAAATAATTAAAGGAAACTTGAAACATCATGAAGAAAGAAGTCAGTAAGTAAAAATATGAGTAAATACTCATAATAAGCTGTCCCCTCTTGAGTTTCTTAAATTGCTTGACAGTTGAAGTAAAAATTAAAATACTGTGTGACATGGTTATAAATATATGTACAGAAATATGTGGAACAATTTTGCCATAAATGGAGGAGGGTAAAGAAACGTAAAGGGAGGTAAGGTTCCTATACTCCACTCAAACTGTTAAAATGACAAGTTATATGTATCTAAGTTATATATATTATATATAATATAAAGTAATATATGTGATACCTAGAACAACCAATAGAAACACTATACAGCGATACACTTAAAAATACTACAGATAAATCTAAGTAGAATTGTAAAAAGGTTTAAGTAACCCACAGGAAAGCAGAAAAATAAAAAATAGAAACAAATAAACACAAACAGAAAATTTAAGCATTAATACATCAGTAATTACATTAAATGTAAATGGTCTAAAATTTACCAATAAAAAATAGAGACTAGCAGAGCAGATTAAAAACCACAATCCAAGTGTATGCTGTTTCAAGTAACTTGCTTCAAATACAATCGCACAGACAAGCTGAAAGGAAAAGAATAGAAAACATATACCATTTAAATATTAATCAAAAGGAAACAGATGTAGCCATATAAATAGTGGTCCTCAGTACAAAGAAAATTACCAGAGACAGGAAAGGGACATTATATAATAAAACAAGTGCTAATCAACCAATATATAGCAATCCTAAATGTGTACACATCAAACAAAGAGCTACAATTTGTGAATCAAAACTTTATAGAACTAAAACAGAAATAAACAAATCCCCAATTATAGGTGGGACTTTTATAAACAACTCTCTCAACAATTGATGGAACAACTAGATAGAAAATTATCAAGAATACAGAAAAACTTAACAACACCATCAACAAACAGGATCTAATTGACATTTATAGAACACTAGATCCAACAGAAAAATACACATTCTTTTCAGGTTCCCATAGATTATATAGCAAATAGACCATATGCTGAGACCAAAATCAAACCTCAACAAATTTTAAAGAATTGAAATCAGAGTGTGTTTCTGACAACAGTGAATTCAAACTAGAAATAACAAAGACAACAGGAAAATCTCCAAACACTCTAGGTACTACCTAAATAACCCTGAGATCAAAGAAGAAGTCTCAAGGTAAATTAAGAAAATACAATGAACTGAATGAAAATGAAAACACAAAATATCAAAATTTGTGGGACACAGCAAAAGTAGTGCTAAGAAACTTACAGCACTGAATCATACATATTAAAGAAAATTTTCATTTCAAATCAATAATCTAATCTCCTACCTTAAAAACTTAGAAAAAGGAAAATAAACCTAAAGTAGAAAGGATATAATAAACAGCAGAAATCACTGAAAACAAAAATCAGAAAACAAAAGAGAAAATTAATAAAACAAAGAGCTGATTCTTGGCAAAAATTAATGAAATTGACAAACTGCTACTAAGATCAAAAAACAAAAAAGGAAAGATACAAATTACCAATACCAGAAATGAAACAGGGCATTTCACTTCAGAGGTTGCAGCTATCATGGGAATATAAGGTAATGCTATGAACAACTCTACACACATAAATCTGACAACTTAGACAAAGTGAACAATTTGCCCCATCCCCCATAAAAC
The DNA here is from genome assembly GCF_964146895.1 of Miniopterus schreibersii. Lineage (NCBI taxonomy): Eukaryota > Metazoa > Chordata > Mammalia > Chiroptera > Miniopteridae > Miniopterus > Miniopterus schreibersii. The sequence goes on from NC_138107.1 coordinate 60,956,191, forward strand.
TACAACTCATTCAACTTTAAAGAGATTATCTGAATAGTCCTATAACTATTAAGGAAATTGAATTGATTATTTTAAAACTATGAAAAAAGAAATCTCTAGGCCTAGAAGGTTTTACTGAAGAATTCTATCAAACACTGAAGAAAAATTAATACCATTCTATATAATCTCTTTCCAGAAAACAGGAAGGAACACTTTCCAATTCATTTTACAAAACTAGTATTATCCTGGTATCAAAACAAGATAAGACAGTACCCCCCAAAAGAAAACTACAGACCAAATACCTTATGGACACACACACACACACACAAAAATCCTTAACAAAATATAAACACACAGAATTCAGCAATAAGTAAAAAGAATTATACACCATGACCAAGTGGAGTTGAAAGCTGGCTCAATATTTGAAAAATCAAACAATGAAATTTACTACCACATGAACAAGCCAAAGAATATATCAATTGATACAGAAAAAGCATTTGCAAAATCCAACATAAATTCATTATTTAAAAAATTCTCAGCAAAACAGGACTAGAGGGGAACTTCCTCAAACTGATTAATGGCATCTACAAAATACCTACAGCTAATAGCTGTTATATAGCTACTTAACAGAAGAATGAATGTTTTATCTGTAAGATAGGGAAAAAGGCAAAGATGTCCACCCCTACTACTCATATTCAGCACTGTGTAAGATGTTTTACCCACTGCAATAAATAAAAGAAATAAAAGGCATACAGATTAGACAGGAAAAAAACCCTATTTATAGACGACATAACTGTCTACAGAGAAAATCCCAAGAAATCTCCCAAAAAAACTCCTAGAATGAAAAAGTGAGCTCAGCAATGTCACAAAATACAAGATAAATATACAATAATCAATTGTATTTGTATGCAATTACAATTAACACACTGACATCAAAATTGGAAATACAATGCCATTAACAAAATATGTACAGAACATATATGCTGAAATCTATATAACACTGATGAATTAAATTAAAATCTACATAAATGGAAAAACATATCGTTAATGAATGAAAAACTCAAGAGAATAAGGATGCCAATTCTCCCCAAACATAGGTATAATCGACATAATTCTTATTAAATTCTCAGCAAGGTATTTTGTAGAAACAGAAAAAATTATTCTAAAACACATACAGAAAACAAAGAAACCAGAATAGCTAAAACAATTTTGAAAAATAAGAATAAGATGGGAATAATTATTCTAACCAATTTTAAGACTAGGCAAAGGAAATTAACCTCAATCTAACTCTCACACTGTGAAAAAAGACTAACAGCATATCTGGGTTTTCTATATCCGGCACATTCCAAGGAAGATGTGTCCCTTTTTCAGTTCCCAGTAGATAACCTCTAAACCCCTGGTCTACCCTATCTAATAAGTGTCTCTGTTTACCTTGGGTCACTCCATATAGTCTATGCTAATAATATGTTTATGGTGGGAGCCTTGAACCATGTGATTATCACCTTGACCTCTCAAAGGCTGGAGATTAAGGTCATCCATACAGGCAATCAACCATGCCAACATAACCAGCCCACAATAAAAATCCTGGACACCGAGGCTCAGGTGACCTTGCCTAGTTAGCAATACTCCATACGTGCTGTCACACATCATTGCTGGGAAAATAAAACACCGTTCATGCAACTCCACTGGGAGAGGCCAAACTGAATGTTTAGGCCTGGGGTCTCCTGGACCCGGCCCTTTGCTCCTATTTTCATTGCAGATTGAAATGAAACAAACCATAATCATTAGTATAAGAGCTTTCTGAGTTCTGTGATTCCTTCTAGGTAATCACTGAGGCTAAAAGTGGTCTTGGGGACACCTAAATACACACACTTCGTCAATTTAAAACTTTTGCTCTGAAAAAGACACTGTCAAAGGATGAAAAGACAAGCTACAGAGTAGAAGAAAATATTTGCAAACCACATAGCCAACAAAGGATTAGTATCTAAAATATATAAAGAATTCTCAAAATTCAACAGTAAAAAAAAGGAAATAACCCAATTAGAACATGAGCAAGACATGAAGAGACATTTCACCAAAGAAAATACACAGATGGCAAATAACCATGTGAAAAAATATTCAACACTATTAATCTTTCAAGAACTGAAAATTAAAACCGCAATAAGATACCACTTCGTTCCTATCAGATGGGCTAAAATTTGAAAATCAGCAAATGCTAGCAAAGAGAAAACTGGATTACTCATACTGATCTGTTTCCATTACTGATGTAAATGGAAAAGTCACTCTGGAAAATAGTGTGACAGTTTCTTTAAAAAGTAAACATGCAACTGCCATATGACCAGCAATTGCATAGACATTTACCACAGAGAAATTAAGACGTAAGTTCACATGAAAACCTATTTATAAATGCTTGTAGCAAGTTTATCCCTAATAGTAAAAAAATAGAAACAATCCATATGTCATTCAAGAGTGAAAGGTTAAGAAAAATGTTGTCTATTCAATACCACCATTGCTGTCTACACACTACTCAGCAATAAAGGGAAGGGACTGTGTATTGATATATCCAACAACCTGGATGAATCTCCAGTGAAAAAACCCAATTCCAAAGGACTATGTACTGTATGATTGCATTTACCAAGCATTCTAGAAATGACAAAATTATAGAAATGAAGATTTGTGGTTTCTAGGAGTTAAGGAGATGGGGAAAGTGGGTTGAGCAACATTAAGTATTCTCTAGTGTTAGAAATGTTTTGTATTCTGACTATAACAATGTCAATATCCAGGCTGTGATGCTGTACTGTAGTTTTGTAAGATACAGCCTTGGACGGGGGTATCTCTGTATTATTTCTTAAAATTGCATGTGAATCTACAATTTATTAAAAATAACACTGCCCTAGTAGGTTTTGCTCAGTGGTTAGAGCATCGGCCAGAGTACTGAAGGGCACATACCCTGGGTGCAGGCTTGATCCCTGACCCTAGTCTGGGCCTGGCGGGGGGCAACCAATAGATGTGTCTATCTCACATCGATGTTACTCTCTTTCTCTTTCTCTCTCTTCCCCTTCCACTCTCTCTGAAAAAGCAATGGAAAAATATCCTCAGGTGAGGATTAAAAAAGTAATAACAACACTGAACATCATTACATATTCAAACACTACTTTCAAATTTCTTGGTCTGAAACAATAAAACATTTCCTTTGAATGTTCTCAATTCAACCACTTTCAGAATAGTCATGTCTAAACACTAAGAATTTTAGCTCACCTTCCACGCTGTCAGAGCAGGAAGTTCCAATGCCAGTGTCACCACTGTCAGAAGCTATACTATGTCTCCTGATGTGGTTATTTCGATGGTTGGATGGAACGGTTGTGGCCTGCCACAATGATTCACTACCAGGTAACCATGCTGATGAAGAATAATCTGGGCCTACAAAGAAAAATGTGCAAAAATTAACACATTTATAATTTCTGTAAGTAGATAGAAAATATCTTTTTTCAACCTTATAAAAACATGCATATCAAGTTATATTCTGCCCAAAATAATTAAAATAGATCAATGATATGTAAGATTCAACAAGTAAACTTACATATCACACACACAAATTCAATGCTGATTTAGCAGCTTCTTCTGGCTGAAGGACTCTGACATCTGCATATAGATATTTGAACTTTCAAACACATACTGCTCTTATTTAAAATGTCAAATATAACATCTATCTATCTAGAAATGTCAACATTCTGCCTCTGCATATTTGACAGGTAGGCATCTGTGATTCCATACACAGGCATCAGCTGAGAACTGGGGCTCAGATAAAGTCTAACTGAACCATATGGCATGGCAATATAAGATTATGCTCATGGAAGGTCAAAAAATCTATTTTTCTCTACAATATCCTAATCACTTAAAATTTAAAATAATTTTGCATTATTTTAATTGATTTTATTTCTTTAGTTATCTTTTGATAAATGTTTAACATCACAGCACCCTAATGGCTCTTTGCTCAAATTTCCTTTTTGAGTTAGATTAAATAATTAGTTTTTAGCTAATTTTCACTCCAATATTCTCTTGAACTTTATTTTCAGTGTCCATTTTACTTAATTGTTATTTGCCTTTTTCTGATTTATCCATCATTTTACTTTTAATTGTCTATTACAGTGCCTATTTAAGAATATCCATGGACCAGTGCCAGTCTGTGAACTATTTATTACTAGTTATGAAAGTTGAGTGCAGAAATAAATAAGAATTTAGAAATTTTTATAGCAACTTGAAAGAGTAATTTTAAATCTGCTGAATTTTATATAAAAACTACAGGAGCATGTATATTTATTAAGGGGTAACAGAGTGATTCTCAAATTGGAGCCTGTAGACTTATTTGTGGGAGTTTAAAAGTTCTGTATAAGAATTTTGGGCTTCCATTATGATACTCTTAAAAAATTAAAAGCTCATTATAGATGATCTGATGAGCTACCCTAAAGCATATTATTTTCACCTAATTTCAATGCCACTATATTTGTATAGCTACCTTAAAATAGATTTATTATGACATAAGTTCAGTGCCCCCATTTGTGTTTTATGTTTGCAATTGCAGTTACATATAAGTAAAGGGCAGGCAAATAACATACTTGGTATTATCATCATGATGTGAAACGAGATATCTTTACAGAATTATCACATGATACACAATTGACATTGGCAGACAAGTAGTGGCTTCTAGTAGTTTAAACGTAAGGATCACAAACGACAAACATGCCCATAAAATTAATTACATCATTTACCACTCTTTTAATATCAATATAAAATCAAAAGACAGAACTAAAGCTACTTTCTACCATACTATTCCCAACATTAAAGATTTAGTTAAAATAAAATATTATGCTACATTAATATTATTTTGAGTTCTTTATATGTAGGTTATAAATTAAATTTATTTGGGTTTTACAGATATATGAAGTATATAAGTAGCCTTAAAAGCTATCTGTTCTCCTTTTAGACTGTAGTAATACTCAAAGACCATGTGCTGCAGATCTGATTCAGTGTTGCAGCCAGCATAGACCAAAGATTCGAATAGACAATAAACGCACAGAGTACCAGAAAGAAATATAACAAAATACAACTAGTAGTTTTCTCTAGAAGGTAGGACTACTGGTAATTTCTTTGACTTTGATGCTTTTATCTTTCTGGTATCTATTACAGTTTACTTTGATAATCAGGGAGGAAAAACATTTTTTTTAAATACTTAACCCCTACCACTAATAAACCAAATAATTTACTTATCACTTAAGCACCTTTTATTTTATACTTGGTCTAAGTAACAATTAATAAAAGTCTTTGGAGATATTTTACCTGGAATGGGTACAGGACTTTATTTGGCCTGGTTTGGAACATAGTGAATACCTTCTAACATATAAATCAAACTACCTTAACTTTTTTAAATGTTCAAATATACAAAATGGCATATTAATGTATATAAAGTGAATTAGATATATCAACATAAAAGAACACTGATTTCTTCAAATTCAAAATAAAGAAGTTAGAACAGATTGGTTCTTTGTTTTGGTTGATAGCCATACATCTGTTTCAATATCACAATTAGTCCATTAGAAGAAGGAAAAAAAATTAAGCTTGTTAAAGTTGTAGGAGATTCTACCAGGGAAGCATAGTAACTCAGATACTTTGACAAAAGACCAGTACGGTCTTTTTCCTAGGAAGGTATCCTCTCATCAGTAGAACTCTAGAGAAAGGAAGCATATATCAAGTCCAACCACATCAGACAAATCATTGGATCAATCAATGAGGAAAACAGATGTCCTATTCAAAACATAATATTCTTTTAAATTAATAACGTATTTTAATTTGTTTATGAGGGTATCACAATGATCTTATTTTTGCCAAACTTTTCCTTTAAAGAAAGCAAAGCAATTCATTCAGGTTTCCCAAAATGACAATAATGTAATAAAATAATAGAATTATCTATAGAAGTTGGTATCCCCCAGCCTGAACTCAGATTTGTCTTAACCTTTAAATATGCTTCTTTTAAAAAAAAAAAAAAAAAAAAAATCCAATATATTTTATGTACTTAGAACACTGATGATAATTAACAGATGTCATGAATAAAATAATATTCTAATCTTTATTTTAGATTAAATGCATTCAGTCTAAGAATAATATGTCTTGTCTCTATTCAAGTCAATCCAGAATCACATAGTAAGAACTAGCTGTAAAATATGCTCACTAGGTGATATAATAAGGAAAACTTTCTCACATAATACTTATGACTATGCCACTGAAATGGGAGCTATTTAATTTCTAGATATGTGCTATGCATTTAACAAAAAGTTAAGTGAACTCTGACAAGAAAGTCTTATAGGTCCTATCATATTAAAGCAATTGAAAAATTGTGTAAAATCAGTTTTCTCTAGAAAAAAAGAGCATTTCTATAAGAACAGCAAAGATCCCAAGACAGCATACAGTCAAACTTCTCTTTGGAAGGCAGTACATTACATTTTGTAATATAAATTTCAATTCTTTTACACAGACTACTGAATGCCCGGGGATAACTTATTTTTAAAAGTCACACTTAAAATATAGGAAGATTACACCAAAAAAAAGAAGTAATCTATTATATTTTATTTTCTTCCTGAAGTTTTTTTAAATTGGGAGCAAAAATGCATACAATATCAAGTCTTTTATAGTATGTTAATATGCCTGTAACTACATTTAGAATAACTATTAATCTTATTTTTTAATGACAACTCTAAGCCAAAAGAAAATTTTAAAAAGACCACTGACAAAGCAGATTTACACTTTTACATAAAAAGCTGAATACATACTACAAATCACAAATACAAATGGCAATGATTTTCAAAATGCAGGCTATCACCCATTTAGTAGATTGAGACCAACCTTTTTAAATAAAAAACAAAACAGAAAATATCAAAGCACATTAAGGCTTATGACATAAGATGCATATATCTCACATTTTATCATCTCTGAAATGTTAGCAAATACACAGTACTCCTACACAAAGTTCAGAACAGTAGCCTTCAATTGCCCAATTCTACCATCAATAGAAATTAATGTACAACTAACTTAAAAAGAAGAATAAATCCAGGGAATACAGTAACAACAAAAAATATCCTTTCCTTAACCCATACATCTAAACAGTTTCTGAAACTGTTCAGTCCCTTTCAGAAGTACCAACTGAATTAGATCCCTCCTCTCCATCCCACTGTCACAGATCATACCTTTTGGCTAGACTGCTGCAAGGATCTCCTGCTGGAGTGACTCCACCAGAGCCAGCCTCTACCCTACTGGCAGAATTATCTTCTTAAAGTCAAATATATTTATGTCATTCTCCTGTTGACATAGGTCTGTGGGTTCCTCACTGCATATTAAATGAAACTTACACTCATTAAGTTTTGCAAAGTTCTTCACCAATTGAGCTTCATTTTCTAATACTTCACAATCCCCACCTCCCCACTCCAGCTCCCCTACAAACACTTGCCAGCACACATACCTAATCACTGCCTCCAAACAGATTATGTTTTTGGGGACTCAACACCATTTCCCTTCTCTACCTTATTTAAGAGTCCCAGTAAAGAATGAACTTGCTCTAAATGTTTTCTAATTCCTCCAGGTGGTATTAAATAATTACTACTTTGTGCTCTCCCAATATATCATTCAAAATTCTATAACAGCATTTACTAAGTTAAATTAACCCATATATATATGACTTTCTTCTTCGTAACCATACTGGGAAGACTGAAAGACAACTTTTCTTTTCCTTTTTTTAGTCTCTAGCACAGAGCTACACAGTCAGGCAGGGTCAATAAATGTAGTCATTATTACCACTGAGTACCGAATAAATGTTCGTGGTATAAAATTAAAATTTGCAAGACATAATTAGATCTAAAAAATATTCTTTCATTTGGAAGAAGGAGGTTTTCTTTTTTTGGTTGTTGTTGTTTGTTTATTTTTAAATCCATGAGATTTTAAACTATCCCTTGAGCTAGTGTACATTTAAGTGTCTATTTAAAGATGAGTAAATATTTTCCAAAGCAGCTAAAAATATACTAATAATTATAAATGGATTGACGAGTTTATGGCCAAAATTCCTAATAAATATGAGAAAACAATCTCCAATAGGGTCAAAAGACAAAATAAAGTAATAAAAAATTGAATATAACATTAGAACACATTTTAAAATATTCATATTAGTAATAACCCCACAAAAAACAAACAGAAAATCCTGTACTTCACTGGAGAATATCTAGCTAAGATGGAAGAAACTTAATATAGTGATACATATTTTCTTTATCCCAAGTTCTCCATTCCATTTCAGTACTCGTTATCTCTAGGGTAAGAAACTTCAATAGTCTTAATTTTTTTCTTTTCTTATAAAATTAATAGTATAGCTTAGTGTAAAAGAATGTGGACTGTGAAATCAGGCTGCCTGTGTTCAAGTTCTGTACCACCACTTATTAGCAATGAGAACTTGAGTAACTTACTTAACCAACCTGTGCCTCAGTTTCTTCATATGTAAAAGGAGGAAAAATTGGAATAGGTACCTATTTCATAGAGTTGTTGTGATAATTAAATGAATATTTAAAGGTATTTTTTAAAGTCCCAAGCATAAAAATAGACACACAGATCAATGGAACAAAATTACGGGCCCAGAAATAAATCCATACATAATGGTGAATTGATTTACTACAAAGAAGCCAGGAATATACAATGGGGAAAGGATAGTCTCTTCAATGAAAGGTGTTAGGAAATGCAGATAGCCACATGCAAAAGAATGAAACTGGATCACTATCTTACACCATAAACAAAAATCAACTCAAAATGGATTAAGGACTTGAACATCAGACCTGAAATCATAAAACTCCTAGAAGAAAACATAGGAGGTAAGCTCTTTGCCATCAGTCTTGGCAATGATTTATTTTTTTAATTTGACACCAAAAGCAAAGGCAACAAAAGCAAAGATAAACAAGTAGGAGGACTACATCAAACTAAAAAGTTTCTGCACAACAAAGAATACCATCAGAAAATTAAAAGCCAATCTATGGAATGGGAGAAAATATCTGCAAATCATGTATCTGATAAGGGATTGATATCCAAAAAATATAAGGAACTCATACTAAATAGCAAAAAACCCCAAACAATTTGACTGAAAAATGGGCAGAAGTTCTGAATATTTTTTTCAAAAACAAACAAATAGTCGTTAGATACATGAAAAGGTGCTCATCATCACTAATCATCAGGGAAATGCAAAGCAAAACCACAATGAGATATGAACTCACACCTGTCAGAATGGCTATTATCAAAAAGTAATAACAAGTACTCACAAGGATAAAGAGAAAAGAAATCCCTTGTGCACTGTTGGTGGGAATGTAAACAGGTATAGCCACTGTGGAAAAACAGTATGGAAGTTCCTCAAGAAACTAAAAATAGAACTACTTTATGAGCCAGCAATCCCCACTTCCAGGTATATATAACAAAATTACCATCTCAAAGAGATATTGTACCCCCAAGTTTTACTGCATCATTTACAACAGCCAAGACAGGGAATCTACTTAAATGACCATCAAGGGATGAACAGATAAAGAAAATGTTGTGTTTATATACAATGGAATATTATTCAGTCATAAAAAAGAAGAAAATCCTGCCATTTGTGACAATATGGATGGACCCTGAGGACATTATGCTACATTAACTATGCCAGATGGAGACAGACAAACGCCATATGAGCACACTTAAATGTGAAATCTAAAAAAAAACAACTCATGAAAACATAGAACAGACTAGTGGTTGCCAAGAACTGGGGAGGGGGGAAATGGGCAAAGGCGGTCAAAAAATACACACTTCCAGGTAAAAGATAAATAAGTTCTGGGGATTAATTTACAGCATGGTGACTATACTCAACAATATTGTACTGCATATCTGAAAGCTGCTAAGAGAGCAAATCCTAAGAGTTCTCATCATAGGATAACAAATTATAACTATGTCTGGTGATGCATGTTAACTAAACATATTGTGGTAATCATCATATTAGACACCTTAAACTAATACAATGTTATATATCAATTATATCTCAATCAAACTGGAATTAGTTTTTTGGCATTTAAGAACTTAAATTGAATTCTAAGTAATCAACAGCTAGTATTCTTTGCTTTCTAAATTAAAAAAAAAATCTGGAAACTCATTAATTACTACTGCAATTAACTTTTAAAACATTACCACAAAAGATATAAAACTGTATTCTTCAGAAGTGACTCTGAATTTCCTATTTTCAATTCTAGAATAACAAGGAAGAGCTTTAAACTAGGTTGGTTCAGGCTGAGGTTTAAATTACCTCAATAAAGAACAATAATCAGATGGATAAATAAGTGATTCACCTTTCACAGTAAAAGTATTAATTCAAACTAATTAATATTCACCAAATAATCATTACATAAAACATATAAAACAAGGAATTCAAGAGAGGTAGGGTAGCAAACAACACAGATAAGACTATCTACTTCTGTGAAAAAATTACATGCCTGTTGATTTCAGAGTATGACAAGCCAAAGAACCTTATCTTCCAGTTACATGAAATGCTGTATTCAAAAGGATTTTGGTAGCTACATGGAATGAGGACAACATATTTAATTTAGTCTCTCATAGCCTTTGTTTCTGTTTATAAACTGGGGGGGGGGGGGGACGTACGGTAAAAACTAATAAGTTTTTAATAAAACCACGATGAGCATGAGGGAGTATACCAAGTGGTATTCCAGAGGGGTTTACCTTATTTAATAATATCAACTAATAGAAAAAATATTCTACATGGTAGCAAATTATGCCAAAACTAAGAAGGATTATCAGTACCCAGGAAAAAATTAAAATAAATTTTCCTAAATAAAAAGTTGTTAGACCTAATACATGCTACTTTTATTTATGTAGCCATTGACCTCCAAAGGAAGCTGAGTAGACTATTTCTCAATTAACCATTTATTTTCTGATACTTAGGAACCTAATATTTAGGAACTTAAGTGTAAACAGTACATTCAAGGCAAAAACTAAAACAAAATTTTAGTTTCTTATTAAATTTACTGGTGTGACATTGGTTAATAAAATGTTTCAAGTGTACAATTCTATAATACATCATCTGTATACTGCATTGTGTGTCCACTGCCCAAGTCAAATCTTCTTCCATCACCATATATTTGATCCCCTTTACCCTTTACAAACCCCAACCCCCTTCCCTCTAGTAATCACCATACTGTTAAGAGTGTCTATGAGTTTTTGTTTGTCTTGTTTGTTCATTTGTTGCTTTCAGTTTTATATCCCACATATAAATGAGATCATATGGTTTTGGACTTTCTGTCTGAGTTATTTTGCTTAGGATGATATTCTCAAGATCCGTCCATGTTGTCACAAAAGGCAGTATTTCATCTTTTCTTATGGCTGAGTAGTGTTCTATGGTATATATGTACCACATCTTCTTTACCCAATCATCTAGCAAAGGACACTTTGGTTGTATCCACGTCTTGGTCACTGTTAATAATGCTGCAATGAACATAGGGGTGTATATATTTTTGCAAATAAATGTTTTCAAATTCCTCAGGTAGATACCCAGAAGAGGGCTTGCTGGGTCATATGGTAACTATTCTTAATTTTTTTTGAGGAAACTTCATACTGTTCTCCATAGTGGCTATACCAGTTTACATTCCCACAGGCAGTGAATGAAGGTTCTTTTCTCCACAACCTCTCCAACACTTGTTATTACTTGTCTTGTTGATAATAGCCATTCTAACAGGTGTGAGGTAGTATCTTGTTGTATTTTGATTTGAATTTCCCTAATAGTAAAGTTAAGCATCTTTTCATATATCTGTTTGCCATCTGTATTTCCTGGGAGAAGTGTCTGTTCAGCTCCTTTGCCCATTTGTCAACTGAATTGTTTGTCTGGTGTAGAGTTGTATGAGTTCATGTATTTGGGATATTAACCCCTTGTCTACTGTTTGAAATATATTCTCCCATTCGGTTGGTTGTTTTTTGTTTGTTGGCCATTTCTTTTGCTGTGCAGAAGCTTTTTAGTTTGAATATAGACCCATTCATTTATTTTTGCTTTTACTTCCTTTGCCTCTGGGGTAAAATTCATAAAATCCTTCTTAAGACCAAGGTCCATAAGTTTAATACCTATGTTTTCTTCTATGTAATTTATTGTTTCAGGTCTTATATTTAGGTCTTTGACACATTTTGAGTTAATTTTCATACATGGGGACAAACAGTAGTCTAGTTAAATTTCAACTTATTTTGGAGTGTTTTAAAACTAACACTCTACAATAAGTTGAGAAAATTTATAAATGTCTCCCTAATATTAAGAAACTTAATTTCTAGTCAAACTTTTCGGTACATGATTCCTAAAATCAGATGGAATGCTCAGGATTAATGAAAAGGCTTCAGAAAAGCTTCAGTAATGTCATGGCAAGGCAGTATGTATTTCTAATGGTCAACAAACACAATCTCTGCCTCTACAAGAATAACGTAACCACCTAGTAGAAAATGTTAAACATTACATGAAATGTAGCCCAAATCTTTCACCCCATTCTCTTTCAGAAGGATATGGTTTTTATTATTAATAAATCTAGAGTTCATCTCAGAACTCTAAACTTCACTACCGAAAGGCAGCAGCAATAAAGCAAGCAAATTTATTTACTAGACTCTATGTAAAGAGGGCACAAAACAAAGTTCCTGATTTTAAATTCATTCTCTTCAAATTTGAACTCTTTATCAATTTAAGTTATTAGCACTACCTAATGAAGTCTTAAAATAATTTATTACAAAAAAAGCAAAAACAGTCATAGTTACAGGTATCCCCTGCTTTTCAAAAATTTACTTCACGCCACTTCGCTTTTACGAAAGACCTGCATTAGTACAAACAGTCCCCAACTTATAATGCAGCTTATAATGGTTTGACTACAATTTTGACTTTACAATAGTGCAAAAGCAATACACATATTAAATTATGATATTCAACACTTTATTATAAAATAGGCTTTGCGTTGGATGATTCTGCCCAACTTCAGGCTGTCAGAGTTCTAACATGTTTAGGCTAGTCTAAGCTATGACGCTCAGTAGGTTAGGTGTATTAAATGCATTTTCAACTTAAAATATTTTCAATTTATGATGGCTTCATTGGGACATAGCCCCATTTTCAGTAAAGGAGTATCTGTACCTGTTTCTAATAACAGAAAGAAATCTAAAGAGGATTTTTGCTTCTACAAAGAAAGGTGAAAAACAAAAACGTCTTTCAACTTTTGCACAGCAGTAAGTTGTTTATAAAGGCAGCGTGCACCCTGAGTGGTGAGGGTGGCACTGCTTTTACTGTATGGTAATTTTAGGTTTTATGTGTTATTTGGAATGATTTGGTAGGTTCTTTGAGGGCTTGGGAACACAAAAGTTTTTCCACATAAACTAATGGTAATTACTTCTTTGCTTTATGCCATTTTGGCTTACAAAGGTTTCACAGGAATGCTCTTCTTTCAGATAGCAGGGGAAACCTATACAAGTTTGAGGTAGATTCTCAGGCCAAAGAATGAAATAAAACTGAACACCAAAGCCTGGTCCCTGATTGAGAACACCTTCTATTCTGATGGGAAGAAAAACTTACACTAGTTCAGATGCCCTGGGCACAGTCCTCTAGTCAAGACTCGGCCACTGTTCGGGATAAGGCATCCCAGGAGGCACCTGCCCTAGTTTTAAAGCTGAACACTCCAAGTAAACCCAGACATCGGGTCACCCTAGGTTGAGACGTGGTAAGGGGAAAGCAATTCAAACATTTATGGAGCACTTATACATCAATCTCGACACAATAAAGTGAGCTGGCTGCATTAGAGACTCTCTAATCTCCGCCAGTTTTAAATTTTTGTGAGTCTCACTGAAACTGGCCAATGGCATTGATCCATTCTCTTCTGACATCCACATGGCCTCCTGGAAGCACAAGGCTTTGGTGCTCCCTCCTTCCTTCACCAGCCCCCTCTCCGCGGGACACCCCCTCTTCTGGTTTTCCTCTACTTCACTGGCTGCTCCTCAGTCTCTTTAGGGGGCTCCTCTTCCTCTACCTGACTCAACACTGAGTATCCCAAAGCTGGAGCCTCCGCTGACCTATCTAGTCTCTGCTGTCTTCTCTATACTCCCTCTGAGTGATCACCTTTAAACGCCACATAAACACCACATACAACAAAATTCCTACCTCCACCTCTCCCATCTCCCTTCTGAGCTCCAGACTTGTGCACCCAGCTTCCTACTCAACTCTCCCGTGAACCTCTAAAAGGGCACCTCAAACTTCGCATGGCCAGAATAAAACTCTTGACTCCTCACACCCTTGATTCCTTGTTTTCCTCACACTCTTCCCCACCTCAGGAAATGACACCACCACCCATTATAATTACTGAAGCCAAAACTACGACGCCATCTTTGGTTCTCCTCTCCCTCATTTGCCACCTCCAAACTGTCAGTAAATTCTGTCACCTTTAGTTCTAAGTATATTTCAAACCCATTCTCCCCAAATCCAATCTAACCACTCGAAACCAGGCCCTCACCTTTCACCTAATTATTGCAATGACCTATTAACCTGCTCCTCTACTGCTATCCTTTCCTCCACCCCTCCAAATTTTCTCCCCCGGTCCCCCCAAAAAAAGCCAAGAGAGATCTGTAAATGCCAAGGATAAGGAATGTCCGCTTCATTCCCCCACTACCTAAAACAATGTCGTCTCACAGTAGGCACTCAGTGTGCTGAGTGAAGGAACAGTCATCTTGCCCTATGCTTGCATCGGCAGTTTCCCCTCCTGTAGAACAGAATCCAAGCTTCACACAGTGCCTTCCACTATCAGGCCTCCCTCCCCTCGCATCCCTGCTCACTGTGCCCCAGACGCTCTGGCTCTGACACCCCCAAACTCACCTGCATGATGGCACTGTTTCTGTACCCCTCCGCCCGAGCACTCCAGCCCTCAGGTCTGGCTCCTCTCATCATTCCAGTCTCAGTAGTGCCACCTCCTCAGACAGGCCTTCCCTGACCAGCCTTCTCCATGCATCCTCTGCCATCTCACGCTGTTCCCTTTTCTTTGCAGTACATAACACTAGCAGAATTATCCTGTTGTTGGTTTACTTATAGACTGTTTATCTGCACTCGGCTGTAAGCTCCCTTCGACCTGGGACCTGATCATCCTTGTTCAGTGATGTACCCTTGGAGTCCAGTACAATGCCTATCGCCCACATTTACCAAGTGCTTATGTGCCAAGCACTACACTACGTGACATGACAATGGATTGTTTTTAATTAAAGAAAAATAGAAACTAGAAGTAAAATATTAGTATAAAGAGCAATTTGATATTCTTTTTATGTTAATCATTCCCATTCTTAAAATGAATAATCTTATACAATAAATTCTACTTTTTAGAATATTATCTTGCCAGTATAAAATGTGAATATCCTTAAACTAGTCATAATAATTAGTATCTCACTGTAGCTTTAGGAATTATCTAGAGGACCACATTCTTCATTTCTTAATGCACAATTTGAGAGAACTAATTAAGCTAGCACTCAATAAAATACTACCTAGAAGCCTTCACATCTTCGTCTTTTTCTCAAGAGTGCACATGCAACACATTTCATCCAGTCAGAAAAATCATGACTCTGTGAAGACGCTCTGTTCTCAACATACAAAAATATTCACAACGTAACAAAAGAGCTTGTCAACTCACCATTTATTGCCTGGCTTCAAATTAACTTCATTCAAGCTAAGAAGTGACAGAGCTTCAATTACTAATCAGGTTCATTTCACAAGTCATCACTAAAGTTGAGATTAACCCCTCACTCCGAATGCCTATTATAAAAGAACATGTCCAGCTGAGTTCAGGCAAAAGCGTTATATTACATTGTTACCATAGTACTTTTAGGTCCATCTAATTCAGAACCACAGCAGAAAACTTTAGTGTTTGATGTAATCATACCAACTACTACCACTATCATTATGACATCACTAAATACCTTATGGCAATGCATCAACTAGGAAGAGCCAAATTTAAAAAACTCTAGGCCCTGAACAAGTGACATTTCTTTGGATCATGTAAGTGTTTTCTATAAAATTTTACTTTTAGCACATTTTAAACCAGCATATCCTACCTCTAAATGTTTTCAGATTGAATATGTCAATATTTTTTATTCAATAAAGCACTCAAAATATCACTGTATCATACTAGATTTTTAACACCTGAAAGAAATACATCCATCCTTCATCCAGCTTTGACACTAGTATACATTTTGAATAATAGGGTATATTCTCAAACACTCAACCAAATGCATAAAAACATACCACATGTTCTATTTAAAATTAGCTTTCTAACCTCACTTGCCAAGCCAATAGCGAAAAAAGGGGGAGGTGTTTGAATGTACAGAAATGTAAGAAAATATTTATCTTATTTTCATTTATAACAGTTACTCTATAAAGCTGAAAAAATGTTGGTAAAACCAAAAGAAAGTTAAATCCTAAAGCAAAGGTCAAAAGTTCAGTATTTTCCAAACCACACATTATTATTTCTATTTGTTTTTACTGCCATTACTTTAAAAAGAAAGTTGCTTCCACTTTTTTAGAACACTGGTTCTATGATACCTTTGGGTTTCCCTTTAGTCATTACATTTTTGTATAAACAAACCAGTTTTAGGACACCTAGAACTAACCAACATATTGAGATACACACACATTTAAATACCAGAAATTATTTATCCCTGTCTTCAGACTGGCACTCAGGACCAAAATGATTGTTGATACATTGAATCAGAAGACTGATTTCTTTTGTTTTCAGAAAAGCTATAAAATCACTCAAGTTAGTCAAAGATGTACTGGACAATAATTCAAAAATATGAATTTTCTTCAAAGTCTCAGAAAAGAAAAATAATCCCTACATGAATCAATTCAGAAGTCACTATCTTGACCTTAACCATCTACTCATTTGCGAAAGAAGCCACACAAAGTTTTTCATCTAACCTGTAACTTTTTTAAACTAAATAAAAAATAACTTTCAATATGTGTTTGCTCAAAAATAAATAAACATAACAAATAACATCATTATTACTATAAACTAGTCCATTATCAGCATACAGCTGAAAAAAAATTTATCAGAAAAGCATGTCCTGACTTACCAACACTATCAAAACTGAGATAAAATATATGCTTTGTAGAGAAATACTGACCAAATTCCTTAAACTTGGGTAGTATTTATAAAGTATCTTCTTCCACTATATTCTTTGCCACAGCAAAGATTTAAAGACTTCAATATAATCTCAAAGCTCCAGTTACTTAACTTCTAAGCACTATGATGTTTTCTATCACAGATATAACAATGGAAAAATTGATACAATGCTTGGATAATATTTTATTTCCAAACATGTTATTATCACAAATAAACTTTAAGAGGTTAAGTTACAAAGACATTACAGATGGCTTTTGACATGTACAAATAACTGAAACCACTCCCTCTAGCGCATTAGGGATAAAGAAATGTCTTCTCACTTAAGTTACTTTGATTTCAGGATTTGTAAATACTCGGTAATCAGAAACCTCTCAAACTGCTGCCTCCTCTTCTTAGGACAAATACTATACATTTTAGAGAAAATAATTCCCTACTTATGTTTTTTTACTATTATTTCTAAAAGCGTTGCATTACCAAATTTAACAAGATGACTTCAAATCTAACCCTGGGTTTTAAAATGTATGTATCTCTAGATAAAATATAAAGTATGGTTACTACTTTATACAATACTGTATGGTATTCCTGAAATTTTGCTAAGAGAGTAGATATTAAGTGTTCTCACCACACACCAAAAAAACAAAACAAAAACTGTGAGGTGATGAATACGTTAACTAGTTTGATTGTGGAGATCATTTCACAATGTATACATATGAAAACATCAAGTTGTACACCTTGAATATACATACAATTTCTATGTCACAGAATTGCATTATTTGACATTTTAATTAGCAATCTTCTGAGTTTGTATTGGATACTTTTTAAACAGCAGAAAATCACTTCCAAATGCTGCTTCTGCTTTTTTGTTTTGCAAACAGCTTTGAAAACTGTATACAAAAATGTCAGTTATATAAGTTGAGCTCAAACATTTTATGGAACAAGGTTATTTAATAAGAGTCCTAGAACCACCTAAAATAGAAAAATAATTGTGTACGTACATATGGAGTTTACTTCTGGATAAAGGGTCCATACAACTTTCAGCTTCTCAAAGGGGTTCAAAAATCAACTAAGATTAAAGTGCCTGGAAGAACTGTCAGCTTCAGCCAACTTGTCACAGACTGCCCTAGCCTTATTTTTTATCCTAAATTAGGGTAGGATTTATCCTAATTTGGTGGCTCCTACACAAATTCTGAGCGATGCTGGCATGAAAGGCTGTCCCAAACAAACAGTTCCCTTCGTACGCCCAAGCTGGCAAACCCCAAAATTTCCTTGAAAAACAAAGGGAGAGGCAAAAGGATTGTAATCGAATTAACACCCTCGTTGCTCAAACCTCGCCCGGCTCCTGCAGAACGCGTCACCCCTACTCTGGAGAGGGCTGCGCGGCGGGGCCCAGGTTCCAGCGACTCGGGGTCCCTCGCAGCGCGGGCAGCACCGGCAGCCTGCTCCCCCCACGCGCCCTAGAGCAGCGGCTGCCGGCGTGGGCGCGGCAGACCCGGCCCCCGAGGCGCCCGAGGCGCCGCCGCCGCAGCGCGGCCGCAGCGACCTTCCCGGCGGGGCCCCGCGAGCCCCGCTACCCACGTCCGCCACACACCCACGAGGGAAAGGGGGAGGATGGGTAACAAAGCCCGACCCGAAGAGGCCGGGAGAGCTGTGAGCGGGGCCGCGGGGCCGCCGCGGGCTGACAGGGCCGGGAACGCGGCCCGCCAGACGTCAGCCCGCCGGTCGGGGTGCCGGCAGCGAGGGGAGCGCCGCGACGGGCCCCGCGGCGGCGTCGGGGGCGGCCGGGGGAGCCAGGCCCGGGAGGGAGGGAGGGAGGGAGGGAGGCAGCGGCGGCGGGGTCCCGGGCGCTGCGCTCGGCCGCGCCCCCACGCCGGCCCGGGCGCTGTCCCGTTACCTACCCGCTGGGAAGCTGCGGGCTCCGCCCGGGCTGTCGCGGCCGCCGGCCTCCGGGGCCAGGAAGCGCCCCCACATCGCGGGCGGGAGGGCCAGCGGACCGGGGGCGCCGGGCTCCCCACGTCCGTCCGTCCTCCCCCGCCTTCGCCTCCTGCTTCTTCGCGGCGGAAACTTGCGCGGAGCCTGGGCCGCGGCGGCACCGGCGGGAGGGCGGGCTGGTTAACGGCCGCTCAGCGACGAGCCGAGAGCGCAGGGGCCGGATCCGCCGCGGCGCCGGCGGCGGCGGCTGCCATGGCCGAGCCGGCTGGGCTGAGGCCCGGGCCGGGGAAGCGGCGGCTCCGCGGGGACGGCGGCTCGGTTCCCGGCTGAGCCCACGATCCGCGGCTCCACGCGAAGTTGCAGCTGCAGCTTTCTCCGCCCCCTCCGCCCGCGGAGCCGGAGCCTGAGCGGGGCCGGGGGCGGGGCCTGCCGGGGGCGGGGCGGAGGGCGTGAGCCGCGTGGGGCGGGGCCTGGTGGGGGCGGGGCCTGGTGGGGGCGGGGCCTGGCGGGGCCTCGGGCGCGGACGGAGGCGGGCGCCGCGCGGGGCGGGGCCTGCGGGCGGGGCGAGGTGGTTCCTCCTGTTGCTGGGCTCAGCCCGCGGCGAATAGTTGGGCGCGACGCACTGGCTGCTTCCCTCCTTCCCCGTCCCCGCGCCCCGCGATTTGAGAAGAAGGCGACGTAACGTGGCCCGGGACCCCCTCTTCAGCAACCCCCCCGTGGGTAATCCCTGAGGCCCTGCAGGGCACCTCTCGAAAGCGCCCTGCAAGACCTGCCTTCGCCGCACGCCCGCTGAGCTGAGACCAGTCTGGAAGGGGCTGAGGGACTCCCGGGTCGTGTGGGACTGGGGTTAAAATCGTCGTCGCTCACGGCGCAGACATCGTTTACAGATCACTGTGTGGGGGGGAAGGTAGTGTTCTTCACCTCGAAAATTCATTGGAGTGGGAGACAAGTAACAAAATAGCTGCAACACCGAGGTATACGCAATTAAAAGAAGAGACAATAAAAGACCCAAGGGTGCTTACTACTGGAAGGTTCTGGGAGGGGCGGCCGATTTTAATCTAGAGCCCACTGTTTCAGGTAAGCAACCAAAAAGGAGTCAGAATGGCACCAACTGATGTAACGGGAGCGTCACTCGGGTTACCACCCGCCCTGCACGTTCCTCCCGCACCTGGTCAGTTTCCAGCCTTCAGCTGAGCCCAGGGTGCAGGAGCAGGGGTCCGAGAGGGAGCAGCATGCTCTCTTCAAATCTCGTTGGCAATACTATCCTTCTGACGTGTAGATATAAAATAGCTCATTTAATTACTAGATACTAGCCCAGCGCTGTAGGAGGTGGCGAGGTAAACCAGAAAGCAAGTCCCTATGTTCAGCCGACTTTGACTCCAGGGAGGCTTTTTCTTTTGGAGGTTTGCTAACCAAGGCCTCATATTTGTATTTAAACACCGTAAAACTGGGGAATACTGCTTCAAACTTTTAGAGCTTAAATTACATTTAGGTTTATAGTCTATCATACATTTGTGCTGTGATTTATCTGGTTTTACATTTAGTCTCCCTCTGGTAAAGCTCCACTTATTTCTCCAAATCATGAGCAGCTGCCCAAAGAGTCAACTGTTTCTGAGAACAGAGTGTGACAGAAACATGAAAGAAGAATGTGATTGGTTTCTTGTTCTCATTTAAATGTTCATTAGCTCATTAATGTGATGCTTGAATAGTATAAGTTCCAAAGGAAGCCTAAAAAAAATAAATTAACAGAAGCTATAGGACCACAGTTGACCCTTGAACAACACAGGTTTGAACGATGAGGGTTCATTTATGTGTGGATTGTTTCAACAAATATACAGTTGGCCGCGCTCTATATCCCCTGGGGTTTCCCATCCGCAAATTCAACCAACTGTATATTAAAAACAGTATTTTTCATTTGCAGTTGGGAATCCATGGATGGGGAGGGCTGATTGTATGCATTGTTCTATGCCATATATAAGGGTCTTGAGCATCTGTGGATGTTGGTATCCTCTGGAGTCCTGGAACCAATCCCCAGTGGATACAGAGGGACAACTTGGATGTCAAAAGTTATACCTGGATTTTCTACTGCATGGGAGTGGGTGCCTCAAGGGCCAACTATGTAGCAAAGCATCCTTTTTTTCATGATTTATAGTTACCATAATCTCATATTAGGTACAACATTTATTAAATACCAATCTTGTTTTATAAGTTCTAAGAAAAAAAAATGAACTATTACACATATACCTTGGTCCTTTGTGAGTTCAATAAATACTTGTTATTCCAAAACTCTGCCAAATGCCACTCAATCCTAAGAAGTGTTTTTTAAAAATCATTTACTCCAGTCAGCTTTCTACATTTTTTTTTTTTTTCAATATGAAGGGCATGCTACTACACACACAGGAAAAGTACATATGAAGTTAGGACTATGTAAAATATTTCAATACCTATTAAGAGTAAAGGCAAATAGTAAAAACATGTTGCTATTTTTGCAGTTGGCACCAAAAAGAAACATTTTTGCCTTCCTACTAATTAAACTTGGGAGGATAGAGATCTAATACAATTAAAATAATTGAAATACTAAGTGAAAATATTATGTATATGAAGCAAACTGTAACTATTCATATGGATTCTGAGTATTTACTGAGCTGATGTTTTCCCCCACATCCATAGTACACCCAGTATCCACGGTTCCCAGAATGATTAAAATTTATCATAGCACCAGATCCAGAGCCTAAGGACTACCTAACCATTACTAAGCCTGATGTTGTAAACTGGCATATTTTTGTTCTGTTGTAACAGAATGTAAAGACCATAAGGAGACTCTCACGAGCGAAGACATTTTTTATTGAACTTTAGTATTTTGGTGATTAATCTTATAAGCAGAGATAATACAAGTAATGAAAATAGTGACTTGTATGTGTGTATATATATATGTAAATTTAGTTGTTTACATGAAATTCAGATATTTAATGTTTTATGAAGGAACTTTTAAAAATATAAAATAGATCACAAAGAGGAAAATAGTACTAAAAACACCATATTTAATATCAAACCATATTCAATTCTTTTTTTTTTTTTAATATATCTTTATTGATTTCAGAGAGAGGAAAGGAAGGGGGAGAGAGAGAGATAGAAACATCAATGATGAGAGAGTCATTGATCGGCTGTGACCCCGCAACCCGGGCATGTACCCTGACCGGGAATCGAACCCTGACCGCCTGGATCCTAGGTCGATGCTCAACTGCTGAGCCATGCCCAGCCGGGCCATATTCAATTCTTTATTTAAAATATTGCATTCAAAATAGATTATTTAAAAATTAAAAATAAACATTCCATTCATAAATCTTTAATTCTTTGGATTTGAATCAATGAACTGATTAAGTTGAACTTACATGTATTTTTCTTATGTAAATTTATCATTTTGAGCAAACAACTAGAGAACTAAAGAGTGAAATAACAAAGGATTAAAGTAATATTTCAAAATTAGAAGAAAATCTTGTGCATAATATGGGGAAACCTCAAGAGAAATTAATGTTTAAAAAATAGAAAATACCAAAACAAACAAAATGTAGAAAAATCCAACAAACCAATAACAATTAAAATAGTTCCTAAAGAACAATTACCATTTGATAGAAACAGATTTGTAAATGAAGCCTAAAAATCCCAAGGAGCGGTAATTCTGGTGTGTTGAGGGTATAACAAGGACCATGATCTATAACCTCTTCAGATCACAAAAGGGACACTTTACTGCATTTATCATGGGTTGTTATCTCAAATAATCATTTCTAATAACAAAAAAAAAGAAAATTAAGAAACTATGTCTTTTGATGATGGATTTGATAATCTTAATAGGATTCCCAACAGATACATTCAACTATACAAAGGTGAAGGGAAACATATAAGTTACTAAACCTGTCTGTGTCTCAATTTCCTCATTTGCAATTTGGGGATTATAATAGTAAATACCTCACAGGATTGTTGTGAGGACTGAATTGTTGTGAGTAGTCCTTAGAACGGTGCAAGTGTGCACCCTATATTGGTGATAGAGGCATGCAATCTAGAAATGGAGCTGTTATACCTCACCAAGAGAAAATGAAATCCTTTGGTATATCCAGGTCAGTTACAGATGATGCTTTGTATATATGTATCAGAATGGAGTAAAGTTATGATTGACATCTTTTCTTGACCTTTTGAGGTTACTAATTATTCCAGGAATTATGGTAAAATGGTACACTTGAGAAATATTGACTAAATTATTTAAGGCGAAGTTTATTGACGCCCTCATTCTGGGCTGTGATTCCCTGAACATACTTTTTGGATGTCTTCCTAGCTACTGGGTTTTCTGTCCTGCCTGGCATGACCAAATTAGAGGAAGTAAGATTAGGGAGAGGTGGTCAGGTGGTGTGGCCAGACCAAGAGGGCAAGGACACCTCATCTCAAGTCCCTGATTCCTAAGAGATAACCAGAAATGAATTCCACCTGCACCTTTGGCTCCAGAGTTGGGTTGCAATGGCCAATGAGAAAATAGGTAAGATATGGACCACTGAATCATGGAGCAGTCCTTCGGGTGGGGGGTGGGACTGGGAGGGATGGAATTGAGCCAAAGTCTTCCAAGGGACCGTCAGTGTTTACTGGAACTGCTTAAGACTGATGTCTTTGTCAATGGAATTAATTGTGGTCACTACCTGGTCATACTGAACCTATAGACAATATACAATGAAAGGGGACAGCAATCTTGACAGTGTACAGAGGCAAATTGTTCTCTGCCTATTTTCCTTTTCAGACACGGGAGGGAAAAGTGGAAGGAGGGCAGTGTAGAGTTCAAGAAAGCAAATCATGTCTTCACCACACACACACACACACACACACACACACACACACACACAGCCTCCTATCTAACCTTCACTAGTGGAGAAGAGGACTTGAAATAACTTAAAATGTCCAAAACATTATGAAATTGGATTGAGATGTACTCAGTGGAAAGGGGCATTTTTAATAGAGTACAGTCGGTAGCAGCTAGTGGGAAAAACCTTAGAGTATGTGTGTCCAATGATTTCGGACTTCTCCCTAAACCAGTTATATATTTTCTGTAATCACAAAACAATCTGTCATCAACAGTTAGTGTCAGCTCCGTTTTTAAGATTGAGAAAGAAGACCCAGAGGCAGTAAAGAGCTAGAATTCAAATCTAATCCATATGCCCCCAAAGTCCATGCTTTTCCCATCATGCTCTTTAACATGTTGCAAAACAAAAATTACAAGATGTTTCTTCAGATGCCATGTGAGAAGGAAGTACCTAATTATAGGATTTCTGGACAATGTTTAGGGTTCGGCTAAGGTTGGAAACCATGTGACATTAAGCTGCAGTGTTGTATGATTTTCTTTAGCTGCAGCCAGCAATTTGAGTATAGGAAGAAAGAAGGCAGATAGATAAACAGGGTTTTGCAGTGTGGGCACTTGGGACAAAGGGGCAAGGAATTTAAGGATATTGGCTGGAGAACTGATGAAATGGTGGTGAACTGAGGCTATCTATCTGGAGAAAATAGTAAAATCAAGAGAGGGCTGAAATGTTGAAAGAATAAGAGAGTGGAAGTTTCACATGAAATTAAAGAACAAATACGGGAGTAAAGGAGTAGAACGGTGGAAAGACAGGGCATTAGGGTAAGTGTGTAGGACGTTGGAGTTAAGATTTCACAGGTAGGGCAGTGGAGGAATTCATCTATGAGGCAGCATTGCAGTTGCATCTCTCTGATCTCCTTTCCAGAAAGCCCTGGATGTTCAGCCTCAACAAGTGCAGTTAGCTGACAGCCTCCAGCTGTTAGCACCTGAGGGATCTGCCTCAGCTTTTGAGTGGAGGCCACACTTTTCCTGGATACCCCAACCAATGACTAACTATGGAAACCCTGGGACCTGCCATTCTCCTAATCATCAGGCTCTTCTCTAGCTCACCACTGGGCTGAGGCCTTGTCAGGGCGTTTCATTTCCAGTCTGACTCCTTGCCCCTTTTATCATTCACAGGTGTTACTCTCCAATCAACCTTGTGTACTTCTAACTCCATTTTAGCTTCTGCCTCCCAGAGAAGCCAGCAAACAATCTGACGAAGATATAAAGGAGTTGGGTTTTCATTTGTTTGTTTTAAATAGTAAAATGGAGGTTCTGTAGAGCATGATGAAAAGGTTTCTGGGGACAGTAAAGCAAGGGTGGGTTACCAGGAAGGGAGCACATAGCAACATGGACTGAAACTATCCAACAGTATCAATCAATACACCTTACATTTTGAACAGCAGAGGAAGGCAGGACTGAGAGGAACAGCAGGTTTAAGGGGACTCAGAATACCACGTGGGCACACATGAAACTCCTGGGAAGAAGTCCTCCATCGTCCTGACTGGGCTGGTCCTGGCAGCTGCTGCCCTAGTTAGAAAAGTTTGCCACTATCCAAAGTGCTTGCAACCTGTGAAATGTATTGACTTCACCGAGGTCAACAGAATTTTAATTAGTTAAATAACAGTAATTAATTGGTTACAACTTTACTACCCAAATGCATTTAAAAACATTGAGACAGTTTTCACAGTAGCTTCCTTAGTTGTAGGTAGTGAAGAGAATTCTATTCAAAAACTCTGTTAACTTTGGTAGGTTTTTATTCCAAAGAATTTTCCTCATATTGCTTACACAGTGCAAGAACATAGGGATCTTTGGAGCTACAAATAGAGTTACTAGCACGAAAACTATCCCTAAAGTGATCTGGGCTAATTTAAGGATTGGACCTTTCTGCCAAAATTTCAATGGAGGTCTGGAAGTATAATACATTCTGAAAAAGAAACACATGTCTAGCTACAATTTTCAGGTTTATAGGGGAACAAATTTGTTTTTATGTTTTTTCTGCTTGTAGAAAGAATACATATTAACAAAGAGAAAGAAGATAGCATAAAAATATGCATTACTTATTTATTTAGTAAATATTTGTTGACTACCTAAATGGGGCTTACTTCACTAAAACCCTTTATAGTTTTTGAATTTCTATTGTGTAAACATATATATATTTATAAGATGAGTGTTAAGTTTTTTTTTTTTTCAATCCAAATCACCTCTCAGAAAAAATGAAGTCACATTGTACACCATTTCTTAGTCTCTCATATTAAGGGGTCGCTCTCTTAATTACTTTATTTTGATAAACAGCATACTGATGGGAGAAGTCACTTAGCCTGACATAAATTCAATTTGTAAAATCTGGAATCTGCATTTTAAAAAAAATAAATGAGCTTTTAAAATATAACTTTAAAATGTAGTACAATAATAATTATATTGTAGTGATTGTAAATATATAGTAAATATGACAGTGGAAAAAAGCAACATATCTAAATTAGTATATTTGATACATGTAAGTAGCCTAATATTGTGTGGACATTTCACTATTTCACTTATATGTCAACATTTTAACATATCAAGCTGTCCCAAACATATTTTTGAAAATGCACCTGAAAACAAATGGGATCATCTTATATTTGGACATTTTTAGACTAAATTAATTAAAATTAATTAAAATTGGCCTGGGTTGTTTTCTCTACTTTGAGCCACAGCCCAAGGCATTTTAAAAATATTTCTAATATTTTATAAGGTTATGTTAGGGGAATCTATTTTTAACATGCTACCTAAAACTGAATTCGGAATGAATAACATCTCACAGACTTTTCTTACAAACCCAGTAGACTTAAAAGTTTTTTAAAACCTAGTAGAATAACTAATTTATATTTTATTATAGTAATTGAAGCTTTTTGTTTTTTAATGTTTTATTTACCTTGAATTACCAATTACTGAAATGCAAATGAAAGCACTGGAAAGCCACCTGAACATCGAATACATTCACTATCATAAGTTCTCACAGAGAATATGAAATGAATTAACAATGAACAAAGCATCTTCAATTAAATTTTTACTCTTCATACTTGTACTGTGAATGATGACAAAATTAATTACAAATATATATATGTACATATATACACTTAAGACCTTTTTCTAATTGGGATATTATGCAAATATTTCTATTAATTGGTCTTGATATTAACTAAGGACTTTTTTCCCAGTACAGATAATTTCCTAATGAAGTTATGGAGCAAACTTCAGCCTTAGTAAAGCTGGGCAAGTTCCGTATACTGTGAAAGATTGCTGAAACATAACTGTTCCACGGAGGCCAAAGGAGAGAGAGAACGGTTAGCATGTCTTTTCATCACCTTAAAAAGGTATATGACTTCAGCAGTAGGGAGCTATGGTGACACTAAGGGGGGGAGGGGTTTGGGGACATTTGATGGGTGTTGGGAGAGAACAGAGCGAAAGGCGTTCTCTAGAGAATTCTGCGCAGCAGTTGCCCGGACGCTGCTGCGGCCTTTGCTCTCCTGCTCACCCTTGGGCGTCAGTCTGGTCCTGGCCCAGGCTCAAGAGCTCAAGTTCAGATCATGGCAGGCTTAGGAGAATAGTGCAGACTGGAACATCTAATCCCACCCCGGCTTGCCCTAAATGGCCTCTGAATTCGTCCAACTCCTGAGCCCGCTGCCTGAAGCTGTTTCTAGAAAATCGAAGCACAGAAGAGCAAGGCCTCATACGCCCCGGTTTTAAGTTTGATGTTTTACTACATAATTTTTTAAAAGAATTTTCATCTTCCCTCATACCATCTTTTATAAAGATTGCTTAAACTTTCTTAGAGGAGATGACTCCCAGTTAGCAGATGAGAGTGGGCATCTCCGGTGTGTTTCCAAGGTCAAGGTAGTTACCACCCGGTACCAGGCCCTGGAGTGTTTCTGTTGCCTTTTTATCCAGGCGGTTTCGATGAGTTTTCCGAAACTGTTTTGGGACGTGTGAGCATTCTCCTGCTAATACAGCCCACCCTTTGTGGGCTGCAAGGGGCTCTCTGCGTGGTGACTGCGGGCCTCCTGGAGAAGGCGTCCGCTGGAGGAGCGCTCACGTGAGAGCCACAGTGAGGCTCAGATGCCTTGATCTCTTTTCAGGTGCTGGCGAAAGGCCAGACCCAGAGTATCGCTAGTGAATAGCTGGGTGAATTGGCAGATCCCCAGGTGAGGGGCAGACTGTCATTTATAAAGCGATGGTTTTTATACACTGGCAGGAACCTCACTGCCACTTACCCAAACTCTGTGGTTTCTGGAAGAAAAAAGAACCCGATTATTCTCTTATTGGAGGAAAACCAAAACAAACACTGGATTTAGGTTTGCTGGATCTATTGGTCTTCTCTATCTACTTCAGCGTTTATTTCACGAAATAGCCTTTGTAATATAGTGTGTTCGCTAACTCACACTCGCCCTGAATCTTGAGATGCACTCTCTCCTCCAGTTGCCGTTAAGGGTCCCTCCTTTCACCAGGCCCCGGGGCCTTGCCATGTTGTCTGTAACTGCCTCATTAACTCCCAGTCCTCCTGGGTGCTCTGAATCTGGTTTTCTTACATATGATAAGGAGAATGTCACTTAATGGGAGAGATGTCAGCATATTCAAAGAAAAAAGTGAGTGTTGATAAACTGAGAAAAATATGAATACCATAAATGACATTTTAAAACTTTCTTGTAGTTTAAGATTTGTGTAAACAAAATGGATATTTATTGTGTCCTATTAATGCATGCAAGAGTATATTATAATCTAGATCCAGAATACTTTTTTTTGGTGCCTTAAAAAAAATTAAAACTAAGATTTGTGAAATATGGTTTATAAATATACTTAATAAGGCTTATTATTTTTATTTTAAAATTAATTTTTAGAAATCATAAAATTTTAATCCTATTTCAGCTAACTATTAATAAATAATCACGATCATTATTAGGTTATTTAAGTTGAAATGTTTATTATTAATACATTAGTGGACTAAATTTGGATGCAGGAATTACTAAAGACCTTTACTTTGCCGTATTAAAAAATCAGAAAAAAGTAATATCAAGCTTAGAGATAGTAAATCTCTAACAATGTACATATAATATAGTTATATTATTAGCAACACTGTTGAACTTAAGAGTGTATATCTAGTTTTATAAAAAAAGAAATATTTCATACAGAATATTCAAAAATAGAGAAGGAAAACAATTACAAATAAGAGAGAAACTAGGATCTGTCTATAATGATTGCATTAAAGAACAAAACTAAAACTACCTCCTAGACGAGCGCTATTGTATCATAAAATGACTTAGGTTTCAGAGGTGGTGGGGCTACCTGCAAAATGTGAGGTGCTGGCAGCAGAGACTCAAGTTCAGACACAGTTCTGCACCTTGCTGACGGTGGACCTCTTGGGCTCAGTTTCCTCATTTATCAAAGGGGATCACTGCAATATTATCTCATAAAGCTGTTGTGAGGAGTAAACCCAATCATGTTTGTTAAAGTGTTGCACAAGTTTTAGGTCATCAAATCTTTTTAAGAAGGATGGGAGCAAGAAAAGAGAGAGACTCTAGAATAATCATGAAAGGTATTGAGTGCTGAGCACTGTGAGGAGAATATTACCTGCAGTGTATATTTTGATCTTCATAACAATATGATAAAGAATGGTAGGAATGACTGTTGTGTCCATTTTATAGATGAGGAGACTGAGGTGCAGAGAAGTCCAAGAGGATATGGCTAGCAAGTGGCAGAGCAGGAATTCAAAACCAGTTCAACCTGCCTCTAGAACCTGAGTACTTTAATAGTAGCTATGTTATAGGGGGAAAACTTTAACATCATTAATAATCAAAGATTTAACTGTTAAATGATATGGATATGGAAATGGAAATGCAAAGGAATGATAAACATTTAATTCTAGTTGTCTATGGAGAGGGAGGAAAGGAGTGGAATTGGGAAAGGGGTACACAAAGACTTCAACCATATATGCAATATTTTATTTATATAAAACTAGTGAAATATGGAAATGTGTTAAGACTTGATAACCCAGGGCCATGGGTTAGTATTTTCCTCTGAAAAAAGTCAAGATATGAAATTGCATATCCACTAGAATTAAATCAGTGAAAAAATAAGCACAGAAAAAAGTTTAGAAAGAAACAGCCTAAAATGATGCACACAGAATTAGCGTTAGGATGAGAAGATTGTAAATCTTTTTCTTTCCTCTCTCTTTCAAATTTTTAACATTGTTTTCTGACAAATTGTTTTTGTAATGTAAAATCATTACATAGTACAAACCTAACTATGGAAATTATGAGATATATATGAAAATAAACTAGAATTCAAGGGAGAGGAAGAAGAGTTCCAAGGAAGGTTGTGGACAACGCACAATCAGTGTAGGAGTTCAGAGGGAGGGGGACCCATCAGACTGGGGCGTTAGTGCTTCCTGAAGGAGGGGCTGTCAGTGGGCTTCAGGAACTGGTAGAACAGGTAAGAGCTGAGGACCAGGACAGGGCTTAAGGGAAGGGGGTATGCAAGCTATGAGGTGACTGCAGGAGAAAGCACTTTACGTCATGGAAATTGTTATTTTCAGTTTTTGTCTGCTGATTTTTTTTTTTTTTTCCAGAAAATGTGGCGACTTTAAAGTTGTCACGGTTAATTCCTCAAAACAACTGGTTGTAGAATCATAGCAACATAATTGTGAGCTGTGCTTCTGGCTCCAAATCTTTTATCTAAAAATAATCGCAGTGACTACATCTTGGGAAAACAAAGCCATTACCTATTCTTGTGCACCAGCTATCTTGGTAGTCACTTACTGGAAAATGGATCATGGGAAAAATAACTGCACGTTTTTAGAACACTGCTTGTCACTCCTACCTTAACTGAGTTGATTAATGAAATCATTTTAAAACTTTCAGCCCACAGGCACTGAAACATGAACATGACTTAGGAACAATCTTTTATAATCACACCAGCGTGCCTGTGTTCCCCAAGAGTGACAGCCCTGCCCAGCCAGGCGTGGCTCAGCAGTTGAGCACATTGATCTATGATGCAGGAGACCGCGGTTCAATTCCCGGTCAGGGCACAGGCCCGGTTGCGGGCTCCATCCCCAGTGCGGAGCATGCAGGAGGCAGCTGATCAATGACTTTCTCTTCACAGATGTTTCTATCTCTCTCTCTCCCTCTCCATTCCTCTCTCCGACATCAATAAAAATGTATTAAATTAAAAAAATAATAATAAAAAGAGTCACCGCCCTGGCACTCCTGAAAGTCGGTGTTCCTTCAGGGAGTGTATTTTCTTGTGCAGAAAGGAGACAGGCCAGAGATGGAGATGTGGGGAGTAGGTGGAGGGACGCTAGGTACATCTCCCACAGGGAAGATTAATGAGCCTGTATGCTCCACTGCCCCCTGCATACACCAGCTGCTCTTTGCCCAGCTTCCTTGGGTTAGATATATACTCACTGAATAATATATGAATCAACAGGATGAAGGGTGATAGTTATCATTTATAGAATGATGACTTTGTGCTAGAAGTTTACATCCATTAACTCTAAGTGTAAGAACCCTGCGGGGTGTGTAACTCAAATGACGAGGCACTTAAGTTCTTCAACTGACCCCGGTCGGTTTTTTAATCCTTTAAGATTAGTATAAAATAAAAAGGCCTGATTGCCATTCACACACTGGTGAGAAATCTGCTCTTCCTCCCCACATCTCCAGGTTTCTCTTGCTCACTACACATTCTGTTTTTCTTTCCAGGCCAAATTCTCCACCTCTCCTCTCCATTTCCCTATGTTTGCTTTCTCTTCTGCTGTACCATTTGCCCAATACCATAAACACATCACCCCCATTTCTTCACTCCCCAAAGTATCACCTATATATGACTGTTGGTGTAATAAACATCTATTTATGTTCTGGTCAAAAGCTAAGGAATGGTCCACTGTGGTGCAAAGTAGCAAACAACTCAACATTGTATATTTAGACGATTGCACCAAATAGAACCCCAGGCTCTTGGCTATTTTGCCCAACATCTCTCCTTCCTGGGTTGGTGCTTTCATGTCAAGCTCAGGGATGCTCAAAATTCTTACTTTCTCATGCAAGCGGTTTAGTTCTCTGCCTGGGTCTTCCTCCTTCATCTCCAAAGCAGGCCCATCAGGTTGTTTCTCTAAACTTAGAGTCTAGGAATCAGAAGGCCTATAGTCTATTGTAGTGTTAAGTGGCATTTTCTCCCCACTGCCATGTTATTATCCACATTTTACACACAACGAAAGAAATTTAGTGAAAGTAAATGATTACCCAAGAAAAAGGACCAGAGTATGAATTTGTCAGTTGAAAGCCTGGCTTGCCTAACTCAAAGTTTATGCTCCTTCCACTAAACCAGGATGAATTCCTGAGAATCAATACTTATTGAATGTTTACAACATGCCTGATTCTGTTCTAAGAGCTTTAGGGGCATAACTCATTAAATCCTCACATTAGCTAATATCCATTTGACAGATATAGAGATAGTAAGTAACTTGCCCAAAGTCATATAGCTCACAAATGGAAAGGCCAGGATTAGAGCCCAAGTCGCCAGTCTCTGGTTCCCATCATTAGTTGCCATGTTCTACCAGCCTCATGCTTTCAGTGACTAAAACTAGGTGACAGTTCAATCTGCATCCTAAAAATGACCCCAGTGTGGTTTTGGAAACTCAAGTTTTCTGAAGCTGTGAGGATGCAGCGGCAATTCAATATAGTCATTCAAGTGTCCTCTATAAGTCAGGTACTGTTAGGCAGTTGGCAAACAAAGATGAATCCTTCAGGTCCAGGCTCAGTCCTGGAGTAGCTCAGAATCTTGTGCAATCCAGGGCATGCTGTGATATGACTTATTCATCAGATAGCTACACATTTGACAGTATTTGAAGCTATGGAGAGTCATATTTTAGATCAATGTATGAAAGAAATGTCAACGAATTACTCTTTAGAGGAAAGAGAAATGGCTCTACTGCCAGTGGTAGCAAACCCTCCAACTTAGAACATGGACAAGCAGAGCCTGAATGACCACCTGGCTGGGATTCTATAAAAAGCATTCAAACATGACCTGAAAAATTCTCACCCTGGAGTCCATGATTCATACTCTGAATGTTAGGAGGACTATCATGTCAATAGGAGTGTGGAGATCTACATGGAGGCACAAAAAGACAAAGGCTAAGACTATAGTGAGTGTTTCTCCCAATACTGGCCTATGGGATGGTGCTGAGATTCTAGATTTTCCTGTCCAGTTCTTTAGAGAGAAAAAATTATTAGCATAATGAAGACCATTAAATTAGTTCACATTGCTTGATGGAACTAGTTCTCACAAATGTGGAACTTGCTTTGATTTATTTTATGCTTAGAGTTCTGAGCTAAGGTTGATTTCCTGAGTAGACATGACCACCAGGGCAAGATGTCTCACAAAGATGATCACTAGCAATTCTTTAGGCAGGAACATCTCTCCCTTTAAATTAATAAATGGACATCTTCTTTCAGCGCTGGATCTTAAATATGAACTAAACCAGTGGTTTTCAAGCCATACTCCTAGGGCCTCATTTGCAAACAATGAAAGTTTTAAACTGCATGTGAAAATTATGCATTGTTTTGTGTCAGGTTTATATTTTGGAACTTCACAAGATTTTATATAGGAAAAAAGAGTCCCATTGTAAAAAGTGAACACCTCTGAGATTTTGGACCATTTCTCTATTCAGAAAAAAACTGAAGCTCAGAGGGGTTAAATGATTCATTGAAATGAAAGAGATAAATCTTAAAACTAAGTCACCATTCCTGGCCCATCTACAGCACAGACCTTCCATTCCTGTCCCTCAGGCCACTGAGAGTTTGGAGACCATGGCAGTCACCCAGGCCAATGTAACTCTGGGTGAAGTATACATTGCTAGTACTGTAACAGCTAAGAATTCAGCTCTAAGTGGGATGATTCTACTAAAATACTGACTGGCCACTACCAATTATTGTTTCTGTAATTGGGTGCTACATAATCTAATCTGATCCTCACAGTTATCTGTTGAGTTGAGCAGAGCAAGTGTCATCGCTCCAGCCCTCATTCTTAATTTTGAGAAAGGTAAAACAGTCTCAAAGATATTGATTTCCTCAAAGAAACATACTAGTAGATTTTTTTTGAAGACCCCAAATTCTAGACTTCTGACTTTCAGGAAGATGGGACTCAAGTTCGTTATATTATATCCTGTTTGATCCAACTAGCAAGAATATGCAGTGCCTGTGTAGACAGTAGACCAATGATATCACTGAATTGGATAGCTCCCAAAATTGACAGGCATAAGGGCTACAGGACAAAAGTTTAGATCCCAACCTATGAGCTATGCACATCTGCTAGGCTTTAAAATTATTACAAGGGGACCCACAGTTCCATGATGTATACTTACCTGTATCTTAAATAAAGTGGCTTGCATTAATATGTACGCCTATTCTTCAAATAAAGGTAAGTGCTCTTTTGTCCTATAAAGTATGACTTTCATTAAAAGCATTACTGAACTTAAAACAATGCTTTGTCCTTCTGTATCTTCTCAAATTCTAAAAAATTACAATTGCTATTATGCTGAGGTTCTGTGCCATTATTTTTTGTTAAAAATGGGATCATACGTGAATATTTGGGAGGCATCTGTTCCAGGCTAAAATAAAGGGAACAGAGCAATATTAATATAGGAAATAATTATTTTAAAACATATTTTGTATCTTTTCCTGTGTTTCTATTTTCAAGTTGTAGAGATAAATTACTACTCTTTGCTTTTCACATTGAATGACTGCTTCTTGTCTGGCTTTATTACATGTGGTCAGATCACTGATTCTCAGAAAAACTACCCTCTAGCCTAGTCCTACATTCCTCTAAGATAATATCATCAACAGGGGTCAAGTTTCTTGCCAGAAGAGATGATTCACAGAAGTAAACAAACTGGATATAAAACCATGAAATGTTAAAGAAACTGTCAACTTGGACAAGAACATTAATAACAAATACTATCTTAGCTATTAAGTGTCTCTAAAAAAAATAATATCCAGTCAAACTGACCTACAGAATTGAAATAGTAAACAGAATACAAAAAGTGCTGTAAGCAATACCATCTAGGAACACCGAGGTAATGGATAGGCTCCATGTCTGCTGGGGACTCCAGAAGGAACAGCTGTTCCCTTCTCTCAAAACAAACCCTACTTCAGTGCATTTCAGTTTGCTCACCAGCTCAGATCTGCTTTTGAGGAGTAAGCCAAACACATAGCCACTAGTGATTTACCTTAGGGAGGACATTAGGGAAACTTAAAAAACAAAAGTCAACTTTCCTGTTTACTATCTTTGCTCCATCTCTGGCAAGCTTCCATCCTCAGTCCACCTACCTACCCCCATGCCCCTTCTTACATTTGATTCTTTGTAAGATGAAACAGAAAGACAATAGAAAGCAACTGGGATACAAACTAAACATTTCCTTCTGGAAACATTACCTATTTCTAAATAACAACGCAAAGCCTATTAATAGTTCCCTTAGAAAAACTCTATGAAAAAAACAATGTCTCCACGTCAGAACCTAGAATTTAAGGTCTCCCTTCAGTGTACTACCAAAACTCTTTACATATGCAGCCAATCTAGGCTCTTACCTCTGGAGATTGAAGTTTAGGGCCTTAATCATGTACTTATCTCATGAACTTAACTCATATAATTCCATGTAGTGTTGGGGTTAGAGAGTGGAAACATAGAGAATAAAGTTAGAGTTACAACACTCAGTTCTATGTAGCAGAGCTTTGAACAGACAGGCAAGTCCCATATCTCTCTGGGTCCCAGATAACTCATCTGTAAAATGGAAAAATCATTAGATGTTGTTTAATTGTCCTTACAAGTCCAACCTTGTATGATTCTTAGAAGTACAAAATGGGAATTAAAAGATGAAGGGGTGAAGCAAATAGAATTACGGTTGTAGTAACTGGATTATTCCCAGGTCTTCACTGATGTAGAACTACACGGCATGTGTCAAGTGGTTTCTCGGCACCTTCCACCAGAGTAGGCAGTCTGTTCCCCTGCCTGCTTCATCCTGGGCCATGTAAATTGCTTTGGCCGACTGAGGTTAGCAGCTGTGATGCAAGTGGAGGCTTTAA
Organism: Miniopterus schreibersii; assembly: GCF_964146895.1. Classification (NCBI taxonomy): domain Eukaryota; kingdom Metazoa; phylum Chordata; class Mammalia; order Chiroptera; family Miniopteridae; genus Miniopterus; species Miniopterus schreibersii. The sequence goes on from NC_138107.1 coordinate 60,992,310, forward strand.
ACCTGTTTATCTTTGGCTTTACGTCCTTTGCTTCTGCAATCTACTGGGGAAGCCAATGACTCAAGAACTTGAGATGTGGAACTGACCAGAACCTTCAGGTGGAAAAACAAGCATTTTTTGTTTTAACCTTTTGAAAGTTGTGGTTGGTTGTTATGCAGCACTGTTGTAGCAGGCTGACTGATACCATGGGCCCCTTGCTCTTTTATTTTTTTTTGGCACATTTTATCCAATGATACGTCCTCTGATCTGAAAATTTCTTCAAGGCTATTGAGCTGCATTAGAGGCATCTAGGCATTTCCATCTGACCATGGAAATGTTCATTAGAACCACCAGCAGGATTATTGTCAGTACTAACACTGCCCAATGTAACAGTTTATTGAACTCTCTGTGTAAAGACCTGTGTGTCTTTAGCCTAGACTGAGAAATGACTTCTATTAAACTGCTCTATTGGCTGGAGGATGGTGTCATCATAACTTACAGTGTAGTCTTTTGGAGAAATTCCTCTCTGGTTTCAGTAACTTTGGAAATTGTGCTCATCCCAAGCAATTGGTTTGAATCTATGAATACTGGCTGTATAACTGGTTGTGAGCCCTCTTGAAATGTCTTGGAAAAGTCAGAGAAAAATGTAGCCTTCCTCAAGCCAGTGCATGTAGGTGGCCTTGCAACAAACATTTTGTTCGCCACTTTCTCTATTGGTTTTATCTTTTTCCCTGCACCCATTTTCTCAGTTTTTGTTTTCCTTATAACTTCCTATTGTTACTACATTAAGTATTGTTATAGTGTGCATGTGTATGTTAGCCATTTTAAATCCTTTTTTGGAACAGAAGAATACATTAAACACTACTATTAATAAGAAAAATATTAATTTTAATTAATAAATAAAGACAGAAGTACAATTTCATCACTGGTCCATCAACTCTTTTGTTAAAACTTACTGAAAATATGGTATTTCTCTGCTCTAAATTATCCTCAGGAAGGTACTGTATAAAAAGCACTGATACCGAATTGTACCATTTCAAATCCATCATCAAAATAAATATAAGGATGAAAAACTATCTATCTTCACCCCATTTAAAATAGGGAGGAATTTCTTTATTTACTAAGAATTTGATATATTAATCTTTTATTATTCAAGTGAAGTCTTTAATATTTGTTGAGCACCTACGTGTACATACATGGCGCTGCGCTATGGGCAATATAAAGGTGAATAAAGTACTTCAACGTCTTAAAGAAGCTCCTGTGTGTGTGTTAGGTACATCTACATTACAAAGACTTGGCTAACTTAGGCTAATCAGGGTTCACTACAAGAATGAGGAGAGGTGAGGCGATGTGAAAATCCTAGGGGCCTCCAGCATAACCACAACCTGGTCCCTGGTCTCCCCTCCCGCACCAAGGCTGGGGGATTGGAGATTGGGGCAGCACAAGCATAGGAAACACCAGCAAAAACACACCAAAAAATGTTCAGGTTGAGAAGAATCAGAAGAAGAACTAATCTGGGTCAGGAGACAGAAGCCAGGAATAATCAGTAATGAGCAGAGCCAAATCAGAAGCTGAAAGAAAGGTCCCGATTCAAAACACTGATCTAAGCTTACATGTTTTAACTACTATTGAATATCCAAAGGGATAGAAAAATGGGGGAAATAGGACTTGGCACTTGCCATAAACTTTATGGGATTTCTATTAAAGTGCTCTGTGTAATATACAGAGGCAAATGTGAGTTACAGGGCAGCCAGTTTCTAAAAAGCGTGAACAGTTATCAAACGATCCAGCAATTCCACTCCTAAGTATATACCCAAGAGAAATGAAATATACCCAAGAGAAATAAAAACATGTTTACACAATACCCTCTACACAAATGTTCATATTAGCATTACCCATAATAGCCAAAAATGGAAATAACACAAATGTCCATCAACTAATGAATGAAAAGGCAAAATTATACACACGTGGGAATATTATTCAGCAATAAAAAGAATGGAGTGCTGATACACGCTACAACCTTGACGAACCTTGAAAACATGCTAAGTGAAAGCCAGACACAAAAGACCACATGCTGTATGATTCTATCTATATGAAATGTTCAGTACAGGTAAGTCCATAGAAACAGATTAGTGGTTGCCAGAGGCTGGGCAGTCAGGGGGGGATTGTTAACAAGTAAATGAGGTTTCTTTTAGAGATGGTTAACATATCCTGACATTAGGTAGTGGTGATGATTGCACAACTCAGTGAATATGCTAAAAACCACTCGATTGTATGCTTTAAGGTGCACTTTATGGTATGTGAAGTTTGTCTCAAAAAAGCTGTCACTTAAAAATAACATGACTTATCTAAAATGGAAACTATTTGGAATTAGGAAAGATTGCTTTTGATATAATAGGATTACTTTTTAAAAAGTTTTTGTAAAGAATGCAATGGAAGCAGCAAAGAGCAAGACTGAAGAATGCAGAAAATCAGATCAGCGAATTTGAAGGTAAACTCAAAACCTCTTCCAGAATTCAGAGGGAAATGATGCAGGAATGAAGAAGATGGGAGAAAAGATGATGTACTGGGAGCAGATCTAGGGTATCCAAAAAAGGGTTTCAAAAGAGAGGATGGCATAACTTATCAAAGAAATCGTTTTTAAAATTTTTTTCTGAGCAGAAGACTAAGCCAAGTTAAGATCCAGAGACTTGGGTGAAAAGTTATTTTTTGCTTATTTTATTGCTATTATTATTTATTATTCCTTTTATTTATTTTTCTACTATCATTAGTCAGCTTGAAACGTGTTGCTTGGACACCTGTGGAGCAGCTGTCCCATGCTGTACTGCAGCAGAGCATTAAGCCATGACCCTGGAGGTCTGGGTCCCAGCTTCCAGGAACCAGGAACTCGTCTTTAAGAGAATTATTTAGCCTCTCTGGGCCTCAGGTTGTCATCTGATACAAACAAAGGAAAGCTTGAACTACATGACTTTAACACAGTTGACTTTAATGTATGATACGGGCCAGGGTTGTGGTAGGAGGTAAAGGAAGAAAGCTAGACAGGGGAGATAATGAAGTCCTGATCTAACAGAACTAAAGCTAGCATGGGGGTGGGGGTGGGGTGGGGGTGGAATGCAAGCAATCCTGCCACTGTCCATAGTGCTGAACCATCACTGTTGTCTCTGAAGGCTCTTTGAAGGAGTTAGGAATTACTTTGTTAAGCGATATGGAGATCTGACCACTTTAGAAAAGAACAGTGATACTCTGAGCTCATGTACACTTATGTTTTTAACTACCACATATATGCCTATGGTCCCCAAACCTCTGTCTCCAGCACTAACCTCATCTTTCAATGCATATTTTCAACTATCTGCCAACCATCACCTGCCAAGCATTTTACTGCATTGAGTTTACTTCAGAAAGTGAACTTTTCATTTTCACTAATGATCCTGTTTCTTCCACTGTATTTTCCATTTTGATTAATGGCACCAAAATGTATTCTTCCAGGCCAAAGATCTAGGAGAGCTCCGAAATGATTTTAGCTTGCCTGCCACCTATAATCAATCTCCAAATTCTGCCAATATTGCCCATAAATACCTCTTACATCTATCTATTTCTCTCCATTCCACTGTTACTGTTTTTATTCAGATTCTAAACATTACTTGGCTGGACTATTTTAACATCCTTCTAATTAACCTAACTTCAGTTTTGCACCCTTTGAACTTATACATATGATCAAGTTGTTCCTCTGTGAAAAGCCCTCTCTAGCTCTAATTGACTTCAGTACAAAATCCGAATTACTTAGAATATCATTCAAGGATACTTTATAATCTGTTCAGCCTGGAACATATATGATGTTCAGGATATTTATTAGAGATTTCCTTGAAGGTCACTACTTGTGGAAGAGTGAAGAAGGAAGCAGGATTGGGCAGAGGGGAGAAGTTGAGCTGTGCTGTAGTTTCAACAAAGGTCTCTCAGTCCCTCTCACAGTGGGCTCTGTCGCAACAATGGCCTTTCAGAATGGTTCCAAGTTGGGGTATGAGGGACAGAGCTTTATTTAACACCTTGATCAGGTGTTGGATGCCGGATGACCCTGAAAGGAAGCAATGACTTTGGACAACACTACAGTTTGAGGGTTACCTTCTGGAAGTACTCCCAGAAGCTGGGAGACCAAGTTCTTCATTTCTTAAGGGGGATCTGGGCAGCACATCAGAAAATCCAATATATTCTGTCTACCTGTGCACATCCTTCTGGTTGCCTTCCTCCCACTATTTGTTATAACACTACACTCGACTGTATTGCCTCTTTACTCCTCTGTATTTCTCACTAGACTGTGATCTCTGCGCAACAAACGCTGTGACCATATAAGTCACTGTTGTATCCTCAATGTTGAGTGCACAGGAAATCATTAAACAATTTTTCAAATGAATCATACAAATTTCTTTTCTCCCCATCTCTTATTTGTTGGTGCTCCAGACAAACCAAACTAATTGCAGTTCCCTGAATCTCTCAAGCCTTCCATTGAACCCCTGCCTTGGGTTTGCTCTTCCTTTGGCTTGGAATTGCCTTTATCTGACCTGATCATCAACTGAATGCCTACTTCTCCTTCAGGAGTCAGCTCAGTTGTCACCTGAGGAAAACTTTCCCTGCCATAGTCACAGTCTTTGTTCTTTGTGTTTCCACAGAATGCAGTTCCTACTAACAATCAAAATCCTGTTACTTTTAAGATGCGAATATGACCCCTTCAGGGGATATGAGACTGTGATCTTTTTAATCATTTTTGCTTCCTTAGCACCTACAGGGGCCTGGCACGTAGTAAAGAATGAAAGAATGAAAGAGTAAACAGTAAACACATGAGTAAAATCAACCTCCAATAGTATCAGCCAGGAAGTGTGTACAGAATGAACTAAACAGAGAGGAAGACATAAGGAAGGAATTATAAGTTTCCATGAGAGGCCTGTGTGCGTGGACACTGAATTAGCCATAATTCCTTATTTCCAGAATTAGTTGTCCCACGTACAAAATAGACAACAGATGCTGACATTAGCACAATTGTTGCTTTGCCTAACATGTCTTAGTCACATCATCTCTCAGTCCTCTTTTTCACTAAATGCTGACCCAAGAACGTCAAATTCAAATGCTTTCAGTGCCAAGCAAATTACCTAAAGGTGTGGTGGGCCTGTGGGGAACTAAGTGTTCATGTGAACGGCATTCCATTTCAAGTTTTACATCAGGTGGGCACCAAACAACACAGGGTTGGGGCCTGATGTTCTCTGCAAGGTGCTGGTTTACCTCCCCTCTGACATATTTGGAAATCAAGTATTTTCTAAACTATAATAAAACTGAGTGAGAAGAGATGTGGTGACCTTTTCACCTTGTAGGAAAAGAGGATGTTTCTATATTTCTAGTAAAAAATAAAATACATTCTGAAGTGGTTTTACAGTCTGCCAGAATATTCTATCAGAAATTTCACTGGTGGCCAAAAAAAAAGTCTTTTCCTTCTATACAAAATATCTTGGTATCTACCCTTGGCGCTGCTTTTGTTTTATTCTAAACAAACAAAAGTGTTCTTCTATTACAAAATTAACATAAACTCTTAGGAAAAAATAGGCAAAAGTTAGAAAATAATTTCTCGAAATTGCACTACCAGTGAGTAACCTCTATTGGCATTTTAGTTTATGCATGAGGTACTTCATAGAATTGTGGCATTTACAGGCATACTCAAAACTACGTAGTACACAAGCAGGGGGAAAATTTTGTTCTAAACTCCTGGGTTTCCATAAGAACTTATGACCCAACTGCACTATTAAAGACATTTTGAGGTAACTCTGAAGGGCCTGCCCAAACCAGATGTCCACAGGACAGGGCCTGAAGAGGAGGAGTTTAGTATTGTTGAAATGGAACTTGGTTCTGAATCCACAACAGGACTATTGTGCAGATGACATTTGCTTTGAGAACTGAATTCTGGATGGATGGTAAGCAGGAGCTTTTGAGTCCAGCCTGCAAAGAACCTTCACTTGGTTGCCAAGTTACTCAACATAGAAAACTTACCAGTAACGCAACTTAGAAAGGTACAGTTTTTTACCTTAAAACTTTGCATTCAGTCCTGAAAAATTTTAAATGTGGATTTATGCAAGTCAAATGAGAGAACAATTACAACAAACAAAATCACTTTGTTTTGTTTTTTTTTTACAAGGAACTGTGCTGTTTTTATTTAGAGTGTGTTGTATTCAGGTATTCTTGGGTTCATCTATAGACTCATAAGAGGGAGAAGGGCTAGGAAGAAAGAATTGGAATAGGCTGAATCCTAATTATGAGGGATCTTGAGTGGAAAAAATATGGCTATTATTAAGAATAAGCAGACCTAATGTTAATATTTTCAAGGAAACTTAAAAGATCTAAAAATACCTGGCCCGGCCGGGCATAGCTCAGTGATTGAGCATCAACCTAAGATCTAGATTGTGATTCGGTTCTTGGTCAGGGCACATGCCCGCCCCAGTTGTGGGCTTGATCCCCAGTGGGGGGCACGTAGGAGGCAGCCGATCAATGACTCATCATGGATGTTTCTCTCTCTCTCCCTCTCCTTTCCTCTCTCTGAAATCAATAAAGATATATTTTAAAAATAAATAAAAATAAATTAAAATATCTGTAGTTCTATTTTTTCCCACTGAATTTTTAAAATTTTTTTTGCAATTTTCCATTAACTAATGTTTATACCCCTGTGAAATTTTTCTGTAATGCCACTAGTATATTACAGGGTAGAGTTCTAAGTACCTTAGACGAGGGATTGGAAAAATGTAATCTATTATAGGTACCTTTAAAATCCAGATCTACTTTATTATTTTACTATAATTAAACCTGTGGCGAACTTAAATATCATTATGCAGTTCTAGTAGTATTTCCACCTACATTAATATTCATTTCAAAACAATCTCAGAAAAACAAAAACAATCAAGGAAAAGTACAGTGTGATAGCTTTCTAAACCCGAGCAACTGTTCATCAAGCTGAATACCCTAACTGATTTTATTAAATAGGGCCTCACATTTCACAGCTACAGCGGTGTGTAAGTGACAGCTTTTATTTCATGGATTCCTTCTATTCATCAGTCATGTTTTTAGTACTTTATGCACTAGGGTTATGCTAGACACTGGGATTCAGAAACACAGGCTCTCTGCGTGGGACATAAACCATAAACATTTTTATACAAAAACTTAACTCTTTAATCTTTCATTGACTGCATTTCCAGAAGTCACTGGCCCAAAGGGCAAGGAGAGCAATGTTCCTTATTGTAGACTTCAACCAGTCTTCAATCTCCTTCCCAACTCCAGGAGTAAGGTTGGAAAATTAATGCAGGTTCTGGGTGTATTTGCAGTGTGGTTTGACCAAGATCTTTTAGTGACAGACCAATGTCCATTCGTAAATTGCAATGTTTTTCTAACTGAGATAAGTGATTAGTGCCTGGGTGTAGGTATGTCTTCTAAAGCTGCCTCGTTTAGTGAAGCATATAGTTAATTAAAGGGCAGGATTTCAAAGCATGACCAATTCTGTGAAAGCCCCAAACGTAATCATCTGTCTCCTGCAGACTTCAACCTGGGAGGTAAAGAAGCATTTGCTGGCTCTTGGCCTGCTCCTGTCTGGAGAGGATCTTTCAGAAGCGCAGGCCCTCTTTTCGGCGAGCCTAGGTAGAAGGTTCAATGCCACTTATTTTGCCCAAGTCCTTTTTGCCTTGCCAAATCGACTTTCCATTCAAAGAACTATGTGGAAAATTAATGTTTCACTTTTCATAATAATATTTTCTCTTTGTTTGGTTTTCCCCAATGGTCTTATATCTGTACTTAACATCCATCCCAAAGGACTTACTCAGGAAATGGAAATCAAAGCTAAACAAACTCACACCCTTTCTATAGCAGTCTATTTTAAAATTAACAGTTAAAAATCAAAACATAAAACTCTGCTGAGATACTCTCCCCCTGGGTTACATTTTAAAAAATCTACCCTACCTTTAAATAGAGTTTTTGCTGTTTATGATCCTGGTTTCATTACTGTGGCTTAACAAGTATATATAAAGCTTAAAGATTTTTGAAGCTGCAAAGACATTTCATAAATTATGACCAACCTACAGGAAATGAAAGCTTAGCATTTCTCTCTACACTTCTCCCAATAAGGAAGGCTAAACAGTTTCTTTACACCTCAATGCAGTCTGCCACGGCATGTCTGAATATATCCATCTCCCTTAAGTCAAGACATAATAATAACCCTGATTTTATAATCTTACATAACAGAGCATGATGATCTGCAGTCCTGATTGTTTCTTTTTAACTGAATTTTAAAGGAATTTAGAATCTCATTTTTTTACATTCTTGTTACCAAGAAATGAACTCTGACAATAGAACTATTAGTATGCTAATAATTCCCAGAATGATACATTTTATGTGAAAGAAAGACCAGAAAATTAAGAACCTGTCATCTATTCTACTGCCAGAGAAGTGTAGTTTTCTTAGTGATATCTATAATTGTCTTTTTACTTTTAAGAATATAACAGAAGAAAACTGCAATGAAATAAGACAGGAGTTGGCCAATGAAACAATGACAATAGAGTACCTAAGAAGACATAAAGGTCCTTAAAATCAGTGAATTATGGCAATCTCCAATTAATAAACCAAAAATAAACTAAATCATTGCTTGGACTTAAGACATCTTTTTTTTTTCCTCCTAGAGAAATTACATGATAAACAAACAGTGTTCCTTTTACTGGGTCAGCCCACTAAAGTCCAGCGATATCAATAAAATACTTTTTGCAATAAAATGTTGCTCATAACAAAAAATAATTTTAAAATAGTTATATACTAATATGCAAAACTTTAAAATCTTATTTAATAACAACATTTTTATTTCCCGTGAACATCCTAGAGAGAGAACAGGTTATTGTACAACAGTGAGGTAGAATGAAATTTTGAGGATATTCTTGAGAAGGACTTTGGGGTGCTTTCAAGTTTAGAAGTTGATATGGCAAAGTGCTGCTCAATCGTTCCTTTCTCTTGATAGTAATGTGTTCCCAATACTGTTCTCCCACAGACAGGCCAGGATTTTTATAGTTGTTTCGATGGGTTGCAAATACAGAGAAAGAATGATGGGTGGCAATGAAGAAAATAGAGATAGAAGAGGGAGGAAGAGAGGAGAAAAAAGAGAAAAAAGAAATAAAGAAATTTTCTTAAAACAGTTGGTAAGAGAAAAGTGAGAGAGAAAAAGTGAATGGAATAAAGGTGATAGAGATTTCTTACCCAAGAACCAACCAACCTAAGAGTTCTGAAAACAGGAGAAAAACAGGCTACCGGTGACTGTGGAAAGTCAGGGCAGCTTGGTGCCATCTAGAGCTAGAGGGATGGGGGAAACTTCAGCTCAGGCCAAGGTCTGTGGAGACCGAGGGTCCATATATCACCTGAAGATATATGTTCTAAATTTAGAAATATCTATATATTTTTAGAAAAAATATTATTGAGTTATAATTTACATGCCTTAAAATTCACCCAAGTATGCAATTCAATGATTTCTATTAGGTTTACCATTTTGTGGAACCATCACCATCACACACTTTTTGGAATATTTTCATCACTCCAGTAAGACCCCTCATGCTTTTTTACAGTTAATCTGTTCCAACTCCCAGCCCCAGACAATCACTAATCTGCTTTCTCTATATATAGATCTGCTTTTCGTGGACATTTCATATAAATAGAATCACACAATATATGGGCTTCTATGTCTAAATTCTTTCATTTAACAGGATGATTTTTATGTTCATGTTGTAGCATGTATCAATATTTCTTTTTATTATTAAATAGCTTCCACTGTACGGATAGATGCTTGAGGATAAACACATTTCATTTTTCCACTCACGAGTTAAAGGACATTTGAGTTATTATAAATAATGCTGGTAGGAATACTTGCATGCAAGTCTTTGTATGGACACCTATATGTGTTTTAAGCAAAATGTGACAGAGATTCACTTGTTCATGGAAAATACGCATACTCAAGTCTGTCATGTCCCACAGCTCCAGGAGCCACAACTGCCTATGACACTTTCCACACAGCAACTAGAGTAAACTTTTCAGAACAGAAAATCAGATCACACCTTTCCTCTGATTAAAACTCTCCTGGTGTCTTCCCATCTCACTAAGAATGAAGCCACCCCACTCCTGCCATAGCCTGCAGGGCCCTGTCTGAACTGACCTTGCAGGCGTGTTTCACTTCATCTCTTACCGCATCTCCCTCTCAACTTCACCAGTTGATCTTGTTGCTCCTCAAACGTAAGAATTTGTTCAGCCCTCAGGGCCCCTACATAAGCTCTTCCCTTTGGCCCGTATGCTGTTCCTTGATCTTCACTGGGCTCTCTGCTTCTCATTCAGCTCTCTCCTCAAATATCACTCATGTAGAGAAGCCTTCCCTGACCACGCCACCTAAAATAGCAGCCTTGCTTCTCTCGAGGTTAGCTTACCCTGTTTCATTTTCCACTATAAATGAATAATTTAAAATTACCTTTCTCACTGTTTACTAACTGTCCACCAACCAGAATGCAAGCTCAGTGAGGCAGGTGCAATTTATCTTGTTTGTTGATGTTTTCTCCAGCACCCAGCATGTGGTAAATGTTCATTAAATTTGTTGAATTAATGTATAAATAAAAAGCACAACTTGCCCCTCTTTTTACAATTCTATACTTTATCTCTAGGATCTCTGAGAAGTCAGTTAGGCCATGCTGTGAATTCATTTGTGAACTTCTAAGCCAAAGGGCTAAAAGTTCAATACTGACAAACCACGTACCACATGTGGCCTTCACATATGTTTGTTTTATATAGCAGATACTTTGGAGCCCTGTTTCCATTCCTTTGGCCCACCTTTGTTTCAGCTGCTGAGAGTTCAGATTCACCTCCTAGTGACAAGATCCCACATCAAGCAGATACAGAATTCTTCTGCTTTCTGACTTCAGCCTCTCTCATGCCCTGGAGCCACTAGGAATGTGTGTGTGTGTGTGTGTGTGTGTGTGTGTATGGCCTGAAGTGGGCTATGCAAATGGTCCACAGGATGAATGTCAGCCAAAACCCAATGTAGGAGCCACACTTCATCCTCACTTCCTTCAGATAGAAAATTCTGGAAAAAATATACACTTCCCAGAAGTCCCAGCCAAACTTAGTTCCTGTGCCTTCAGCAGAGACTTGAATAACATACTAGTATATTGATCTTTTCTCTTCTCTTGTCTCTCTCTGGTTACTTCTTGTTTCTGGAGTCACCTCCTTAATACATAACCTACAGCCAAGTCTTTGTCTCAGCCTCTGCTTTCAGGGAAATCAAGTTAGGTTTATCAAACAGGGTTTTTTTTTAATTATTATTATTATAAATTCTTTGTCCAAACTTAAAGCTCAAAGTATTTTAGGTTAAATTCTGGGTTTTCAGCTTTGTACAGTGCATATAGCTTAGTGTGCTGCATGTAGCTTGTTTAGTAAGGAAAATTATAGTTCATATGGACATTAGCTTGCTTTCAAATATTCAACCTCTTAGTTATTAATAGGTCATTTCAGCTGTTCTGTGAGGAAAATGGTCTTAAAACCATCATTCCTTTAGGGATAAGATGAGACAGGGAGCTCTTACTATTATAGAATGTGTCTTGCCTCAGTTTGAATAACATCAAAAAGTAAAACTGACAAAGGAACCCTCAATTCTGAAAAATGTTAGTGCTGCGAAAATACATATTTTTCTTTTAGACTAATATCTCACAGATAATTTGATACTGAAGATCTGTATCATGCAGGGAGCCTCACTGCAATCAATAGAAATGGACTCTGCCTGGTTTGGGCAGAAAAAAGATTACCGAAAGGATATTGGCTAATGCTCCAGGAGAGCAATCAGAGTCAGAAGCCATGCAGCCAGGGATACAACAAAAATCATACCATAAAACCAGCCCTGTGAAAACACGGAGGCTGCTGCCACTTAGTGTCAGGTATCACGGCTTGCACAGTGACACTGTTGGCACTATATACTGGGTACTACTACGGATGCCACTGGCAATGCTATCTTTGAAAACCACCACAAGCAAACGTGCTCTCTTCTTGTTTGTAAGACTAGCTTGCTCATCAAACTGTACTACAAGGCCATTGTAATCAAAACAGCCTGGTACCGGTACAACACCCCAGACATATAGATCAATGGAACAGAACCGAGACCCCAGAAATAGACCCACGCCATTATGGTCAGTTAACATTTGACAAAGGAGGCAAGAGCATCCAATGGAGTAAGGACAGTCTCTTCAATAAGTGGTGCTGGGAAAATTGGACAGGTATGTGCAAAAAAATGAAACTAGACCACCAACTTTCACCATACACAAAAATAAACTCAAAATGTTATCGATAAAAGACTTAAATGTAAGTGGGGGAACTATAAAATCCTGGAATAAAACAGAGGCAGTAAAATCACAGACATCTCACACAGTGGAATTTTCACTGATACATCTCTTAGGGCAAGAGAAACAAAAGAAAAAAATAAACATATGGGACTACATCAAACTAAAAACCTTCTGCACAGCAAGAGAAAACAGCCTCAAAATACAAAGGAACCCCACAGTCTGGAAAAACATATTTGCAAAGGATGTATCTGATAAGGGGCTAATTTCCAAAGTGTACAAAGAACTCATACTACTCAGCAAGAGGAAGACAAACAGTCCAATTAAAAAATGGGCAAAGGCCCTGAATAGACACTTCTCCAAAGAGGGCATACAGATGGCCAAGAGACACGTGAGAAAATACTCAACATCACTAATTACCAGAGATGAAAATTAAAACCACAATGAGGTATCACTTCACACCTGTCAGAATGGCTGCCAGCAACAAATCAACAAACTTGACGTGTTCTGGCGAGGGTGTGGAGAAAGGGGACCCTGGTACACTGCTGGTGGGAATGCAGACTGGTGCAGCCACTATGGAAAATAGTATGGAGGTTCCTCAAAAAATTAAAAATGGAGCTGCCGTTTGACCCAGTGATCTCACTTCTAGGAATATATACTAAGAATCCTGAAACACTAATCAGAAAGAATCTATGTACGCTGATGTTCATAGCAGCACAGTTTACAATAGCTAAGATCTGGAAACAGCCCAAGTGCCCATCAGTAGATGAGTGGATTAAAAAGCTGTGGGACATTCACACCATGGAATACTAGGCAGCTGTAAAAAAGAATCTCGTACCCCTTGGGACGGTATGGATGGACCTGGAGAATATTATGCTAAGCGAAATAAGCCAGGCAGAGAAAGACAAACATCACATGATCTTACTTATTTGTGGAATCTAAAGAACTTAATAAACTGATGAACAGAAATGATTCAATGACATGGAAGCATGGATCAGACTGATGAATCTCAGAGGGATGGAGGGGAGCAAGTGGGTGGAGGGGGAGAGATTAACCAAAGAATTTATATGCATATATGCACAACCCAAGGACACAGACAATGGTGTGGAGAGGGACTGGGGAGGGTGGTGGAATGGGGTGGAACAGGTCATTGGGGAGAAAAAGGGACATCTGTAATATTTTGAACAAAAATAAACCACAAAAAAACCCCACAATGTCTCTTGCATAAAAAAAAAAAAAAAAAAGACTAGCTCCCAATTCAAAGTGAGGTAGAAGAAGGGAATACCTCCTATTTTCTCTTTAATAGATGAAGAAACTCCAACAGAACTAACCCCACAGCAGGCTTCCTTCAATGTCTCACTGCCGAAATTGAGTCACATGGCCCTTTTTAAGCTAATCACAAATAAAGAGTCTAGAATAACCATGATTGGCTAGATTCACTGATTCCCCTGCTGGGGTGGAGATGTGACTAGCCTTCCTTGGAGTACAGAGTCACACAGAAAAGCATGGATGATTTTACAAAGTTGTGGTTTTGTTCACAAGAAGGAGAATGGCTATTGGGTTGACAACCCATGTGGTGAATGTTTATATAGAACCCATATGTCTTCACACTATGGGCCCCCACACACCTGCTTCTTCCCAAATCCCCTTGTCACCAATCTTCTGGTCTTCATATTTTTTTCATGTCCATGACAATCTGACCAAACCATGTGTTAATGTCCATCAGCTCATCTCTCTTTCCAGGAAAAAGCAAAGATGTTATACCACTCAAAGTTCTACCTACTGGGAGAATTTTCCACCCTCACCTCAGTGGGACGGAGTGGGGCTCAGTAATCCATTTGAGGCTGGTGTCAGCTTATTTTGCAAAGCCATCTGTAAGGCATGCTTTTTTCCTTCAGTTAACTAATAATAGAGAAGTGGTCATGACGTTGTATTGACTGGTGAAGGGGTGGCAGTTTGTGGGCAGGCATAGGAGGAAGGCATTGGCATGTGAAACGTGAGCTTTCAGGGCCTGCTCAGATGCACACACTTATATACTATTTCCACTTGGGTATGTCTGGCTCTATAGCTGGGTAGGTCAGATAACATTCAGTTCATGATAGGTAGCTTATATTTCAGAGTCACCTGGTTTCTGCCAGAGCCCAGTAAAGCCAAGTACTCTTTCCTCAAAGAAGAATGGTTACTCACTGAAGAAGGCACAGCTTTGTTCTAAAACCTTGATATTTCTGCTGTGAACCCTGTGTTCGGTCTTTCTGCACCACAGATTTCACTTAACTTTTGAGCACTGAGAATCTCACTGGGTGCTCAAAGGACATATGGAAAAGCTGCAGCCTGGCCAAAGGTGGGGGGTCTTCTTTTGAACCCTGCTCAAAGCTGACAGCCTTTCAGGTCACTCAGAAAAGAGCTGAGGGGCACATAAAATATGATTATGCTGCTTCTAAAATTCAAGGAGCACCATCAATCATAGTACACTTTCCTAGAGGTAGGAAAAAAAGTATCCTTGACACTGGAGAGAATAAATTCACCAGCCACACAACACAAATCGCAAGATATTTCACTGTGTCACCTCAGGAAATTTTTCCCGCTTTCTGGAACATGTAATTTTACCTAAAATATCAGCCACTTCCTGCTCTCTGGAGCTCATCAGCATATTATCACCAATTTTGTCCTGGGGATGGTGAGCCAACCTAGTTCTTATAGACTAATTTTTGGCACAGAGAATACAGAGTTAAAATAACCTTGGGTTAAAAATATATTTCTGCCACTTCATGTGAAATCAAACTACTTCTGCTACACTTTGTTTATTGGAACAGAGAAAAAGGATCATCCAGATAAGAGCTGCAGTCAGTATGCCGCAGTGTATGGATTTCCTGCAATAAAGCAACTATATTCGGAAGATCCTGTGTACTTGGAATTATCACTTGACTTAACCTACAGGAATCCCCTATGATTCTCAAGACCCATCCACCTTTTGCACAAGGTGGCTTCATCTGTGGTTTGCCGAGGCATGCAGTAAAAAGATGAATAAAATAAATTTGAAAATTACAGTAATTTTTTTATTGAGATACAACAGAACACTTTTCTATTTATGATTTTTGTTGGGAAGTTGAGCACCTTAGCTTTCATTAAACCATTCCTACCATGATAGCTTTGCTAGCCTCCATTCAACAGGCCGGGAGTCAGTTCTGGGATTCTGCCATTTAGTAGGCATATACCTAATTAGGTATAATTAGAAAATTATCAAAGGCACAGAATATATCAAAGGCATAGAATTTCCACTAGAAAGTGAAAGGGCTATGATGCCAAAGCTATCTATGGAGAGTAAACATAAAGAAAAAATAATGCATTCATTTCCAAGATTGCACATTAACCTTAAATACTATATGTATTATTTTTATTCTTCTCTGACTACTGAGTGAAAGAAAACATCTCTCATTCTCAATAGGTGTTGTACTATATCAGTAGAAGTTACATCACATGGACATTTCCCCTTCCCCTTTCCTAATGTAAACCTCAGTTTTATTCAGGTGTTCGACCTGTCCTCATGCACAGGGGTAAACTGACTAGGTTAAGCCATAATGTTAATTCCCTCCCTGTTCCTAATGATTGGTTCAGCAATGCAATCTTGAAAGCCAATCTGCACTTGCCATTTCCATGGTGACTAGGCCCCTGACCCCCTGCATGATTATTTCCTCAGTTTCTGGGTATACTATTGGAACAGATGACCTCAGCAAATGGCAGAATTTAATAATGTAAGTAATTCCATGCACCCACATAAAATATGATGTGATAATCCTGAGCAGGGACTGGGAAAATGCCATTTCACTTCTGTTTACTACAAATATGTAATAAGCTCCTCTACAAGCTACTGTGTTATGCCCTGTGTTAGGCAGGTAGGTAGGCTGAGGGGTGGGTGGGAGCTTAAAGGTGAAGATGGGCAGGTGAAGGTTCCATTAATACACAAAATAAAACTCTTAGACAATTAAATAAAATTTAAAAGATATAGTATTTAATTTTTTTATCTCTCTTAATATGTGTATCATATTCTAATGACCTATGTATCATTAGATAACATGTATATAGTTTATGAATTAAAATATACATACATTGGGAGGAAATGCTCACAATATTTTTACTCACACATGTAAATGATCAAAAACTGTGGAGGATGGGCTAAGAAACACAGTTGCCCTTTTAAGAGCCAAATCTAGAAGATAAGTACCTGTCATGTAATAGAAATAAACACACCCATGCCTTGATAAAGGCCTGAGAAAACACAGCTATCCGTAGTAAATATGTGTTAACCTACTCTCTATGACACTGTAATAAGTTGTTTGAAGGAATCAAAATTGGAATTAGGAGTTTTCTTGCCTGATCTAAAGTACATCCAATTATCAAGCACTTCTCTTTGGGGTCAGGACTGATGCAGTGGTTTAAAAACCTAGATGTTATTTTAGGGTCATTCTAAAGATTCATGCCTCTTATAAAATGTTACAGAAAACATCTCCGGAGCTGCCCTACCTCCTGGCTCATCTTTTTTTTAACTTTATTTTTATTATTGACACTATTACAGATGTCCCCATTTCTCCCCGCTTTGCCCGCCTCCCCCCCCCCCTTCCCTCTGGCCATCACTGCACTGTCGCCTGTGTCTATGGGCACATATATGCACATATGTTCTTTGGCTAATCTTCGGAGTGGCCTAGTCAGGCTCCAGTGGCTTGGAGTTCATTCCAGGCATGTTGCCTCAAGTTCACCTTAGTGTTGACCTCAAACGCCAGGAAAGAGCCACACTTTAAGCTGAGAGTTCACTACATGGGGTATTTTATTCCACCAGTTGCCTGGCAGCTTCCACTGCAGATGTTTTCTTATGCTTCTGGCTGTTTTCACCTTTCTTTCCCTCACTTTTTCCCGCAAATGACTTCTATTCATAGTCTCTAAGTACTGCCATATTCACTTCCATGCTTTTCCCTTGCTGTTCTGTTTTTCATTCTCCTCTAGCTCTCCCTCGCCACCATATCTGCTTTCCTCCGTTTCATTCCCCCCCCCCTCATTTATCCCACGCTGTCCTAGCTCTATCCTTTGTTCAATTCAGAACATCAGCCGGAAGCTTCTCTGTTGCTAAGTAACAACATCACCCACATACACCCTTTTCCACTCTCTGCTCATTTCTTCTGCTGCTTTTATAAGCTCATAGGTCAAACGGTCTCTAGAAGAAAATGAAGGGCGCTTCTGTGTCCCTGCCCACACCCTGCCTCCTATTAGATGTTGGCTTCTTGCTTTAGCTGATAATTTGCCCTAGGCTGTGAGACAACACTAAAAAAGCACAAAACATCCTTTTGAGTTTAAACAATTTATAGATGGGAAGAAGGGATACACTTTCTGCTAAAGGAACAACAAAAGAGAGATTGTTTCAAGTTTAGCTACAAGGCATGGCATGGGCTCATCAAGGGCTTTTGCCTAGCCCCTGAAGCAAATCCAGGTTTTAAGAGGTTTCCATTAGTGATCGAGATAGCTAGCAAGTCCCTCTTACAGATCTTTATCTTGTTAATTTGTGACAAAGCTACTAATGGCATGTTGAGTAACTTTATGCCATTTATGCCATTTTCCAAATCTCAAACCTTTTCCAGACATTGATCTGACAGGGTACTTGGACCAAAAGCATAACTGGAATCATGTCAGCCCTTCTCACAACATGCTCTTAAGAGATTCCAAGTCTCCTGGCACATTTTAATAGTGTAATGGCAATGCTGACTCCATATGTCCACATGCTAGGGCAGAGTAACAGAGATACCAGGACCATGAAGAAATCTCCTTTCCCCCTTGCAATGCCATAAATAATTTCCCTCCCTGGTGTACATTCTTTCTCTCTCCTTGTGCATACATGCAATGCCTGGAAGACCTTCCCTGATAACCCTGCCCCACACTGATGCTCTCAGCTCTGTGCCACAGCCAGCACTGAGCTAACTGGGGGTGTTGGGGTTGCTTTGTTTGCAGTACCACAGCTTCTCACTGGGTGTGTGGCCCTGCTCCTTGGGTACTGCAGACTGTGAGGGAAGGGCTCAGATCCTGCATGTGGTGTATACTCCATAAATTGCCTTAAATTTAATCATACAACACAGATACTCTCACCAGGGAGTTGTTTTTAGTTTCATTTTCTAGAGAGTAGAACACAGTTTTCTTTGTATTAAAGTCCAAGTTCATCAACAATCGAAGTACCAAATGAAGCTTGTGTATTTCTGTCACTATCCTGACTGCAGACTGAGCATCTGGGTAGAAAAAAACCTTCAAGAGCCTTACTTGTCAGGACCTGCTTATACTCCGAAAGTGGAATCCCTATGAGACTAAACCCACTCCAAGGTATTCTAAGAATGCCTGCCCAGAACTGGAAACAGGAATTGGCAAGCTACTACAATTTTCCTTCTAGGATCAAGCTCCTTTGAGATGTTAGGTCTTCTGAGGGACTGAGAAAATTTTAATATGATTTCAGTTTCTATCATGATCTCAACTAATGAAACGTGTATCTAAAGTTTCTGGAATTTTTGTTTTACAGTACTGCTTGCTTTAAACAACAGAGAATTATACAAAATTTTCACAACCCTTCAGTATTCATTTGTCTTCTTACTTCCTTCTCTCCAACTTGAGGTATCCGTCAACACCACTATGTCATATTAACTTTTCTTTATGTTTCTAGATGTTTAATTCCTTTACACATTTTCATCCCGCCTTATCAATGTGGTCTACAGCCTCACAGTCCCTTCTGTCGCTGAAAATTCTGGCGCTCTTCCCAGAAAACAGACTTGCTCTCCGCCGGGAACCTCCACATGGTGACATATTCAGTGTCCTGGAGGCCTCTCAATTTTCTTGATCTCTCAAAACTAATGACCATTCATTCAGCCAGTACAACCTCCCCAGCCACAACCTCAACCCTTCACCAGGGACTGCTTCGCCTCTGAAACCTTTAGGTGAGAATCTGTCTCTCCATCCACAATCTCCTGCTCTCCCACACTCAGTTTAGTGGCTCTTCACGCCCCCCTCAGGACGTCCCCTCCAGGAGCTCTGGCCTGTCCTTTCCCTATCAGTCTCCTCCTTTCCTCACTCCTTCCCTAACCAGCCAAGACCCCGCGATCCATCACTTTAACCACTCTCTCTAGTGTCTGAACTCCCTTTCTTCTCATTAGCCTGGCAAATCCCCATCCTTGAAAGAGTTTATCTTTATGTTTTCTCATCTACAGCCATGTTACTGAGGTCTCCTGGAGACATAACACAACTCTGCCACGAGTTCGATTCCAACTCCATGTCATCAAGCACGGGTCCCTCAACACTGCTCAGCAACCCTTGCTACATTCCACCGCATCTACTTGTTGTTATAAAGCACCATTCATTCGTTCGTTCATTTATGCATTCGCTCATTCCCTAAATATCTATTAGATGCTCACTCTAGCAGCATGCTGGGTCCGGGGAGATAACTGTGAGTAAGACAGACAAGGTCTCAGTCCTCAGAGAGCTAAAGATCTAACCTAGAGGACTGAAATGAAAACAACTCCAGAGAAGTGAATTCCTTGGGGGCTAATTTGTGAGAAGAATGGTGAAGGGATGAAATAGTTACTGTGGTAAGTGCGAGTCAAAATGGCTGGGGGAACACGGGAAGGTTGATGGGCAGTTTTGAGGGACCAGTGGAATAGCACTCATGGCTGAATTGTGTTGTTTCTCCAGGAGACCCCATAGCCTGGGTGCGGACAGAAAAAACATGAATGTGAACTCGCTCAAGGCTGGGGTTTTACAAACATGCTCATGAGGGGGAAAGGGAGTTGAGATACTAGAGAGAAACACTATGAACAAGATATTTCAGATTTAAAAGAATTAATGGGTTTGCAGTGCCTTTTGATAAATGTTTCTTTTCTAAATCGATACTAAACATACAACTCCTATCATATGGCTGTCCAGAAAATTGTTCAACAATTAAAGGGGATCCTCACTCCAAAAAGTTGTAATCTCCTTATATATTGTTCTAAAAGATATATAAAATATTAATTTTTGCTAATTACTAGTTATTTTCTCTTCATTTTTTAATATTACATAGTATAAGTGAAAATATTCCCATTTTTAAAAAATTCACACATTATGGAAGTACTGAGAATAAGAGTGAACTCTCCCAACATCCCTCACCCTTTCACATTTCCTGTCCTACAAATAAGCACCATTAAGTGCTTGCTGTGTGTTCGTACAGTTCTCCCTTCTATGGGTTTATAACAAAAAGCAGTTTGCGGGCATTTGCATACACACCTAAGTTGTGGAAACTGCTAGTTAAATGTCTTTCTGAGAAGGGGAAATGTAAACATTAGAAAGGAGTATCTTCTCTTAAATAGAAATAAACTTTATTCCCTATGAAGCAAATCACTGGGACCTGAACTACTTAAGCTACTTTCTATAAGCTGATAAGAAAGCTAAATGATAGAAACTATTAATGATCCAGAAAACAAAACAAAGAACTTACTTGCTGACTCATCAGGGGGAGGCGCTGGTCTCAAGTAAAATCTAATTTTGTTATATACTTTTGTCACAAATTATATCTAAATAAGGAAACAGAGAGAACCTGCAAAGATAGATAAGGATTCTGATGCTTTCACTACAAACACAGCATATACCCATCTGCAGTGCAAACTATCTAGTTATTACTTCAGGGGTTGTGCAACATGTTTTAAATAAGATAGAAAGTCATAACTTAAGGCAATATATGATTGAGAGATAATAAACAGTGCCTCCTGTTAGTCACTTCAGAACTCATTGAGCCTCCAGAGAACGGAATCACTGGGTTTTATATATTTTTATCTTCCTTTCCCACCTTGAAATAGTCATGTATTTCCCGCATTATAAATACTCTGTGCAACTTTTGGAATTTGACCTAGATTTTACAATTGCTATCTGCTTGTTGCGGCGTGAGTCAAATAATCGTTTCTGATAGTTCCTAAGAGAAAGGCAGTTTCTTCCCCAATGTGCATATATGCACATATAATTTTGGATAGAACTATGCAATGTATATTCTCCAATTTGCTTTTTCAATTTAATAATAGGCTAAAATCCTTTTGTGTAGCACATGTAGATTCACCTCGTTCTCTTTAACTCCTCGTTCTTTTCCATAATAAGGAAGCACCAAAATTTATTAAACTACTTTCTTTCCATTACACTTTCCTTTCTTGTTACTATAAACGATGGTCTAATGGGATGCTTATCCACATAGTCTTGGTTACATATCTAAGTGTTCCTGTAGGATACATATCTGGAATTGGAATTTTTAGGTAAAAATGACTTTATACTTTTTGTTTTCATACATATTAAAATAAATGCAAACTTTTATGTGTCAAAATGAACAAAAATTTAATTAACACAACAGCAAATCTAAATCACCAACAAACACATACAAAGATATTCAAACTGATTAATAGCCAGGAAAATAAAATTAAACAATGGGATATCACTTCATACCTATTAAACTGGCAAACATTTAAAAGACCAATAAAAATATGCGAGAAAATTGCTTTAGCTTATTTTTGGAAAGCAATCTAGCAACATCTATTAATATTAAAAACATATGTACACTTTTACCAACAAACTCACTCCTAGAATCTAATTCTGTAAAACTAAAAGGCCAAAAGTTCAGAATATATAAACAAAGATGTTTTAAGGCAGCATTCATTTCTTTCTACAAATATTTAAGTGCTAACTATGTTGCCATCACTTTAGAAATGAACAAGACACAGGCCCTGCCCTCAAGGTATTAACAGCCTATGTGGGAGACAGATACATGCGCAAGCAGTTGGAGCTCATGAGAGAGGTGCTACGGAAGCAATCCAGGCCTGCGATGGAGGGCTGCAAAAACATCACTGAAAAGTAAATTTGCATGACTTTGCAGGATACAGCATGTTTCTAAGGCCTTGGGTGAAGTTCTGTTCAGGACAACTGAACAGAGTAAGATAACTAGGCATAGGGAAAACATAATCCATAAACTTGCCATGAAACAAAATTATGTTAATAAAAGTCACAGGTAATCCAATTGTTCTGATCGCAATGGAGACAGAATATAAAATGCACAATGTAAAAAGTATTTATTGCCCTGCCGGTGTGGATCAGTGGTTCAGCGTCATCCCATGAACCAAGAGGTCACACATTCAATTACTACTTAGGGCACTTGCCTGGGTTTCGGGCTCAATGCCTCTCTCTCATCAATGTTTCTATCTCTCTATCCCTCTCCCTTCCTCTTTCTCTCAAATCAATAAAAACATATTTTTAAAATATATATACATACATATATATAAAGGATTTACTTTTTGGGACTAGAATCAAAAGGCTGTATTAAGTAGTAACTAAAAATGCTGTTTTGTTCATATGCCTGGTACAGAGTACACTCTCAAAAGGTATTTGTTGAACCAATCAAGCAAGACATGAGAAGAGCACATAAAAAGTTTAGCCCAGATAAACTTGGATTTCGTCAATAATCTCACCTATTCAAGACTTTTCCTTGAGTAGACTTTTCCTCCTTTCCTCTCTCCCTCCCTGTGTTCTTTCCTATCTTCCTTCCTCCCATTCTTTTTCCCCACCATTTTTTAGGAGGAAAGATTCAGTCGCATTGGAATTCTAAATCCTGTTTAACCTCACTTTGACCCTGTTATTTCATCATTTAACAATGAGGTAAAATCATCAGCTCTTAAATCATGAACTGTAAATGCCAAAACAGCGCCGAGCAATTTTAGAAGTATGGACGCTATATAGGAAAAGAATGTCTAGTATTAAAAACAAACAAACAGCACAGATAGTTCATTAGAAACGGTAACCTATGACAACCAAGATGATGTGAGTAACAGGCCCCTCAGGAAGGGACCACCAGAAAGGGGAGAAACAAGAGCAGCTCATCCAGAAAGAAGGTACACTTCCTCCCCAACGTTGTCATGAAAGGAAAAGGCATTAGCGTGGGTTCTCTATGGAAAGGCTGGGACCACACGGAATAGCGAAAACGTTCCCAGAGTCTATGTGCTGCCTGGCATCGCTCCCACATCAACAGCAAAACAACTGCATAGCAACCTACCATTTGCCATTTCCTCACCCATTACTGTTTGTCCAGAGAGAACAGCCCCCCTGCTCCCTGACTGCTTTGTGAATTTTGTCAAACAGGGGTTGGGTTCCTGTGCCAAGTTGGAGAACAACACATGCCGGCATTTCCCAGCACATGCCGCTCACCACGTGGGCTCCTGGAGCTCTGCCCCCTGGCTCCAGGAGCTGGCCGCTCTCCCCTCCCCCGCTTGCTCTCACAGGGGCAACACGCAGCAGCTAGCAAGCATGCATGCGTGGGGCTCCCAACCGGCCCGGGGCCCTTCCCACCCAGTGGCCTGTTCCATGAATATTAGGAAACAGTGCCCAACTTGTGTTTTGCATTCTCAGGAGTACATAGAGTTCACAGTAAGTGCAGAATAAGTCATTTCTAAAACAAAGAAAACCCCCCTGTAAATGCCGCTTTGGGAGGACCGTCTGCCATCTGTTTATTTCCTCGTGGCAGCCTGCTTATCGGGGCTCCAGCAACGGCACCAACATACAAGCCCAGACAGGGGTACTTTCCTCTGTCCAGAGGCGGTTTTCCTTGAACTTGCCCATCTGCCTCTGGTTAAGATGTAGAAAATATTATTCATGACATAAGACTAGCAAATGACGCGCAGTGAATAAGAAGAAGTGAGGGTGCAGTTTGTCATCTTTAGGAGAAAAGAAAGTAAAATCCTCCACAATTGGAGAAACAACTCACTTTTTCAAACCTCCTCAAAGAACGGCTTCAATGATAGCAGGAAATGGGTTTGTGGGGGTTAAGTTAAGCTCAAGAAAACTCCAGCGGCAGCAGCGAGCCCCAGCCTCGGCATGCATACGCACAGGAGGCTACCTGAGCCCCCTGAGAAACCACAGCGGCCCTGTCCTGCGCACAGCCGGGCAGCCGGGCAGCGCGAGGACGGGGCCCTGGGGAGCCGGCGCCTCGCTCCACAGCATGGTTCAGAGGAAGCACGACTGTTCCTCGCCGGCTTAACTCACACACTGACAGGGTTTTCTCCGTAGGCCTAATGACAGCTCAAGAGTATCCATCTGTCAGGATGCAGTTTAGAGCCATCATTGTGCAAGTGTGAATTTCAAGGATTTGGCTAAGAAAAAGGAATATGGTAATTTATTTTCAATAGAGCTTTGGGCATGTATTATTAATACTCTAATAGAGAAATAGGTCAGTATGGCATACACAGGAAGAGAATTATATTCTATGCGTCGTTTCTCTTATCAACAGACTTTCTATAACAAAATACCCAAAGTTCGTTTCACCTGCCGAAAACACAAACCAAGGGCCTTAACTGTTCCAAAAGGGGTTAGAGATGTGTGTATTGTTTTTATTTATTTATTCACTCAATCAATAGTTATTGAGAGCCACTATGTGCTGAGTACTGTTCTAGGCACTTGGAAAACTGCAATGGATAAAACATAAAATTTCCTCCATCATGAAGCCCATGACAGCCTATTGCCATACGCTTCTAGGCAGAAAGAACACCTTATTGTGTACCTACCTGTCTCAGAAGGTCCTGGACCTCTTTGTTCAATTTCTTTTAAATGCCCTTGGTGAGCCTGTGAATGAAGAAGCTGCCCTGTGTGCCCAGGTGTGCTGTGTGCAAGCCAGAGAGAAAGCAAGAGACAGGAAAAGAAAGCAACATTGAAACACAGAGACTAAACTGAGAGGGAGATTATTTTTAAAGTGATAATCCAGTCAAAACACAAAAGACACTGGTACTGAGAAACACAAAGAGACACAGAGAACGCTGTGCACATGAAAAAAAAGTACTAAGTTCTGTGTTAGGAAGACACCAAATATTTTCAAGATGTCAACTCTCCCTAATTTAATCTGTAAATTTGACACCAAAAAGTCCCAAACTTTTGTAAGATGTTTTGAACTAGATAAACTGATTATAAAGCAAGAAGAAAAATCTCGGAGAAGAAGATAGTGGGGGAGGGAACTAGTCCTATCAGATACTGAAAAATAAAGTTTCAATAACTAAGAGTGTGGTACTAACCCACAAACAGACAAAAACTGGGACCGAATTAATGCCCAGAAATAGTCCCCAATGCACATGGAAATGTAATATCTGAATAACCTGGTACATAACCCCATGAGTCTTTGCCTCACAGCCATTGTCAACCACGCAAATGTGGTCCTTTGCCTCTCTCTCAATAAGAGGCTCAGTGCTAACCAGAGGCACTTGGCATAGAGGAGCTCAGGATTAGAAAAGCGAGCGTTTAGATGGTAAGAAAAGGTTAAATTGGCTAAGGGCCGGTCCTATTTTACTACCACTTGTAGCTTAGTAACCTTGAATGTGGAGCTTAACTGCGCTGAGCTTCAGTTTCATTTCCTATAATATGAAAATAGCAAAATCTATCTCAAAGAATTATTGTGAGAGTAAAATAACAATATATATGAATCTACTTAACAAATTCTGGTACTTAAAAAATAAACATATCCTTGTTGAATAGCTTAGTAGGCATCTTAACTCCAGGTTGATTGTTTTAACAACTTGTCTATCTAGACAGAAATTGCTTTCTAAAAATCTCAAGTGTTTCTTAGCCACACAACATTAAATAAATAAGGTTTAGTGCAAAGAAAGAATTATCTTTAAACTCACTTTTAGAATCAATGATTTCCTTATGGAGAAAACTCTACAAAGGAGATCAAGTTGTTCAGCCGGTTGATTAAATTCAGCAAGAAGAGTTCTGGTTACGTAGCACAGGGAAAGACTTTCTGACTTCGAAGTTTTTTTTTAAAAATGTGAAATTTTTAAAGATGACCCTGAACTGGGATAGGACTAATGGAAACCTGTCTTGTATGTGGGGACTGCCGAAGACCCAGGTTCTGCAGGAAAAATGAGACTGCCTCTTGCACAAAAGAAGCTTGAGGGTAAAAATACAAACACAATTGCATGTAAATTTTTAATTTCAAGCTTTGGTTTTAAAGTACAATTCAGTGCCTAAGGGATAAAAGGATGTTGAAAAGAGTTGTGGTAATGAAACATAGAAACCTCATATATTCTGGAAAACCTCATGACAAAGGACAGTCTTGAACAGTGGCATCACTTGGTGGAAGGTGCCAAGCCAAATGGTCTGTGGATGCCTCAGAGGTGAAAAGTGGTCAAAGGAAGGGAGAGTAGAGGTTTGATACCACAGCAAAAGCATGCAAGACAATGAGTTGAATAGTAAGCTGATAAGATACTGGCTGAATGGACCTGATTTAATTTGGTCTGGCCAGTCATGAAAACAATGCTTGCTGCTGGGCAGGATGGCTTGCATAAGGAAGGAACTCAAGGTGGGAGAAGAAAAAGCTATTTCCATGTCTAGATTTGATCCAATCCAGCCTGCACTCGTGAGAATGAAGACAGTGTATGGCTTTGAGAAGCCGTGTAGAGCAAGGAATCATGGAATTGATGTTTTTCTAGACTAAATAAAGGAAGGAAAGGGTTTGACAAGGTTAGGAACATAGGATGCCATGGGAGAATGGAGCCTTTGACAACAACGGGAACCTTCAGATCTGGTAAGGGTTAATGAGGAGGACAGGGACAGAAAATAAGTCCTATTTTGACTACATTTAGCCGGAGATGGCAAACAACCAACATATGACCCCAATCCTACCAGAAACAGAATCAAAACTTAGAATAAATTCAGAATTCTTAGCAAAAGAACATTTTACTGTTTTTATCATTATAAAGCTAAATTTTTTCCCATTTAAAACATGCATAAAAATTTATGAAAGTCATGCTCATCACTGACCTACATCTTATTTTACGAAAAATGTATCTGTTATAGACACCAATAAAAGAATCTTCCTGCCCCGTCTTCAGTAGAGAAAATAGCAGAGTAGCACATTTTGGGCATTCTTGCTGAGAGGGGAAAGAGTTCTTGCAAGATCATTACTTTTACCACCTGTCTTGCTCCAAAGTTCACCAGCTGCAAAATTAACGCATTTCCCTTAAATCATCATTTTGGCCCTTTCTTGGATCCTGGTCATTAAATAGGTGAGACGTTACTAGGTCAATGTGTGGACTCCCTGATGGACACCAGTGTTGGGGCGAAAGCTGGCACCTATCACTGTATGTGCCACAGTGTTACATAAGAAAATTTGACAGCGTTATGTCATCATTCACACCTTGCTATTCACACCTGGGTTGATTACCCTCCCAATTTACCAGGTTAGGTTTTGAATAGTCGTCAAGTGTGTGTGTGTGTGTGTGTGTGTGTGTGTGTGTGTGTGTGTCCCCAACGGATTTCAAAGAATTTTGAGAATGTATTCTCAAAAAAATGTGTTACATTTTCAAACATTTTTAGCAGCAAAATGTTTATTTTCCTAATGAGAATCCCAACACGTTAAATCACTGATAGTCGTGTAGGTCTTTCTCACCTCAGTTAAAATGTCCTTCTTTGTGAACCTCTGAAGTGGCTGTGGAAATGAAAGCAAGTCCAAAAGAGAACCCAGCATCTTTTCAGCATCAACAGAAGAGCGTAGCTGCCAAATGAGACTGCATGTGAGAGCCAGCACTCTATGTCATCTGATAAGGTTTTTAAAACATGAGCCGTACCTTGCGTGCATCAAAGCACAGGCGTGAGCATCAGACAGACCTGGGCCTCAGTCCTGCTGTATGATCAGCAGGCTCCTCAGCCTCTCCAAGGCTCAGATTACGCATCTGTGAAAGTGATAAAATGATACTCATTTAAATGTTGTGAAGGAAAAATAGGTAATGCATGTGAAGAGCTAACACAGTGCCTAATATATAGTGAGTGCTCAAAAATGGCAGGTAATAATAATTATAATAGTAGTAACAACAATAATAATTGTCTTATTTTATCATCACCCCAGTGGTAAGAAGATAATGTGGAGCAGATAAGTTCACATCTGGCTAGTCTGACCTGAAATGATATGTCTAACTCACCTACAGAAATAGCATCAGCAAGCAAGAAATTAAGGAATCAAAATGCCTCATGGGTATAAGATACCTTGAGCAGAGTACCTGTGATTTTAGTTAGAAAACCTCGACAGCCAAACTAAGCTATCTTTTTTCTGTCAGGATCCTGCAACCTTCTTCTATATAATAGACATTGTCTTATTTTAAGAATCTCCAGGGAAACAGATTCCATAACATCCCTTAATAACCTATTTTAGTGTTTAGTAACTGTCCCGCTTAGCAAATCTTCAGAGCTAATCTAAGTACTCCGTGCTCTAGTTTCAGACCAGTCATCTCTTGTGTGATTCAGGTTTTATTGATACTTATGCTGGTATTGAACCAAATTAGAACTAGAAATATATACACATGTGTTAGCATGAGCTTTCAGAATCAGCACATGCTCTTCATAATCAACCATGATGAGTTCACATGCAAGAGAGTGGCACTGCTAATGTCCTCAGAAACACACCAGCCGTATTTGCCTACCGGCGCAGCCCAAGTTCATCCTTGGTAATTGTCACACTCTGACTTGTGTGACATGAATCAGAAATGAGCAACATTTGTAAAGCCAGCAAGATGAATGGAACTGTCCTCTGAGCAGTTTCTGCAGCTTACTGCTCCTCCGGCCAAACTGCATCCCGGGCCTTGGCTCAGTCTCTTTGGAAGGTATCACTCCCTGCACACCTTCTAGGAGGTCTCAGCCTTTGCACACTGTCCAGGATGAATCAAATAGCAACAAAAATAACAAATCCCCTGAAGCCACCACCAAGGTGCACGTGACATTCCTTTCTTTATCATTATGTGTCAGAGAAGTCCCAGGCCCAGGCCCCTGCTTTGCTTGGTGGATAAGTGAAGCAGTGCTAAAGAAGGGACTAAGGCAGGCCACAGCACGTGCCCAGGCATCTCTCAGCAGAGCCAGGTGAGCTGCCAGAGACCCTGAAGGCTGTATGTTTAAACTCGGTCAGAGTTTCTGAAGAGTGTTTTTTGAAACATGGTCCCTTTGGTTCTGCCCTGCCCTCCAAAAAGAAAAGTGATAAAAATGTTCAGAAAAGAGGTGGATTGACCATGAGCTAAGGAGGCATAAGCTTTCTTTGTATGGGTCTCTCCCAAAGCTAATTTATATTCATGGTTTTGTGTTGCTTGGACCACAACTCCCTGGACCACTCTGAGACCCACTTCCCTCTTCCATATTAATAGTACCTTGCTCACACCTAGAGCTCCTTTTCTTTAAAGGGCCACCAAAGAGAGCTCAGCACCTACAAAGCCAGGCCCCACCCCTAACTTCATACTACACTCCTCTTTGGGGGATTTATAATGCCCGCTTATTAAACTCACTGAGTCCTGGAGGAAAGACTTCCGCTTAATTTTATCTAATTTAATGTTTTCTCCTAAGTGTTTTCACCCTCTTACCCAGTGAGCACATGTCACGTGGGAGGGACAGATGAGAGTCACAAAGTCCTTGTGTCACCCCGGCCCCTCCAGAAGTCTGCATGCCCCTCCTAGTCCCCACCTCTCTAAACATTCTCTTCTTAAGGACTTTTCACCCAGCAGGTGAGCAGGACTCACCAGGGAGGTGAGCAGGACTCCAGAGTCCCTATTTTGGTGCCTAGACATCGGCTGAGAGTGGATGTCTTTCCCAGAGCTTACAGGTCCATTGCCACTCTCAGTTAGAATCTTCTGGGTATTGCTCAGCTCCCAGGCAGGACTGGGTACTTGAGGACATAAAGAGAAAAGAAAATAGAAAGGAAAACTAGGGGGAACAAGGGTGACTGTAAACTGAAATTGTGTTTACACCACAGGAACATAAAATGGATGTGCTATTCTTAGCAAGGCCTGCCCTCAGGAGAAAGCAGTTAACCAGAGCCTAACCTGCGGGATATACTCAGAGCCTAACTGACTTGAGAAAGGGAAATACCCAACTTCAGCTAACACTAGCTATCCTGTTCAGTTAAGAAGGGAAGGAAAAAGGCCAAGAAACACTTGTGAGTTCACAGTCCAGAGACACAGGCTCACTAAAAGACTAATACCTCATCTCAGGACTATGGAACGCTTCTCCTCCCCGCCCCCAACCTTACCACCACATTACTAACGGGCCATATACAACAGTTCCTTTTACCCAATACAACATGTCTGGCTATCAAGAAAAAATGACAAGGCACAACAAAAGACAAAAAATACTATTTTCAGAGACTGAGCAAGCATCAGAACCAGACATAGGATTGACTAATATGCCAAGGGCTCTAATGGATAAAGTAGACAGCAGACAAGAAAGACTCCACCAGCCATTGTTGGCTTAGAAGATGGAAGGGGCCACAAGCCAGTGAATGAGGGCAGTCTCTAGAAAGTAGAAAAGGCAAGAAAATGAATTCTCCCCTCGATGCTCCAGAAAGGAAAACAATTCTGCCAGCATCTTGATTTTAGCCCAGTGAGGCCCATTTCAGACTTCTGATATCCAGGACTGTAAGATAATAGATGTGTGTTGTTGTAAGCCACTGAGTTTGAGCTAATATGTTACAGCAGCATGAAGAAACTAATACAGATATATTCTTGGTCAATTACAACACACTCTGGATTTGAGCATTTCTGAGTTCTGGGTTTATTTACCCACTTTTCACCTTCCAAGGCTGGCCCTGCCCTGGCTCTTGGCATTGTCTTCAATGGGAGAGGAAGAACTGTCCTGAAACAGTTATGCAGCCTGCCAACCTGCTGAGCCACTGAGACCAGGGTAGCTGGCTGAACTCTGGAGGACAGGGTGGGTAACTGTGATGCTGAGGGAAGTAGGGTTCCCTGGTGGGCTAGTTTTTTTTCCATACATATCAGAAAAGCTAACAAAACTCTGTCACTCAGCAAATTATAAATTTACCTGATTTTTTTAAGAAAAAAAAGACTTAGTTGACTAAACTGGGATACCTCCCCCCCCCAACTATAGTTCCAGAGTAGAGATTTCCTAGAGCAGATGGTGGTGAGAAGGGCTTCTTGTGACACAGCGATGACTGCTTCTGTGAGCTCCTATAGGGCTGGGCCTGGACCTTCTAATTCTCCTTCATCCCCTCCACGGTTACAGTCTACCTCAGGACCACCATTGCCTGGACAAGATGGCTTAAGAAAACAACTTATGCTCCCCAATTTAGTTTTCCCCTCAATAAAATACCAGCCACCACTGCCCAGTTTTGAGGCTCTGATTACAACATCCACAGCAGGCACTTAACCAAAGTTCGGGAAGGACAATGGGAGGACTTCTTTGTTTAGAGCTGTTTTCTGTCTGCTGTGAAGCCCAAGGCTTTGTGCATACTCCCATCTGGACTTATAATGGATTGTGTGTGTGTGTGTGTTTACAAAATTACAATGTATTAAAAATGCAAAATTCTGTTCCTAATTGCGAGTCTGCTCACTAGAGTCAACAGTCGCTCTCTACTCAGGATCCTTGTAGGGCAGTTAGGATCATATAGCATTCATTAATTATACCAGAGAAATATCAGGAATAGATGTTTTGCCAATTTCTTTTTCTTCTACTCAAGACACAGAGCTTAGAGTGCTTCCAACTCAATATACTCTTTGTATCATGGGTTTATAAATTCTGACATGCTTTGTGACCTTCAGGACGCTAGATCCTTTACTAGAAAGTAGTAACCTTTAAAAACAAAAAAGAGTCTCCTTATATTTGAGAAGCTGCTTAGAATACTAACAGCTCCAAAGCTCAATGTCTCTAGAATGAATACTTCGACTTTATTTTATTGATTGATTGATTGATTGACTGATTTACTTATTTTTACTAGTCCTTGTTGACTAGTTGGCTAGCCTATGGTCCTTGTGGCCCTAAACCATGCCCTGTTCAGCCTCTAGCTAATCCTGACTTCATGCAAAAGAGCTGTATACTTTCCCCCACATTCTAGGAGTTAGGCTCGGTCACACTTTCTGGACCATCTCTGTGGCAAGATCTGATAACTAGGATTCTGAGTGCTATGAATTTTGCCTTTTTAACCTGCTGATTTTCTGTTCTCTTGAGGCTCAAGGCTCTGACATGCTCTTGTCCATCTCCCTTCTGGGAACAATCCTAACAATGAACTACTAACAATCTTCCCCAATAACTCCTTCCTGTCTAAGTTCTTGTTGGATCTCAGACTGTCACCACCTGCCAGGATTCCATGTTGGGACACCCTACAATCATGCGATGATGGGCCATCCCAATGCTCATTCCTGCCCCGCTACCTATTCTACTTTTTTTTTCTTGGCACCTGTTCCCTGGTGCTTGTTTCTCCAGCCCCTCCCAGGCTGCCTATCCCACTACAGTTAACTGGGTTATGCCTGGCCATATCCCAAGATATGTCAACAATTGATAGATCACACTTTAGGAGCCAGAAAATCTTACCAGACTAAAATTTTAATTAGGATAGGAACTCTGGGAATGTAGCAGCAGGCAGAGTGACCAAGGCTGGCTGGTGGGGAATGTGGAAGCATCACATCAGGGAGTCACTCTCTCAGCAAAATACAAAATGAGATGCCTCAAACTGAAGAAAAAATTAATGGCTGCTGATTTTCCAAAGCCTGAAACTTCTAAAATTTCTTTTTATTTGTTTATATATATTTAAAATTATTTCTAATTGTTAGGAAAGACACATAACACAGAATTTACCATCTCAACCATTTTAAGTGTACAGTTCGGTGGCATTAAGCACCTTCACACTGTTGTGCAGCCATCACCACCATTCATCTCCAGAACTCTTTCCATCTGCAAACATGAAACTCTGTGTACCCATTAAACAATAAACTTCTTTCCCCACTCCCTGCAGGCCCTGGCAGCCACGCTTCTACTTTCTGTCTCTATGAATTTAAGTACTCTAACTACCTCATATAAGTGAAATCATACAGTATTTGTCCTTTGTGACTTGCTTATTTCATTTAACACAATATCTTCAAGGTTCATTCATGTTTTAGCATGTGTAAAAATTTCCTTTTTTTTTAAGGCTGAATAATAGTCCATTGTGTGTATATATATCACATTTTGCTTATTCCATTCATTTTTTGATGGACACTTGGGCCGCTTCTACCACTTGTCTATTGTGGATGACGCTGATATGAACATGACTGTACAAAAGGCTTTTCAGTCCCTGTTCCATTTTTTTTGATTATACCCCAAAATGAAATTACTGGATCATGTGGGTAATTCATTTTTAAATTTTTTTAAAACTATCATACCATTTTTCATAGTGGCTATACCATTTTACATTCCCCAAAACAGCATGCAGGAGTTCCAGTTCTTCAACACTTGCTCTTTTCTGTTTGTTTGTATTTTTAATAGTTGTCATCCTAATAGGTGTGAGATGGTATCTTTTCCCCCATAAATCATTTAGAAGGTTTCATCCTCTAAAAATATTTACAAGTGAAGATTTTGCTATCCCCTCTCCAGATAAATATTGTTCATGTTAGTTCTATTATCTCTCTGTGCTCATTTCTTTATACCTTGATGGTATTTTTAACAAAGTTTTTCATCTACCAAAGTCTAGAGTTTAGTGAGGGCCTCAAAACAGCTACTAGGTAAAAAATGAACTAAAGATCTCTATGTATATTTGATTTTGTTTTCATGATTTTAGCAGCTCTAAGTTTGTTTTTACTTTACCCTCCTTCAGAATTCCAGTAATTTTTTTCTAAGGTGATAACATATTCTGTAGGTATAGAAAAATCTAAAAACTTTTAAGGTTTCTGAGGGTCTTTAAAGGATCACTAAATTCTTAGAAATGTGGGAGGGATCAAAATTACAACAATCATTACTCATATTATCTCACTACCAAAACATTGCAAGAAACGAAATGTGTTAAAAAGCAGATTATCAATAAAACATACCTAAATCACTGTATTTCACATAACCTATTAATAATATAGAGTGATTTACAATATTCCATTTAATTAATGTTAATTATTAATTTAAAATATCCTGAGGGACTACAATGAGCAAAATTCCCATGTCAATCTGTGATGGCCATGTAGGAGGAGTGAGAAGTAACCTTTGCTGTTATAATCCTCTAAAATATGGAGGTCATTTGTTTCTGCAGCATAACCTAGCTGTCCTTTCCTTGTGCACTCTTTGTACCTATATTTTTCTGTTAATGTACGTCTTCTGTCTCCAACTGAATCTTAAGCTCTTTGAGAAAGAAGTTAACTATGTCTTACAGTCCTTTGATTTCCCTTTTTCCAGTTCATTACCTTAAACATTGTGGATGCTTATAAGTGTTTACTGATTATGAGTGGTGATGATAATGATGGCGTTGGTGGTAGAGAAGAAGATGACAATGACATAAAGTCATTATCAGGGCTATTTATATTTTGAAGGAACCATTTTGGTTTATGTATTTTTCATTTTTTAATGGATAGTTAAAAACACAAATGAACTGGAATTTGCCATGGTTTTTTAACTTATAAAATATGTGATCATATTTCCTATGTACCCTAGAAATCTGGTCAAATAAAAACTTATATGTAAACAATGCTGAGATGCTAGTCATATAAATTTTCATGTTAAACTTGATTGTTAGCTATAAATCATAACTGGAGATTGTAATTAAGAAGGCACCTCTTGAATAAACATGCTTTCAACCTGTCACTCACTTGGTTTAAAACATATGTCCTTCTTTGTTTGCTTTATAATGCCTAGTATAGTGCTGGATATTTTGCAGTCTCTGCAGTGGCTTCAAGACTATCCTGTTCCAGTTTCAATGACTGTCCATCCTGGGAACATCCTCTTAGCAAATGAAAAAAGAAAAGCCACCCCTGGACTTTGACTTTGGATGACCCTAAATGGCTTAAACTTTCATGAATAATTTTGAATAATTTTCACCCTGGCAATGAAGAAGGGCTTCCTACATCAAGTCATTTTTACAGCCTTGGACAGAGGATTATGCTAACATTTGCCATGTTTTCCTATAAAAACAATTGAGCCTAAATCTAATGTATTATCTGATCTTTAAAAGTATGACAATTCCCTTGGGGCTGCTTTCTCAAGATTACGTCATTCTAGCAATTTACAGGACACCTACAGATTGCACCACTTAAGGCTGAAGGAGAAACAAGGTCAGTCCTTCTGTTTGCTCTGCCCCAGCATGAACTGTTATCCTTCCGCCCTCTCCTCTGGTTCACTTCACAGTCTTTGATACCACTGATACCTGCTCTTTGTCTCTCACTGCTCTATTTTCACTTTTTCTCAGTCCCAGCGTTGAGATTTCTCCTCCCTCCTGACCTTCATCAGTATTTCAACCTCCCCTCCTTTCTCCAATTACAGTGCACATTTTCAACATTGATTCCATACCCCTGTTCTCATTTTCTCTTTCCCTAAGTGCTTTTGAAGGAGAAGACAGAGATATGTCACTCAGAGATCACTATCTTCTGCGGACACTGAACATCTCCCCACATGGATGAATGGGCATAGTAAGGCCTAGAATAAGGGCAGGAAGACATGCTGGGATGTCATATAGAGAGGAGAGAGGGTGTGGTTTATTCTGTAGGGTCTGATTGGTAGATGCGTAAATAATATTAATTACAATTATGTGGAGACAAGATGATCATTTGAAGCTCATGAGCAAAAAAAATATAAGTCCCACTTCCAACCCACCCCCAGACTTTCACATGCGATTTTTCTAATTCTCATGCCAATCCCCTTTCTTCCTATGCTCATCACCCTTACTCCTCTCTTTCTCCCATTTACAGTCCATCAGCAGATCAAGCATCTCTACTTGAGAAGTACACGTAAAGCACATTCACCATTAGCGCTGTAGTCCAAGTCACCATGATATCTTGCCTGGACTATCGTGATAACCTCCAAACCAGCCTTTCTGCATTTCCACCCTTGCCTCCTTGTTCCATGCGAGAATGATCTTTTTAAAACAGAAGTCATATAATGTCATTCCTTTGCTCCAACAGGACATCCACAGTTCACAAGAATAAAATCCCACATCCTAATGAAGGTTCCAGGATGTTCCATGAACTGTCCTCTGATAGTTTTTTATCTTTTTGCCTACTACTCCACTCCATCCTCACTGACCCCTCTATTGTTCCTTGAACATTTCTAGTATGCTCCTACTTTATAGCCTTTTCAGACACAATTCCCTCTACCTAGAAAGGTGCCTCCCTAGACCACCATTCAGCTTGTTCTTAGGATTAGCTGAGCTACAAGCTAAGCTGCTATAGCAAAACACAGTTACTCAATTCAGAACAGAATTTTATTTCTCTCTCAGGACAGCTTTGCATCTCACAATGTGGCCTCCAAGATTGCTCCAGTTATCACCATCTCCCAGTTAGCAGGGAAAAGGTGTCTTTAAGGACATGACCCAGAAGTTGTACATGTCACTTCTGCTCATGTCCAATTGGTCCAAAATTAGTCCATGGCACACATAGCTTTCAAGGAAAACTGGGAAATGTAGTCAGTACAAACACTATTTATTTGCTTAGCAAAGACTCTGAAGGTTCTATTATTAAAGGCAATAAGAGTATAAAGGATACTGGAGTGTTACTAGCAATCTCTGTACCCCTTCTCTTGATTCAGGACTCTGCTCAAGTGTATCCTTATCAGAAAATTCTTCCCTTTTTACCCTTCTGAAAATATCCTCCCACTGTCATTCTTTGTCCCTTTACTGTACTTTTTATTCCTTTTTAATAAGTACCATCAGTTGGTGCATTTCAGTGTTATTTATTTATTTACTGTTTCCCCTCATCAGAATGAAACACCAAACACCCTTAGAACAGGTATTTTACCTTGTTTATTGCTGTATCCCCAGTGCCTAAAGCAGTGCTGGGCACATAGTAGGTATTTTAAAATATTTGTTGAATGAATGAATGAATGAATAGCTGTTTAATCACATTTAGAGTTTAATAAATATGTACTGTATTATGGTAGAGACAGAGGTTTTTAAATTAAATTTATAGGGGTGACATTAATAACATTATATGAATTTCAAGTGTACAGTTCTATACATCATCTGTATATTGCACTGTGTGATCACAACCCAAAGACAGGTTTTAATTTATTCTTGAAAGCTGGAGGAACACTAATTAAAGCTGCTAGCAATTATCTGTCTCTGTAACACTTTTCCTTTTATGGAAAATAATTAGTGGAATGGGTCATTTATTTATTACAAATATAGAATGTATGAGTCAGTGTTTTCCAGAGAAACAGAACCAACATGATATATAGAAATATAAATTAGAGGAGATTTATTATTGCAGTTGGCTCACAGGGTTATGGAAGCCAAGAAGTCCCACCATCTGCCATCTGCAAGCTGGAGAACCAGGAACCAGTGTGCAATTTAGTTTGAGTCCAAAGGCCTGAGAATCCAGAGACTGATGGTGTATTCCCGATCTGAGTCCAAAGGCCTGAGAACCAGGAGCATCAATGTCCAATGTCTGTCCAAGGGCAGAAGGACATGGATGTCTCAGCTCAAGCACAGAGAGACTGAATTCCATTTTCCTCTGCCTTTTTGTTCTTTTCAGGCCCTCAATTGATTGAATGGTGCCCACCAACGATGGGGAGGGTGATGCTCTTTCCTCAGTTTACTGATTCAAATGCTGATCACTCCTGGAGACTCCCTCACAGACACACCCAGAAATAATGTTTTACAGCTATCTGGGCATCCCTTAGCCTCGTTGAGTTAACACATACAATTAACCATCACATGGAAGAAAAAAATCCACACATTATTTTTGAAGAAAATTATCATTAAACTAAAGAAATTGCGATTTGAAATGTTAAATGTTCTGCATAGTAATAAAAACTAAGGATATGTTCCATGAATTTTTTTACTTTACCAAGTTAAAGAAGGGTGTTAGGAAATTCAGGGCTGAGATTGGACTGTCCTTGAAGATTCTTGTAGTTTCTTGAAGTTATTTGTGTGTCTTCATGTCCCAATATGCACCCACAGGAGGTTGTGAACCTGAGTCACAGCAGGAGGGAGAAGCAGCCTGGTCTTTCCTGGTCCACTGAAAGCTGGGTAAGACCATGAGAAGGAATAGGCCAGGCATGAACCAAGGCTCTTTGACAACTGGTGTCTCACACATGGTGATATTTAAGGTTGTGAAACATAACCAACAATTGAGTGCCTTGTTTGGTCCCTGGAGGAAACCTAGCCACATGTGGAGGTTAAGCCTTTTTGAAGGACATGGACATCCCCACTGTCAGTCATACTGGTGTGGGAATGAGGTCCAGGATGGAGGAGGAAAGGACCTTCTTTTCCAGAGGCTGGACTCCAAGGTAGGAAGCTGCCTGGGCATGCTCTTTAGTGGGGCTTGGTGGGGTTAATCCAGCTTCTCCACATGGAGGCCGGATGGAAGTTTCCTTTAATATTCTTGGCTCAGAGACTGATCTGGGCAGATGGCCCAGGAGCACCCTTCCAGCAGCAGTGCCTATTCCTTTTTATGCTGGATGTCTGTTTACCCACCACAGCCTGGTCTTTGCTGGGCTATGAGGACTATAGGGAGCAACCAGAGTTTCTGCTCAGAGCAACAGGCACAGGGGAGCCAGGAAAAGCCAGATGCAGTTTTCACTGGAGGGTTCTTGGAGCTCCATAGAGCCAGGACTCACCAGATTACACACCTTCCTCCAGAGTGGCCAGAACCACTTGAGAGGTAAATTCAGGAAAAAGTAAAAAAAATAAAAAGGCTTCTTGTGGTCTCCAAAATGGGGTTTCATTGCAGTTTGGATATTAAAGGAGGCATGTTCTTTTTTTCAGCTGGAGTGATCTGGGGATATATCAGTTACATCTAACTGAGAGTACTGAGAGAAGGATCTGTATCTCTTGTTTCTGACATCACAGCTGTCCCAAACTTTTCTCAGGAAAAAAATTATTCTGCACCTACTAGGAGGAAGGAGATTGACAAGCAAACTGAGCATGCAACTTGCCCTATCGGAAACAAATAGCCTTCCTGCCCGGCCGGGTGTGGCTCAGCAGTTGAGCTTCGACCTAGGATCCAGGTGATTGGGGTTTGATCCCTGGTCAGGGCACATGCCCGGGTTGCAGGCTCGATCAATGACTCTCTCATCATTGATGTTTCTATCTCTCTTTCTCCCTCTCCATTCCTCTCTGAAATCAATAAAGTTATATTTTTTTAAAAAAGAAAAAGAAAGAAACAAATAGCCTTCCTTGGACATGGCTTTCATCATTTGACTCTTACAGCCAAAGTGTCCTGCTTCCTCGGATATCAAGCTGATATTGACTGCTTGACTCCTTTGCAAAAAAATCCCTTTATAACCACTGAACTTATTCCCACTTTTGCCCATCATGAGCTTTCTGTAGAAAGTAGACTGTCTACCAACGACCCACCTTGTTTATCCCAGCCCTTACCTTTACTCAGTTTGTTCACACCACCTGAGTGATTTATTCCTTGATTTAGTCACTGTCTTGAATTATGTGCTAAGGTTTTTACATTTGTTTCCTTTCTTCAACCAGATGACAAGCCCCTCCTGGGAAGAGGCCATGTTCTTTTATGTTCATCATTGCACCTACTACCATTCTAGGCACCTTAAGGCTCAATTAACACATTTTTGCTAAAATTTGAAGAAAAGGCTGGGGTTCATTGATCTATAACTAGTTCTTATAACTAAGTGCCCTTCATCCTGAATCACATGAAGAGTTGGTGTTGGTTTCCTAATGCCTCTGTAACAACTTGCCACAAATGTGGTGGCTTCAAAGAACAGAATTTTTTTCTCTGACAGTTCTGGAGGTCATAAATCCAAAATCAGTTTCCCTGGGCAAAATCAAGGTGTCAGCATAGCTACTACCTGTGGAGGTTCTGGGGAGATTTCGTTCCTTGTTGCTTCCAGCTTCTGGTGGCCGTCAGCATTCCTAGGTTTGTGGTTGTATCACTGCAATCTGCACCTCCATGACCACATTGTCTTCTCTTCTGTATGTCAAATCTCCCTCTATCTCTCTTTTATGAGGATACTTGTGATTGTATTTAGGCTCCCCCTGAATAATCCAAGATAATTTCCCCATCTCAAAATCCTTAATAACATCTGCAAAGATTGTTTTTCCATATAAGGTAACATTTACAGGTTCCAGAGATTAGGATGTGATATATTTAGGAGCCATTGTTCAGCCTACTACAAGTTATAATTTAAACAATATTCTTAAAATTTGATTAAGTAAATATAAGAGCAATGGGAAAAGACAATTTTGAATAAATTAAGTAAACAAGTGAAGTTCTTAATAATATGATGGCTAGTCCACACATATACATGTATGTAAACACACACACACACACACCATGAGTTTGGGTGTCAGCAGAAGTATTTCCTGTTCCATCTTCAGTCTCATTACGGACCAGCGTCTTATTTACAGGAAAAACAAGCCAGGGAGGAAACAAGACGGCGGCGTAGCTAGCAGCTGCACCCGCCACCTCCCGCAACCACATCAAAATTACAACTAAACTACAGAACCACCATCACTCAGAGCCTCCTGAGATCTGGCTGAACAGAAGCCCTACAACCAGGGAACTGAAGAAGCACCGAGACCGGGAGGAGGGGCGGAGACGCGGCCCAGAGCCCACACCCGGTGCTGCGAGTTAAACCCCGGAGGGAATCCCGGTGGCAGAGGTTTCCCAGAGTAGTGAGGGGTCCCAGCCCCACAGCAGGCCCCCAGCCCAGGGCTCCAGGGCCGGGAAGAGACGTCCCCACAGCTCCGGGCTGTGAAACCAGCAGGGACTGTCCCTGAGGGTCGCGGAGGCTGCAGGAGCCCCAGCAGCTCCTCTAAAGGGCCCGGCGCGGACTCACTCGGACGCTCCCTCTGAGCCCAGCGCCGGGCAGCAGCTGAAAGGACCCGGGACACTCGGGGGGAACTAACCTGCCCGAGATCCGGGCGAGAGGCGGAGGGCGGCTTCCTCCCAGGCAGAAGGGCTGGCGGAGGCCATGGCTCCTGTGGCGAGTCCTCCCCGCACGCAGCCGGCAGGCAGGCGCCATATTTGAATCCCCAGCACCTGACTCCCGCCTTTGGCCCCGCCCTGTGATTCCCGGAGGCCCCGCCCCTCCCCCCTGCAGCTCATCCAGGCCATTTCCAGGGGCTTTTCTGTGCAAGTGGCCTCTAGAGCCTCATGCTTAGGACTTTCCTAAAATCTCTCAAACAAGCAGCAGCGGGCCCCATAGGGCTTGATAAGGGCCCCAGGCCTGGCACTAGCGGCAGCTGCATTGGATCATAGCTTGGCCTCTCCTGGGCACCTCCAAGCCCAGCACAAGTAGCAGCCAACTACGGTTTGCTGTGTAGCCCATGCTGGGTGGCCCTGGGCAAGGCACTGGCACAGGCTGACTTTGCACCTCCCGGGAGGCCCCAAGACAGTGCACCTGGTGGTCAGACTCGACCACGCTGGGTTACAACCCTACCACATCCAGGAGTGACACACTCAAGGGGCGCACTTGGTGAACACCAAAGCCCCACTGAAGTAAATCCTGCTCCACAGGGGTGTCTCCAGCACAGCAGCTCTTTGGCTGTAGCTGCAGCTGCTCCTCACAGCCGACTGGCCTGGGGGTCAATTCCTCCCAGTGACGCAAACAGCAACCAAGTCTCAACTACAGCAGGACAGTGCACACAGCCCACACAGGGGAGCACCTAGAAGGCCCAGCTCAGGTGACTGGGGAGGCTGAGCCACTGGGCCCTACAGGACACTTACTACACAAAGCCACTGTACAAATTCCAGGAGACATAGCAGCTCTACCTAATACATAGAAACAAACACCTGGGAGCAGCCAAAATGTGGAGGCAAAGAAACATGTCACAAAGGAAAGAACAGAAGAAATCTCTAGAAGAGGAACCAAATGAAACAGATCCAAGCAAGATACAGAGTTCAGAATTAGGGTTATAAGGATGCTCAACCATATTAGTAAGAGTATGATGAAAATAACTGAGAAAATTGATGATGTAATAAAGTACCAATTTGAAATGAAGGCTACACGAACTGAAATGAAGAATAATTTACAGGTAATCAACAGTAGAGTAGAGGACACTGAAAATCAAATCAGCAATTTGGAACATGAGGAAACAAAAAACACCCAACCAGAAGAGCAAAAAGAAAAAAGAATACAGAAATATGAAGATAGCATAAGGAGCCTCTGGGACAACTTCAAGAGGCCCACCATTCATATTATTGGGGTGCCAGAAGGAGAGAAAAGAGAGCAAGAAAACCTATTTGAAAAAATACAGAAAACTTCCCCTACCTGGGGAAAGAAATAAACTTACAAGTCCAGGAAGCACAGAAGGCCCCAAACAAGAGGAACCCAAAGAGGCCCACAGCAAGACACATCATCATTAAAATGCCAAAGGTTAAAGACAAAGAGAATCTTAAAAGCAGCAAGAGAAAAGCAATTAGTTACCTACAAGGGAGCACCCATATGACTGTCAGCTGATTTCTCAACAGAAATTTTGCAGGCCAGAAGGGAGTGGCAAGAAATATTCAAAGTGATGAAAAACATGGAACTACAACCAAGATTGCTCTACTCAGCAAAGCTATCATTTAGAACTGAAGGTCAGATAAGGAGCTTCACAGATAAGAAAAAGCTAAAGGAGTTCATCACCACCAGACCAGCACTACAGGAAATGTTGAAGGGTCTTCTTTAAGAAGAAGCTAATGAACAAAAGAATCTGATGAACTAAATAGATCCAGAGACATTGATGCATGCAACAGATGATCATATTTCAGAGGAAAGAGGGAAGGGGGGTGGAGGGTGGGAAGAGATTAACCAAAGAAGTTATATGCATATATTCATAACCCATGGACACAGACAATAATGGGGTGAAGGCCTGGGGAGGAGGTGGGAGTGAGGTGGAGGGGGTCAATTGGGGGGGAAAATGGGACACCTGTAATACTTTCAACAATAAAGAATATATATATATATATATATATATATATATATATATATATATACATATATATATATATATAGACAAGCCAGAATTAAAACATATAATCAGGGCATCTAATCGATACTGCCTACATGACAGAAAAAAAGGCTGGGTTCTATGAACAGAGAGATTTGTTTGTAACAAAAGATTTCAAAATGTCGTTTAATAAAAATAGCATTTAACGTAAAATGGGTTAAAGAACTATTGGGACAGGTAGCCTGAGATAAGATATAATTGAATTTGCAAATGTATCTGTTGAATTATGCTTACGCCACTATTTCCTTCTAAACCTCATGAGGAATTCA
Source organism: Miniopterus schreibersii (assembly GCF_964146895.1). Lineage (NCBI taxonomy): Eukaryota > Metazoa > Chordata > Mammalia > Chiroptera > Miniopteridae > Miniopterus > Miniopterus schreibersii. The sequence goes on from NC_138107.1 coordinate 61,035,830, forward strand.
GGAGCAACGTGAGATAAAATTATAATACCCAACATTGGTATAACAATTTATAGCTTCCAAACCTCTTGACATTCCTAATCCATTCTGTTTCTCACCACAACCAGATAAAATAGGTAGAGTGAGTATTACTCCTCCCAGTTTTCAGACAGACAAATAGATTTAAGAGAGAGTAAATGATTTGCTCGATAAAACCTGGCAAATAATCATCAGATATTAACAATGAATCAGGTTTCCAACTCTCCAGTCAAGCCTGTCAGGTACATTAGTATTAAATTCAAGATTAAAATGATAAAAATGAATTTAATCCTTAATTGAGAAATGTGTCAATTGCTAATAGGCTGTTTATCCTACTGGAACCCTGGCAGCTACCCACTCTGACAATCTGCCTCTTCCATATTTGTCTGGGTCTACCTTTAAACTGATCCCAGACTTAATTCAAATCTTGGGATATTCCTGACATAACTGGCAGCAAGACCAGCAATCTGGTTTTTATTGTAGTTCTGTAGCTTAGCTGAATGAGCATATCTTGAAGCCCAACTTTCAGTCAATCAAATGGTATTATTTATTAATCCAAATATACCTATAAGGCATTGTGTCAGGTACTATGGGGAATTCCAGTAAAGCATCCATCATCCGCTTACCCACTCATTCATCCAGTCATCCATCAATCTATTTATTAATTTAATATTTACTGATCACCTGCTAGGGCCAGGCATGTGGAGTCAAAGATTAACAATATATGGTTGCTACTATTAAGACACTCACAGTTCAATGAGGGGGAGAAACATGAACAAATCAGTAAAATAAGCTGTGATAAATCCAATATTGGTGTTATATGTAGGGATCAGAAAAGCGTTCCCAGAAGTACATCTGAAATTCATGTTTTAGAACAAGTGGAGTCAGCAGGGAGAGGGAAGAGTAAGAGAAGAGGCAGAGGGCACATGAACAAAGGCCCAGAGACAAGACGCAGCATGGTGTGCATTAGATGTGCCTCGGCATCACTAGGATCAAGATATCTGAAACCTTAAGCCCCTTCTTTCATCCAACTTCCACATTAGGCTTCCAAGTGAGAGCCACAGTCCCAGGAGCACGCTCTGGGCAAGGCCACTGTATTAGTAGCACGTCGTGTTTGAAGCTGAGGAGCTGTGCAGGGCCATGTATTTGGGTTTGCAGCCCTGTTCCAGTAGAGGGAAGAGAAGGGAGGATCTGGCTTCTCAAACTCCATCAGCCATCGGGTGAGTGGGTCACCCAAGAGCAACAACTATCCAAAGGAAGAATCAAAGGCTAAGGGAGGATCCAGAAAGATCCTTCAAGAGGGAGCAAGAATTTTTAATGTCCTACATTTTTGGCTCTCTCCTGGATGGTTTCACCCTCCAACCCTGCACCTGTTGTTTGTCCTGGACCCTCCTCAGCATCTCTTTCCTCTTTCTGGTGGGGGAGAACACGACCCCTAGTGGTTGGAGCGTAGCACTAACTGATCTGGGGCATGGGGGCTTGAGGACTCAGGACTAGGATGCACCTGACTGTATTTCCTAGAGCTTAAAGTGAAAAGCAGTGAGGATACTGGGCCTTATACAGCAGTGCTGCCCAAAAGAGCCAGTCACATGTGTACTTTCAAATTTTGTAATAGCCTTATTTAAAAACAGCAAAAAAAAACAAATAAACAAAAAAACACCAGATAAAATGAATTTTAAGAATGTATTTTGTTAAACCTAATAATCAAAATTTATCATTCTAACATGTAATTGGTATTAAAAGTAATTAATGGTATTTTCTACATACTATTTTTACTTTGCGTTCAAAATCTTCTGAGTATTTTATACTTAAAGCACATTGAAATTCTGACTGGCCACATTTTAAGTGTTCAATAGCCATGTGTAGCTAGTGTCCACCTTACTGGACAGCGCAGATCTAGAGTTTTTCTTGGATGTACATGGAATCATGGAGGGGATTTAAGCATGATCATGTTTGTATTTCAGACACATTGCTACAGTAGATTTGAGGAAGGCGACTTACGGCAGGAAGGATGGGAGGCGCAAAGACGAGGTAGGTGGAAACAATACAGAAGTGTAAGTGAGGGATGACCAGGGTCTGAATTAGTCAGGAGGGTGGTAGTAAGTGTAAGAGGGGGTGTTAGGTAGGATCCAGTGAGGAAAACAGAAACTGCCCTAGGTTATTCAAAGAGGGGAAACATACAGTGAACTGATTACCTAAGAGAGGACAATAAAGCAATCCAGAGGTCAGCAACAGCAGGAAGTCACTGTCCCCCCCAGGCTGAAAGGACAAAGGAAAGTGGTCAAGTTATCAGAGTCAGAGGCTGGAGCCATCTGGTGGGAACTAGGTGGGGCTGGCAGGGAAGCGCTAGCCTGGGGGAGATGCTGTGAGAGGCAGAGCCCCAGAAGGAGAAACACCCCGGCTTCTCCCCTCCTCCTGCCTCCCAGGCTTCCGACAGTGCCTCCCACTGCCCAGCCTGCCTGGAAGCCAGTTGACAAGGGAAATCTACTTGTGTAGACCGGAATAGAGGGAAGGTGGGGAATGGATCTGAGGGCCAACAGGCAAATGATCAGGACACGGAAACAAATTTGGAAAACAGTTAAGGGGCCGTAGAGAGCAGAAGGAGAGATGTCTTTATAAATTTCCAAACTGGCAGTGTGGAGGCTGACCCGGGCTGCTCACGGGGAGGCTCGGAGCAGTCCCGGGCTTCCCCAAAGGAGAGCTTTCAGGCTGAGGGGCAGATTTATGAGGAACAGACAGAGGGCTGCACGTGAATCCTCCACCCCCTCGCCTCTGACTGCGCCACCTCTTTGTGCCAGCGCATCTTCCTAAATGAGTGCAGGACTGATTTTAAGGAAGGTGAGTTTCTTTTCACTGAGTGCACAGACCGCAGGCTGTCTGGCTCATTCCTGAGGGCCTCTCTGCCTCGCCCCTCAGGGCAGAGACCATGGGAAGGGCAACACCCTTCCTGGCTTCCCAGGGACCAAAACACCACAGCTTCATGCAGTTTCAGTGCGTCAGACATGCTCACTGAGCTCTCCAGGACACACTGATGCAAGTCTTTCCTTCCTGATACAGAAGTCAAAACAAACCTTATCTTCCCCACGGTGATGTCAGCCTCTTCCCACACACCTGAGGTCACAGGCCAAGTCCTCCAACTGTGGTGGCCTAAAAGGATACAACAGAAATAATAACAGAAAATCTCTAAAGGGCAAATAAAAGAGAAAAACTGGAGTGTGCATATGTATATATCTGCATGTATCAATATTATGCATATGCATACATATATGTACTGATGTATGTAAATATGTATGCACATAGATATGTGTATATGCATACCAGTATATGTAGATATATGCATATATTCAAGCACACACCCCTAAATAATAAATGTGCACTGAGAAAGTAAGAAAATAATTTCATTCAAGGGCTCGCCTACATAAAACAGAATAGAAAATGGAAATTTGGGCTTTTAAAAAATTACTTCTAATGTAGTTTGTTTATGATTACAAAACAACCAGATGGAGAGCAATCTGGAGGAAAAATCTGTTTCATCACTGGAGTGAACAAACACAATTAGAATGCTAGAAACATTAAGTCTCGTGAAACTGAACAGAACAAGGACTTTTTTTTTGGAATGACGATTGGATGAATTACAGCCACCTAAGCTCCAGTAATCTCTCGAGACTCAATATCCTTTACAGCATCAGCTGCAGGCAAAAGAAAAAGAGCTGGCTAATTTGAAATCAATCATTAATATTCATTTTTCATCTGCTACAGCTGTAGCAAGTGGGGTACGTCATCTTTTCTGTCCATGTGGCAACACATTTCTTTTGAAGAAAACAGGATTGGCAAGCTTCCTTCATTTACTTGCTCATTTATTCATTCATTCATTTTCCTCTTAACAGGAAAAAAAAAATAATAATCCCTAGAGTTCTCTTCAAGTGACTCTTAAGTAACCTGAGCTGAAACAATTAAAAATTGTATAATACCATATAATTTTTCTTCAGCCATGTGAGTATTTTAAGCAAAAGAACACTTTATATTGATTATACTGAGAGTACCAAGAATTCCTTAGAAGTAAAACCATAGAATAATTTTTGCCATCAATATCAACAACAAAAATCTAGAATTAATGCACATAGGAAAAATGTTAAACAAAAATGTAGTCATCTCTTTTACAATGCAGTAGAAAATAGAAAGTCAATTTCCATGTTATTTCCACTGTTTATCACAACAGCATATGGTAAACTACCCTGTCATTCATGTTCTTGCTTAAGAATGCAAAGGCAAGCTTACGGCGTATAGAAGTGAAGTATTAAGAGCATTTTCAAGCCAAGGGGCAAACTGCATTTAGTAACCCTGTGGGTTTTTTCCTTATAGCTACCAATATCCATTTATAGTTTATGAGTATTTCTCCTTTATTTTTTAACTAAATCATATCTTATTATAAGTTCACTTTTTAAAAAATATGTTTTTATTGATTTCAGAGACAGGAAGGAAAAGGGAGAGAGAAAGATAGAAACATCAATGATGAGAGTCATTGATCGGCCGTCTCCTGCTCGCCCCATACTGGGGATCGAGCCCGCAACCTGGGCATGTGCCCCGACCGGGAATAGAACTGCGATCTCCTGGATCATAGGTCAGTGCCCAACCGCTGAGCCACACCAGCTGGGCTTTACCATTTTTAAGTGTTCAGTTCAGTAGTGTTACGTCCATTCACATTGTTAGACAACCCATCGCCACGACCCTTTTCATCTTGCAAAACAACAACTCCCCATTCTCCCCTTCCTGCAGCCCATGAGAACACCATTCTATGGTCTGTCTCTATAAATATGACTACCCTAAGTACCTCATATAAATATTTGTATTTTTATGACTGGCTTACTTCACTTAGCATAATGACTTCCAGGTTCATTAATATTGTATCATGGGTCAGAATTTCCTTCCTTTTTAAAGCTGAAAAACAGTCCATTGTATGTCTACACTGTATTTTGTTTACCCATTCATCTGTTGGTGGACATTTAGATTTCTGCCACCTCTTGGCTATTGTAAAGAATACTGCTATGAACATGGGTGTGCAACTATCCCTTCAAGATCCTGCTTTAAATTCCTTTGGGCATATAACCAGAGTGGAATTGCTGGATCATACAGTACAGTCACACACAGCTTAACAATGGGAATTTGTTCTGAGAAATGCATCATTACACAAGCTTGCTGTTGTGTAAACATCCTATCGTGAACGTACACAAACCTGTACGATACGGCCTGCTTCACACCTAGGCTCTATGGTATAGCCTAGTGCTCCTAGGCTATAGGCCTGTACAGCGTGTCACTGTACAAAACAACACAAGAGTAAGTCAAGCACAAGAGAAAAATGATATAATCAAGAGACATGACAAACGCAAGATGTATGAGGCTGCTGGCCTAACACAGCATAATGTTATCCAGCAAAATATTTTTATAAATAGAAAGAGTACACTCTAAAATAATGATAAAGAGTAGAGCATAGAAAATACATAAAGCAGTAACGAGTCATTTAGTATCACTGTCAAGTATCACGTCCTGTGATAGCTGTAGGAGCTGTGCCCCACACACTGGCAGCCCCGCGGGCGTGTTTGCACCAGCATCACCGCCATCGTGTGAGTAACGCGTTGCACTACAGCGCTGTGATGGCAGGACATCACTTGGCGATAGGAATTTTTCACCTACCAGCTAAAATTTATTTGTAATCCCAGCATTTTCACAGTCATTCATGGGCATGTGCAGAGTGGTGAAAAGTTTTAGTCACTCAACATACAGGTTCCCAGCTGATGTTAGCTCTCATACTAAAAATATGTGTGCTTTCCGCAGCCCATTTAGTGGTATTGTTTTCATATTTCTGTGCCTTTGTTGGTGACCTCATTGTCTAAAATGGCCCCCACGTGGAGCACTGAAGGGCTGTCTAGTGTTTCTAAGCTCAAGAAGGCTGAGATGTGCTTTGCAGAGAAAATGTGTGTGTTAGATAAGCTTGCTTTAGGCATGAGTTATAGTGCTGCTGACTGTGAGTTCGATGTCATGAACCAACAATATATGTTAAATAAGGTGTCTTTAAACAGAGACACACACAAAACCAAGGTTGCCGGAAAAGTTGTTGCCAGACTCGGAGGAACCTAACCCTGCATTTCCCCTGGGAGGCATGGTTCTGTCTTCACCAATTCTGTGTTACCACAAACTTGCAAACCATTACCACAAGCAAAGAGAATGACTATCTCTTTGTGCTTTGCTTAAAAACCTTTAAAAACTCCTTATTTCAAAGTTCATATTCCTAAGCTTGTCACTCAGGGCCTCAACCTTTATGTTCTAAACAAATTGTTTAACCTTATCTTCAATGAGTCCCCAGTGTGAGCGTTTGTTGCTGAGAAAGATTCGCCCAGGATTGTAAGAGAGAGGGGGTAGAAACAAATGACTTCAGCTCTGCCGACAGAAGGCTCTCGGGCGGGAAACACAAATCCTGCTTTAAAATAAAATCCTACAGCAAAAGGCCCTGATTTCTCAGGCACCCAGAAAACGGGTCTTGCTCTTTAACTTCTCTTGGCAGCGGGTCCGCGGGTGTTTGTTTCTAGAACACTGCTTACTGTTACCATTTTACTGCTCCACTCGCGGCCCTATAGCCAGTTGGACTGGAGCTATTCCCGCTGGTGTTGAAGCTGACATCTCCTAGAGCACACTCAGTCCTGTGGCCAGAAACAGTTCCAGGAAGCATAACCAAACAGTGATATCAGAGCAGAGCCTTTACGGGTGAGTACAAATGTTTTTAATCAGCTTTCAGAGGTTTCTGGCCTTCAGAATTGCAGATTATGGGTTTGGGAGCTGTATTCGACTCCAAGGAAATTTCTTGCTGTCATGTAAACCTTCTCCATCAGCCCATACCTTCGATAGCTGATAATGTCTTTACAGCCTGCGTGACACTGTGGGGGGAAATAAAAAGGGGGTGGCACCCACAGTCACCTCTCCACTGACAACAATTCGAAGGTAGCATCACTGTGCCAAGTAGCAGAGTCGCCCTGGAGCTCCAGGAGGAATGACAAGGGCAAGAGAAACAACTTCAGTGTGGAACAGGCTCAGAAGTTGCTGCAGGAGAGGCAGAGATCTGGATGACACACTATGCGCTGACATGTCACTGCAGTGGACCCCACTGCCTGTGTGAGTAAGTGCACATTCTTCAGCCTCAACATCACAAACCGGAGCCAGCCCGCCTCGCCACTCGCTCCCCTACCCACCCAGCCGCTCACGATTCTCCAAGCACACCCTTTGCTTTCCAGCCTCCGCTCACCACACCTGCGGGGGTGCCCTTCTATTTTTTTGAATAGTGAGCTCCTCTAAATTCTGGGCTGCTCAGAGCCTCCCCAGAACCACTGTGGCTGACGCAGAGCTGCTCACACCTTCCTGGGTGCTCCCGTTGCACCTTCTTACCCTGCACCTGGAGCTCTCCGTGTCAGCCAGCCCGCGGAGCTCGGCGAGGGCTCAGCAGACTGGGGCTTTCTCCTAGCTGTGTCTCCGATGGCAGCCTGGTCCCCGGCATGTGTAGGCGGTATGTGTCCTGATGAATAATGACTGAATACAGGGATACGCTTTGGAGGTGTTCATTCATGCCTTTCATCTTACCTTTCCCATGGCTCCCTGTTAACAGTTAGGTCTGGCTGGCTCAGAAGATGGTGTTCCTACTATAGTTAGGAGATAACTAGGTGGCAAGACTTGCTGCTCTAGGAGAAGCCATAACATAAGAGAACGTCCAACCAGACACTAAGGAGAGTGGGAGGCCCCCTCCATCCAGCCCAGTGGACAGACGAAAAGAGAAAAAAGATGGAGGTCAGAGAAGTATGTTCTACAAAACTCCAAAGAAGTGGTGGCTGCTAGGTGAGAGAAAACTGAAAGCAGACAGACAGATCTTGTGCCCCACTCCCTGGTTAGAGCTCTGGAAGGAGATGTACGGACAGGGTGGCCCCAAGCAAACAGCAGGCACCACCCCTGAGAGAAGGTCCACTTAGTGCTCCGAAGAGATCCAGACAGGTAGCTGTCGGTAATCAGCAGGTAGCTGAATGGTACCTGCCACAAAGATCATGGAAGAAACAGTGAGGCGACTTCTGTGCAGAGGCCATGCACAGCTTAAGCCAAAGGCCAAGTGCAGAACTTGGTTAAGAGGTAGAGGGGTCCACAGTCTCAGTGAGAGCAGAGGTGGGGCTCACTCTGCAAGGCAGGACCGCCAGGCCCTGCCAAACCAAGAGAACAGGCCACACACCACCAGCCCCAGGCTTTAGCTGCAGATACCAGCAGAGGCCCAGACCAGGGAGACACCTGCAGGACTTACGGGAAGAGCAAAAGGTTGTGAGGTCGCTCTCTCTTCCCCATACACAGTCATATCCATATCTGTTACTACCTTGGGAAGGGCAGGAATCCAAAAGACACAATATTTATGTGTGCTAGAACAAATTAAATTGTTGAAAGGGTATATATTTAACTGGCCAGACAAGGGTTCCTGCCTCATCTTTATCCAGAGAGGTAAGAGCTTGAGAGGAGGATTTGTCCAGCTAGAGAAAGAACTATATTTGATGGGGGGGGGGGGTATATAGTTTGCTGTATGTTAATTTCAACCTTACTACGGTATGAGTGAAAGGAAAAAAAGAGAAAAGAAAAGGGCCATGGGCTATGTCATTATATCTAATGAAAACTCCCAGCAGTGAAACAGTGATGGTGGGTGTCCTGGGGCTTCTGTGCCCCTTTGCCAGGTAATATGCCTCTTGTTTCTATTTCCATGCCTTCCTCTTTGTGAGAGGTCTGTGCTTCCTCAAAATGCTGTGAAGAGAGACACTGAGCAATGCGAACCCTGACTCGGCTTCAAAAGTCAGCCACTGCCGCCACTCCTGTCAGGGCCCATCTGCCTCTTGGCCGCCCCTGCTGACACCTTCAGCAGCACTGTGTATGTGTGTGTATGCATGTGAATGCACATTTATGTGTGTGTGTGAATATGCCACTCATTTGTCATCTTTGGGCTGGAGGGGCCTTAGGGAATCATTCCAATATTCATGGTTTACAGTAAAGGGACAAAGGACTTGCCCATGACCAACCACCTTGTTGCTGGTGGACGGGGCCTGAAGCCCCCGACTCTGACAACACGAACTCTTGGGTGAGCCTGCATGCTTTGCTTCCCAGTTAACACCTTTGCCTCTCCTGGCCTCCCAGTAAGAACTCTGAACTGAGTTGACATGCTTGAAAAGCTGGCTAAGGTCCACAGGGCAATAACCAGTTGCCTTCCACTGACACCATTCATTTGCATTTCTATAGATAATAATTATTTGCATCAGTATTATTTTTTACAACTTAGAGTACAAAATACCTCAAAGACAAGGCAAGGTGGATGTAACCCAAAAGGTGTGTTACACAGAACACCTAATGTTCATTTTTACCTATTTTTAGGTCTTTTGCAATTTTTCCTCACATCCTGAACATGATATTTTATTATCTGACTATATCATAATATAACAACTCTCTCTACACAAATACACATACTGTGCATGCTCAAACCGGTTTAAATTCAACTTGTGAAGAATTATTTTCTCTTCAGAATGAATATATTAGAATCAACTAGTTCTCTGGCCCTCTTTAAGTGGCATTCATTAAGGATAAGTATTCCACAACCAACTGCATATTATCCCAAAGGATTCCCTGCAATATCATAGGTCATTAACTTTTTCCCAAAACAGTGTCATGAGCAGATTGTACCCGGGTAGTCACCTCTTATCTTTAATGCTGTCTCTGCTCATATAGCAGTCAATCATAAGACATTCACAAAGCTAGGAAGTTTTGAATTCCTAATTAAATATTTTGACTAGAAACCTGCCTTTCCTTTAACAGAACAAATATTTACCAAAAATACTTCCTAACAGAGGATACGGTTCTCTCTAAGAAATGACCGACTTCTCCCTTCCCCAAACACCTGTTTCCTGCCTTGAAAATGTGGGCTCTTTTTTGTTCTAGTAACGGACACTTGCTGAGAAGGACATACCTGGCAAACGGAAAGAGCAGCGGCCTCCCAGACGCCATGCAGTCACCCGGGGGTGGTTTCACAAGTGGTTCCAGGTCCGAGTTGCTTCAGGGTCTAAGTCATTCTGTTGCCTCCTGAGGAAGGAGAGTCTGAGAAAGAATTCATGTGCGGGTACCTCATTCCGGAGGTGAGGAAATACTCGTTGAGGAGTAGAGAAGAGAGTAATAGGCAGGCGATAAGTGATGTGTGATTGAGCCACTAGCAGTGGGGGACTGAAGCTTCAGCTCACAGGGAAACTCAAAGAAATGGTGCAAAACACAAACTCTATTGAGCCCAAGGGGCAAGGGAACTGGGGCAGTATTTATTTATTGACTCCTGTGAACCACTGATCAGGGCTGCTCCTGAGAGGTGCTAATTCCCCAGTCCTTCTAGCCCACCGCAGGTTCTGGAAATAAGGCCTGTAGGCTCAGAGATACAAAGGCTGGCAGCCGGAGTCAGCCAGTCGCTGGAAGGAAGAGGGAGATGGGGGGGCGGGGTGCAGATACTGCTTGTAACTAACTGCTCCCCGTCGGGTCTCAGCATTAACGTGACTGACCCCTTTCTTGGTCTCTGCTTTCTTGCTTTTTCTCCTGCTATCACCTCACTGCTTCTATGCCTCTTTCCTCTAATTCCAGAGAGAGAGCATGAGCGATAAGCTGATTGATAAGCTCATCGCCATCCTTGGTGGTACAGAGCTGACTGCTTTGGGCCAGCTCACAGCCTCTGAATGGCTTGTCCTAGGATCACGTACACACCCCTGGCTCCTGTTTCTGAGCCGAGCAGAGACAAGTGACATAGAGCATGACCATTCCTGCTAGAGAACAGCCTAGGGGCTGTGAGCAGGACAGCTCCCCTGGGCAAGCAGACCCCTTGCACATCCTGTTCCTACACAGGTAATGGCAGAGTTACGCCTTTGTGTGGCTGTGGAAATGTCTGTTCGCCTCACCAGGAGGAAAGGTGAGGCTGAGCGTCGTTAGAATCCCTAACTTGAAGCCGTGGTTTTTCACATGTATGTTTACCCTTAGAATTTAGTGTTTCTTTGATTCAACCCAATGTTAGACTTACAGTTTACCTCTCACCATTTCTGTCTCCTCATTTGACTCTTCATGAGCAAAAGCTTGACATATATGCAGTAGGGTTTCACTATATCAAGAATTGCTGTAGTTCTTGGTTTCCAGGAGTAGATTGCATCTAAGTGTGGGGACACTACTCTAATTGAACTCCCAACTACCATATTTCTGTTCTCTGAGAGTCCTCCTTCTCCCAGTTACACGCTCCTTACCATCTTTTATTACATTCCTCACTCTCTGCAACTTTTTTGTTGTTGTTTGTTTTTAACTATTAATTTCCTGACTCTCCACAAAAGCCTTATGAAGGCAGATGCCAGAATGAAACAATCAGATTAATATCAATTTATCACTAAAGCAAGGACCTTAAGTTTCTTTTTTAGGAAAGGACCTGGGGAAATTAGTTTGGACTAATCCAGTGGCATCTGTGGCTTGGTCCCCATTGTGACAAAGACAAGTACTAGGGTGGTGACTGGCCAGGGATAGTGAGGAATCAACAGCCAGAACTGAAATGTGACCTAGACCTCATCACCATGGCTCAGACCAGCAGAGATCCTACTTAGAGATGGAAAGTTCTTTTAGGAACATCAGGGTAGGAGCTTGTGAGCTGGGCAGGATGCAAGGTGGACACATCTGGTAGCTAACAGGGCAAAGGGCAGAAGATAATCTAATCGGAGAGCAAGGCCTGCCTCCTGAATGAACAGAGTGAGCCATGCCATGGACCAGCCCTGGGGGAGGAGAATTTCAAGCCAGGGAAGGAATTCACAGCAGCCACATTGCTGACACCAGCCACCCCACCACAACCCACACTCAGCATGCTGAAACTCTCTCCAGGCCAAAATAAACAGCTGCAGAAAATCATTCTTCAGGAGATCTCAAATATGCTGTCCTTCTAGGGGTGCGTATAGAGATCTGCACTCATTGTGAGTGCCAAGATCCAGCACTCACATTTATTATCTGCATTCTGGTCTTAACTTTCACTTCTGATTTTGGAAATCCACTTTGAATATTAATTTTTTAAATTTTTAAGTAGATAAAATTTAGTAAGCATGACATCAATATTTTCCATCCTGACTGCCTTGTACTTTAACAGCAAACCCAGCAACACGTTAGAGGAGACTATTAAATGGCTCTCAACCTTTGTGTCATTCATGAAAGGTACCCTTTGGAGAAACTGGATAAATGCAAACAACTTGGCATAGGAAATGTGCCTATAAGGACTTGGGACTGCTGTCAGTGGGCTAAGCAGCTTTCATATCAAGGGCAGTGTAGGCAGAAGCTGACCATGTGCAAATGTGAAAACGGAATGACATTGAGTTTCAGAACAATTGATGGTCAACAATTGGTCAGATAGAACAACTGATGGTCAGGCTTCAGACTCCTAAAAAAATGACAAATTCACTGGCATGGTCCTGTGTCAATAAATGTATGGAAAAGAAATCAATTTCTGGTACATTAGGCAAAATGTTTTAGTAGACATTTTAGTGTACATGGAATTGCTAAATCGTAATAGGGGATACATTTTCGAGAGAAGAAAAATCCAGATGCTCAAGGCCCTGGATCAGGATGTGAAGAATGTGTCACATTGACACGTTCACTGAATAAAAGAAAGTTTCTAGGGCAGATCATTTAAATATAAGTGACAGCAAAGAATCTACTAAAGCTATCAAGAATTCTCTCTTCTCTTTCTTTAGTAACTACACACCTATAAATTAACTTTATTTTCAAGGCACATTATTCTTTTCATTCAAACCGATAATAATGACATATTCTGAAATAACATTCTTTGAGTTAAATACAGAGCTTCAAAAAACAAGGGGCTGCTCTTCAACCTCAGAAAGCCCTGAGGTTTCTAACCATGTTTCCAGAGAGATTTGCTAAGGAAAGAGATTGATTCTAAAACTGCATCAAGGTGACAGCTGCTCAGAACTCCCCAACCTCACAACGCTGTGAGCTCCAAAGGCATCGATTCCCCTTCAGTTCACTTCTGCCCTCCTTCAGCACGGCCACCCCTGTCCTGCCTGCTCAGAGCTTCAGATCCCACCCGGCTCTCTGCCCTGCACGTTCTCCAGTCAGTATTATCACCAGATCTGCACGGCATTGGGGAGCTCATTCATTCACAGTGTATTGAGAGTCTACTCTGCCAGGTGTTGTTTTTACAATATGTCAATGATGAAAACCAACAAAAATCCCCGGGGCATGGGGGGGGGGGGAGGTGGATGATAAACAATAGACATATAATAAGTAACATGTTATGTGAGAAGGTGATCTGCACTCTGGAAAAAACAGGGCACACTGAGAGGGTCAGGGAGCTTGGCGGGGGCGTCAGTGGTGCGCTGAAACTCTCGCCTCCGCTCCCGAGAGCTGACCGTGGCGTCTCTTCCCAACTCTGACTCCATGTTCAACTGCATCAATCCAGTTGACATCATGTTGGTAACTGAAATCCCTAAATATTTGCACTGTGGAAATCTGCAATTGATACAAAGTTCAGCTTCTTTTTTTCTCAGATAGGCAGCTAATAAACATTTACCAGCATACCACCAGTGTGATTTTAAATCAAACATTGACAACTGAGCAAAGACAAGAATGAGGCAAGGGTGTTCGCCTTGTGGGATCTAGGAGAAGAGCACTGAGGCCGCAGAACAGCCACCACAAAGGCCGGAAGTAAGGGGCAGGCCACGTGTGTCCTAGAAATAACAAGGAGTCCCGTGGACAGAGCGGAGAAACTGAAACAGAGGGGGTGGTAAAGATGAACTCGGTGGGGGAACTTGAGAGCAGATTGCGGAGGATCTTATAAGCCACAGGAGGGACTTTAGCTTTTACTCTGAGCGTGAGGGGAAGGTATTGAATGAAGGTTTCAGGACAAAGGAATGTCACGATCCAATTTACTTTTTAAAAGACCACTTTGCTATGTTGAGAATCAACTACGTTGGGCAGAGTTGATGGGAAGTAAAAAGGTATAAAAAGGTGAAACGATCCTAACTATTCTGTTCTATTATCTAGGTTAAATATGATAGCTTAGAGTGATGGTAATAGATACAGTGAGAAATGGTTGGATTCTAGGTATATTTTGAAAGCACCTACAGGAGGTGCCAATTGATTGAATGTGGATATCAAAGAAAGGAGTAAATGCTGACACTAAGACTGAACAAGGTCTGAACAAACGAAAGAATGGCGTTGACATGAACTGAGACGTGGAGGACTATGGGTGGAGCGGATGCGGCAGCAGGGCAGAGAGGGACAATCTGAAGTTCTCTTCTGGGCAAACTGGGCTCGAGAGATCTATTATGCTGAGTTGAAGGTGCAGGAAGAGTGTGAATTTCAGGAGCAAGGTCTGGCCTGGAAATAGGCGTTTGGGAGTTCTAGATGCATTCAAAGCTTTGGGACAGGCTAGTACCATGAAGGAGTGAGTGTGCAGTGAAGAGGAAAAGGGTTCGATGTGAGGACACTCCAGTGTCAGCAGGTCAGGGAGGAGGGAGGGACCAGCAAAGGAGAGGGAGGGAGGCGCAACCAGAGAGGCAGGACAGCCCAGGGTATGGTGCCCTAGAAGCCAAGGAGGAACCTGTACCAAGCAGGGGGAGGTGATCAGCCGCACCGAAGGCTGCGAATGGGCCTAGTGAAATGAGAACTGGGAATTGATCACTGTAGCAAAATGGAAGTCACCGGTGACCTTGACCAGACGAGTTTCAGCAGAGAGAAGCCTCATTCGAGTGGGTTTGGGAAAGAATGGGAGGAGGGAAATTTGAGGCCGCGAGTGTAGGGAACTCTTTCAAGTACATCCGCTGCAAAGTGGAGCAAAGAAATGGAGTGGGAGCTGGCAGGGGAATTGAGGTCAAGGGTAGGGCTTTGTTTTAGTTTGAAGATGAGAGAAATAACAGCAGGTTTGTGTGACGACTGGAATGAACCCGTGGAGAGAGAAGCTACAGTAGAGAGGATTTTCATCCCTCAACCTGTCCCTCTTCACTCAGTCTGGTTTCGTTTCCCCCCTGGCTTCATTTCCCTCTTTAGCCAGCCTGGTCCCATGACTGGCTATTTCTATTAGGCTTCACTAACCCCCTAGAATGGCTCCCTTTGTTATTCCTTCCTTCCCAAACCACCATTTTCTTTCTTTTCTGGACCTCTTTGGTTGCCAAATTGGCTTTACTACAGTAGATTCATGCTACCTAACCTCAGTTGAACTTGCAGAGCTGTCCAAGTATTCTTTTATTCTTAGAGTCTTTCATGGTTTACTTCCTAGCAATTGACCAACAGTGTTTATTTCATTAAAAACAAACTCTAATTCAGCATTCATTCGACACATACTTATTGGGCAACAACCGTGTTCCAGACACTGGAGCCTGACCCATCCCCCCCACTGCTTCCTGGATCTTAGCGGATGACCTTTACTCCACTTTACTGAAATGATGTGAATTTCTTCAGTCTTCTCTCTTACATTCTCAATTTTTAAAAAATTCTTTCCATTGTTATTTACAAATGATAAAGTTTCCCTGCTCATCTAAAGATTAACTCTCTTACTTGGGCCCTGATTCTATTACATTTTACATGTAATACTTTGTTCTACCAATTAATCTTAGTGCATCTTCGACATCACCCCTCCCCGTTGCAGTCCCCCCTTCTTCCCAGAAGTAACAACTATACTGACTTCTGAACTAGTCATTCATTTGCTTTTCTTATGATTTTTTCATATATATGCATACATATGTATATATATACATACACAGTTAGATAGATATACCTTCATACATATATACTGGGTGTGGCAAAAGTAGGTTTAAAGTTGTGAGTACACAAAACACAGATTTTATTCTTATATTACTATTTTTTATTATTGTATTATTTTCCATATGAACAACTGTAAACTTACTTTTGCCACACCCTGTACACAGGTAAATAAATGTGTGTGTCTTAAACAATATAGTGTTCACTTTTGACAAACCTGAAGTTCTGTTTTGGAGTTTAAGTAAAGCGTAAGCTTAGCTATGTACAGAGAAGGCAATTTTGCTACTACTAGAAGGTCGGCTGAAGAAATACTCTGGGTTGTAGCCTGGCTTCGGCCTTCCCTTTAGGGCCATCAATACGGAAGGTCCTGAGGGAGTCCTAGAAACGTGGGGCAGGCAGGAAGATGGTCAGGGGTGGGCTGCGCTGCATTTGCTCTTCTAGGCTCACTGTGGCTTATCTCCACATCAGCCTCCTGGAAGGTCTGATCTTTTCACTCTCATTTTCCCCCTTTAGTTTATTTTGTGGTCTCCAGAATAAATTCTAAACTATGTAGAGAGTATTACAGGGTCTCACCAACTTGAAAGCAGTGTTTTCCATTGTTCCTCTTTCTGCTCCTGATGCCAAAATGAGCTAGTGCAGCCGTTACACTGAATGGGCAGGAGTCACAGGGCACAATCAGAAGGCAACCTAGTGCTTTCCCTCATGGCTGTCAGCCTGCTCTGGGGCACTCTTCTTTGTTTTCATGAAGTTTCAGGTAAATCACACAACTTACCTGCTCACTCATGGACAATAAAAAATCCCCTGGTCAATATAAGTCCTAAGAATAGCCTCATTTCAGGAAATTGTTGAGTCACAGGTAACAGCCAGAACTCCCAATCTCGCTCAAAGCCTCTCTCCCCGTTTAGGCTGATGTGAGAAAAGAGGGCATGGTTGGCTTCTTCACTTTTTACTGTCTGAGCTCCTGACCATGCTCGTTTCTGTCCTCTGCTGACAGCACTGTCCCCAGATCCTCATGGAGGGGGCAGCAGGGCAAGGCAAGGGTAGGAGCAGGACAGTCTCTGTCTTGACTGGTAGCAGGGCTTGGCGCTGGTTTCCGCCAGGTGGCAGAGGTTTAAAGCTGATATTTCTCCTGCAGCGTATTTGTGGGTCTGTGGAGTCTTCTCCTCCTCTGTTCAGTGTCCTCCCTCAACCCTTGGGACCTGGAAGCCCACTCTTGTCAAGGTCACAGCCTGCTCCAGTCAAGCTCTGGCAGGCTGGCTCTCTCCCCACTGTGGCCACCGCTGGCCCACGGAAAAGGCCCTGAAGTTTCCTCTATCGCAACAACCTCTATTCTCTATACAATTATCCAGCCTCTTGAGTTCAGATATTCTAGTTATGGGTCCAGATTGTTCACATAGAATCCGGTGGGTGCAGGTCCTCATCTCTGGTTGGTGTCCCTAAAGCGCCCTTTTGACTGGCTCCAGGGGAAAGGAAATACTTGCAAAGGGGAGGAAAGGAAACTCCCACAGCACTCCCACAACTTTCTCCAAAGATATCAGCTGTCAGATTGCCAATATATCCTACAATGTGCCAAGGAATACAAAATGGTTTTTGCCAACCTCCTTTTAAATTCCCAGGAAGGTGGTCTAGAACCTACTTTTGAACAAACAAGTATGTGTCACTTTGGGAGGCTGCAGCTAAATTGAGACAGAACTTGTTAAAGGATTTTTTTCTTCTTCTAAAAGGCTCCGGGCTTTTCTCTGGGCCCCAGCCCTGTTCTTCCTCCACCTGGAATGCCCATCTCTCCTACATCATCCGTAAGGGCTCAGCTCAAAGACCACCCCCGTGCGGAGCTCGCCCAGATTCTCGCAGCTCAGTGAGCGCTCCCTTGTGCTTTTATCCCTCTCAGATAGCGGTTCCCACCTCTGCCGTTGCACTGTCACTATTCCTGACCATGCCATTTTCCTCACTGACTGTGAGTCTTCACTCTGGAGAATACAGATGTATTCGTTTGCTAGGGTTTCTATAACAAATATCACAGACGAAGAGACTTAGCTAACAGGAATTTATTTCCTCACAGTTCTGGAAGATATAAGTCCAAGATCAAGGTGCCAGCAGGGTTGGTCTCTTCTGAGGGCCTCTTTCCTTGGCTTATAGATGGTCATCTTCTCCTGTGTCCTCACATGGTCTTCCCTCCATGCTGTGTCTGTGTCCTAATTCCCTCTTCTTATAAGGACATCAGTCATATTGGATTGGGGCCCACACCTACTATCTCATTTAAACTTAGTCACCTCTTTAAAGACCCATTCTCCAAACACAGTCATGGTCTGATGTGCTGGGGGGTAGGATTTCAACATACGAGTTTTGAGGGGACACAATTCAGTCCATAATAATGCCTATGCATCCTTGAGGCCCTACCTACCTTCTACATGTGCTTGTTTAACATGCACTTGCTGACTTGATGCCAAAACTCTGAGAAGAGGGTATGAATAATGATGCTGTGATAAGGGAGTCTATAGAGTGGGAATTCTGACTCCTTATAAGGGTTGAAATAATTTGGGGTTAATTCATTCTTTTTTAGTAACTGAGACTGAGTTTAAAGGAACTAGTAACTGAAGGAAAAGAGGAGGAAATGGTGCTGACGAATGTGCCAACGATAGAGAATGTAGCAACATTAAGTATCCCGGGAACATAAAAGCTGACACACCCTGGCCAGATACTTTTCCCCTCCTATGAGGTGTTCTTCCCGGCAGGGACACACAGGAAAGCCTGGCTGCTCTTAACTGCAGCAACCTCAAAGCAAATATTGCCTCCCCACAATGCAATGCCTTGATTAGGATCTGTTATTTGTGAATTTATTCAAAGTTTTGTTTTTTAAACATACAGGGGTTGCTTTTGTGATAATAAAAATAATACATACCTGAAGTAAAAAAAATACAAATATCAAAACCATAATTACATTAAGTTAGGAAGCAAAAGTCTTTCCTTTAGGAAATTTATAAATTTAAATACCTGTATTAGAAGAAAACACAGAAAATTAATGATAATGGTAGTGTTAATTAACTAGATGGGAGAATTTTTCACAACATATATCTATATCAAATCACTATGATGTACACTTTAAATATCTTACAATTTTATTTGTCAGTTATACCTCAAGAAAGCTGAAGTTTAAAAAATACCAAATGTTGCCAGGATATGGCATGACAGGAATGCTCATATACTGCTGTTGGGAACGTCAGCTGGTACGACCTCTTTGGAAAGTATGGAAGTTGAAATGTAAAGAGAAGTCTGATGAAGAACTTCTGGTAGCTAGGACATGAGAATCCCTGAGGGGAAGGGTGGGAGTTGGGCTGCGGGGGAAGGACTCGCTATTCCTCAACCATGCCCTCATCCTAAGTCAGAAGTGGCCTACCCCTAGAAACATAGGGAAGCCTTTCCTCCCTAAAAAAAAAGAAATCCCCTTTTCTACATGTTGTTTTCTCTTGTTTGGGACACTGGAATGAGACTGTGACGTCTGGAGCTGTGGAAGCCATCCTGTGTTCATGAGGTGACAAGCAAGAGGACCAAAGCCATCACACTAAGGTGGCAAGAGTGGAAGGGTGGACGGTGGCTGGGTCCTTTGTTCGATAATTAAATCTGCATTGTTTAGACAACTGCTAGTGAGCTTTTCTGTAATCATAAGCTTTCTTGATAACACAGTTGGCTAGTAATATTAAAGAAAAGCTGAAAATCCAGAAATTTCACTCATATATATATGTTAAAGACCAAATCCATTGTAGTATTTATCTCTGTGGAAGAAGGGAAGGAAATGGTTTAGTTGCTTCAATTCCATCTACAATATAAATGTAAAGTGCTCCACTAATTATTAGAGATAATATATATAAATATATATATATTTATATACCCTAAATAATCTTCTCAAATGTGCACAAGAATACATGTCCAGAGATGTTCACTGCAACACTGTAATAGTAAAAAACATTGAACAATCTAAATATTCATCAACTATAAATATGGATAATTTGAGGTCTAGTCATATAAAAGAATGCTATACAGAAATTTAAATAAACTGCAGTTGCATGAATCAGTAAGCTAAATCTTAAAAGAATATTGAGCAAAATGGAGAAGTTACAAGAGGATTTATACACTGTGTTACATTTAAATAGAATTTCAGAACATGGAAAACAACATATATTGTTTACAGATGAATTAACATATAATACAAATGTGAACCATGCATGGGAATGTTAAAGACCAAATCCATTGTAGTATTTATCTCTGTGGAAGAAGGGAAGGAAATGGTTTAGTTGCTTCAATTCCATCTACAATATAAATGTAAAGTGCTCCACAAATACTAATTATTAGAGATAATAACAAGAATATTCTAAGACTTCCTTAGAGGCACCAACATTGTAGCATTTCATTATAAGAAGCATCAAGTCTACCTTAGTTTACTCCAATCATCACACATCAAAGCCTATAGCACTTGAATTGCAAACTTTTGAGGCCTATAATTAGTAAGAAATAGAAGAGAAAATAATCTCAATGTATTAGAGACTCCCAAGGTAAGTTTTGTTGGTATAAAATAATTCAGTGAGATGTAATAATTCAGCATCTTTTCAATGCCGGTCAGTCACCATTGTTTGCTAAGTGCACCAATTCACACAACCCTGGGTTCAATGTCTATAAAGTATTGTTCCTAAAATTTCTCTTATTCTTGGAATCCTTTAGTTTCAAAGATGAGTAGAAAAATAGTAATATCTTCATCCTATTCTCAGAAATCACAAGCCTTTCTCAAGTTAGGATGCTAAGTCAAATAAGAAGCTACAAGGGAACTCAAGTTCATTGAAAAAGAAAGGAGATGGGAGAAAGCACTGTTTGTACTCGGAAACCAAGATAAGTCTTCACTCTACATCAAAGGCCAGGTAAATATCAGATATCATTAATGTTTCACTCTTTATGGCAGACTTTTTCCAATGTCTTAAAAGTAATATTTCTTGCATAGACTTCACAGTGAAAATTGCAAAACCTTTTTAGACATTTCTGTGCTAAAAGAATTGTGTAGAAAAGAGCTGATACTGGAAGAGAGCAAATAAATTCCAAGTCCTATGTTAGGGAAACAAGAAGGGGCCGAGGAATTCTGGCTGCATGAGAACTAATCAGTGTAAATGCCCCAACTGTGAGTTCAGCAAGTAGAGGGTCAAAGAAATAAAGCTCCCATGCCAAGCTAGTGGGAAGTGGCTGCTGGGTAGGTGGCTTTGACCACGCCGGAGATCCCAGCACTGAGCAGCTCTGCTCTGTCTCCTTGGGGTGAGTGACTGCAAGAGTCTAGCAATTCCCTGCCAGTTAGAATTCCTTAAGAGAAGTGCTAATTCCAATACAGTGATTGTGTTCTGAGTGAAAAACACCACAGGCCTCCAGAGCTTGCACCAGAAAAACCCCATGCCTTGAATCAAGAGGGTGGAAACAGGAGGCTGGTACCATATTTCAGTCCACCTATCGCTCCTGTTACAAGCTTCTGCTCTGAGAGCTGACTGCCCTGGGTGGGCTAATAAAGTGATACTGGAATATCCAGGAGCATGGCCCCTAGTCTATTCAAGCCAGAGAACTGGAAGGTACAAAATGGGGCTCGACACCAGAACACAGTGAGTGAGGAAGGTGGGGCCTCCCTAAGAAGAGAAGGTCTATAGAGAAAAACAGATGAAGTTAGGACAAAGAGAGAGAATCACAATAAAGAAGGCGAGGGTCAAAAGGGTAGGGTGCGAAAATAAAAAATACAATGTACAGACACTAAAGAAAAAGGTAAGTTCTGTTGGGCAGGGCTGGGTGTCAGAACGGCCCCCGGTCTCTTGTTCAGCTGGACTCCGATCACCCTAAAACCTATAGTGGTGAATGCAGAGCCTTGGCCTCTAGCTCTAAAGCCTCTGGCCCCACCAGCTAGAGGCTCCAAAGCCTCTTTGCCACTGTCTCCTCTACAGTCAAGTCTGCCCCGGCCCGCTGTGCAGGACTGCAGGCCCAGAGCCCTGCCTCTCGTTACTCCACCCTGGGCGCTGCCGATCCCACTGCATGTGTGGTCCCCAGGGAGTCTGAGCTCCCTGTTATTTCCCACTCACTGCTGTGTTCCAACAATCGGACTTCCTGGCCCTGACCTTTGGTATTCTCTCTAAAGGCCAGCCTTTGGCCCTTTTCCCATTTGGGAAAAAGCTTCCTGGCAGAAGCTTGGGCGTTCTACCTGCCCTGTAGAATAAAACAGTCAAATGGAGCAGAAATGTCACAGAGAAAAATGAGATGGAGACCACATCCTGGGCGTTGTCTGAGTGCTCAGGTTAAAGAACACAGATTGGAGAGTCTAAAAGAACGGGAGGGGCAGGAAAAGACGAAGGCAAACAGGAAAACAAAAGTATCCCTACACGAAGTAAATAGGCCGAGGCAGAGGTCTGACCCACTTCTAGCTGTCTTCATTTCCCTCCTGCCCGGAGGGAACTGCTCTCTGAATGAGAGCAGCGGAAACTTTCAGGGGAAGGGAATTGGAAACTGCGGGCTTAGGTGACATGTGGTGAGAAGAAAGCATTTCCTTACAGCAGCTTCTGATAAGGACGCGCTTTCAGCTCTTGTCTGCTTGTGTTCCTTCAAAGGAAAGCTCTAGTTGCCCTACTGATTCTAAGTTTTCAGTATCCTATCTGCCTTTTTCCCCCCTCGGTAAACAGAGAAAGAAAGAAAAGGAAGCTGCGCTTCCAGGTCTGCGGGTCGCTGTTCCAGGGCTATCTTCTCCAGCCAACACGCGTTCTCAATGTCCTCTCCCTGGCCTTTAAAAAAGTATCGCCATAGGGTGTTTTCAAACTTACTGAACAGAGATTTTCCATAATTATTAGTTGACCAGCTCCCTGACTGAGAATAATGTTCATTTTTGGGTGATTATAACCATTATTTTCTCCTAACATTTGAGGGTAAACATTAAGTTTCTAGATATTCAGCTATAGATTATTTTTCCCCTCAGGCCAAATTTGGCACCACATTTTGGTTTGCAGAGAAGCCTGGGTTATAACTCTAAGTATTCAAGAACTTCATGGAGTGTAAGGAAACATTCCTGATTATTAAAGTTGCTTTTTTCCCAAGAGAAAAAACAAATGCCTAAGAGCCTTAAGGAGTCCATACGACACTTGTAAATTTATGACCACATGTTCTCTGTTCTTTCATCTGGACCCCAACATCTGTTGGTCGGCTGGTCCTATTAGTGCCAGCTAGCACATAAGCAAACTGTACAATTCATATTCTTTTCATCCCCTTCAGTAACTGAACCCTGATTATCTAATTTGTGTCAGTGCCGATCAAGAGGCTGCAGGGAGGGGCAGGGAATGCAGGCAAAGACCTATCAGACCTGGGAGCCTTCCCAGAAGTAAAAGGCTGGTGGGAGTGATAAACTGCCACTCAACTGCTCTTGCTGTACGTCAGTTCCATTTCCCTTCGGTTTTTAAAGTGGCCTCAGGGGAGTGGGAGCAGCTCAGAGACCGTGTGTTGAATGGAAAGAACAAGGGCTTGAGGGTCCAGTGAGAACCAGGCCTGATTCTCTGCTCAGCCACCCAATAGCTGCAATGTGTGCCAGTCGAGCCGCTACGCAAAACTCCAGTTTTCTCATCTGTCAATACAAGTAAAAATCTACATAGAGATTTGGCATGAATTAAGTCAGGGCAGTTTAATTCACTGCGGCCCCTGGAGTCAAACTCCTTAGGGTTCAAATTCTGGCTCAGCCACTTATTTGCTGTGTGAATCTGGGCAAGCTGCTTAAAATTAAAGTCTTTCCGTTTCCTCTATATATAATATTCATAAAAATAATTCCCACCTTCTGTGCTGAGCAAATGAGATTATCCATGGAAAGGATGTAGCACAGTGCCTGGCACATGGCAAGTGCCCAAATGAACGGTGGTGGACTAACTGGAGGCAGTTGTGCTAGAAGTGCCCAAAGGCAGATCCTTTCCTTCACAAAGCATTTCTTTCTTTTTTTTTCCCCTTTTCCTTTTAAAAATGTTCTGGTACACATTAGCAAAACTCCTCGGGGGAAGGGAGCCTAGAAGCCTTTAAGTGTCTGTGTTTCCTGCACAATGAAATCCATGTGCTTTCAGAAGGAGTGGAGCCCTGGAAAGGGGCCAGTTAGAGCCCGTGCCTGACTGTAAATAAAGCTCAAAAGAAGAGACTTCATGAACCCAAGTCAAAGATACATCATTATTACTATCAATATCTTCATTAACAGTTTTCTGTGCATGCTTTTTAAAAAGTATAAATTGTGGTTGGTTTAGAAATCACATTTTATTTACAAGGCATTAAAAAAATGAAATTCAACTGAAGATATAATTGGCTTTATTTAGCGATTCATGAATCGGGCAGCATCCCATCCAGCAGATAGAAAGGAGCTCCGAAGGGCTTTATATTTTATGTTTTATATTTTAAAAGCAAATTAATCCTCCTGGAAAAGCATATAGGAATATTTTTGAAGTTCTAATGCTTGAATGATATTGGTAAAATCATCTCATGACACTAGAATGTATTATTTTCTATTTTTCCCAGGAGGTTGGTTAGAATAAAGACGAGGAAGGTGTCCTTATGTACCTTTGTCTGACTGCAGGAAGAATTGCGCTGGTGGAACTGAGACTTTCTTCTCTGTTTCTGTCTTTGAGTCTTTGCCTGGCCTCTTTTTCGCTCTCTCACGCAGGCACAATGCTATAATAATTATACTTTGTGCTTGTCCAGCACTCTTTCCTTCCCATCTGTTCCTTGAAACAGCCCTGAGATAAAGGGTGATTAAGGCAAATATTATCGCCGTTTTTCAGATTTAAAAATGAGACACAGAAAGGATAGTGACACATGGCTAGCTGTAGGAAGAGCTGGTCCTAGACCCCTGTCTTGTGACTGGCCTAGTGCTGGTTCCGCAGCTGCAGCCAGGATTCTGGGAGTCAAGAAAAGAACCGGGACACGGGACCACCAGACAGATGGCTCCAGCGACTTTGACAACTGGCAGGTGTGATGCTCAGAACAATTCATCATGAAGTTCCCCTCAAGATGTTCCTGGGAGCTCCCATCCTGGCTGTTGAGTAACATCCATCCATCCATCCATCCGAAATGGAGGGGGGCTTAGGAGGCATTAAGCTGGGGGAGGCCCTGAGGCACATACGCCCTCTGGATCTGCGGGCTATGATGTTGAGCTCCTCTTGAAGTTAAAATTGCAACTGATTTTAGCCATTTTTAGTCCAGATAGCTGGGGAGATATTACAATAAATTATTTCTCCAAAGATAAATTCAGTTGTCATTTTGAATAATTATCCAGTTAATTCTAGCTACACAGATACTGGATTTGGGTAACTTAACACGTTTCCATTTCCCTTCTCTCTCAAAGGATAGATTTATTTATGTAAAAATGCAAAATGTTAGCAAAGTCACCTTGATATTATGATTAATTGATATATGTCATGCTGAACTGTCATAGCCTAAGAACTCTTCATCAACTTCCTAAATCAAACCGGTATTTTCCCTTTTTATATTTTTAATATATATATATCCTGGTCTGAGTAGCCTGAAAGATACTTTCAAGGTGCACCAAAAATGGTGTCTAGCTTTTATTCACTATTGCTATTTTCAATTACCCAGAGAAGAAAAGTTTTTGATGAAAATTCCACCCAGAATACACCAAGGTCACAATTCACATTCTTTTTCTTAAGATGCTCAACTGCGACAAGCAAAAGTGAATTCAGATTCATCTTTGTGGCACCCTCTGGTGGCTGAGAAGAGTCATGAATTCAGTGTCTGGACCCAGAAGGCCGGTGATCTTTGAGGCTTTTCAACAAGGGTCATCACTAAATTTTCCATCCAACATTGAAAACGTGTCCAGATCAGGAAAGCCGGAGGGAGTGGAAAGAATGTGGAATCACAAGACCTGGACTTGAGTCAGAGCTCTGTCATGTACGAGCTATTCAACCTGTGTCTGGCTGGTCAGTTTCGGCAGAGCTGAGGTTGAATCTGGAATTTTTCATCAGAGATAAGAGGCCATGTCAAACTGGAAGATATGATTCCATTTATCTGATTTATACAAAAAAGGCAGCTCTATAGAGACAGAAAGTAGATTAGTGGTTGCCTGGGGCTGGGGATGAGAACAGGGGTTAAGTCTAAATGGACATGAAGCATCTTATTGGGGCAATGAAAACATTCTAAAACCAGATTGTGGTGATTGTTGCACAACTTGGTAAATTTACTAAAATCATGGCAATGTACATTTTAAGTAGGTGAATTTTGTGGTATACAAATTATACCATAATAGTGTTTTAAAAAACAACTGGAGGGAGACGCATTGTGTGAGCGCCTGTAAATCTAGGTACAGGGCTAGAGAGCCTGTACCTTGTAACTGAGTGGGAGGAAAGGGGATTGTGGGGTAGGGCAGGGGGTGAGCAGGAAAAATGCCTAGGATAGGTGTGCTGTTTGCCACTTTACTTTGTTCACTGCATATTGTCCATAGCTGGTGCCCAGGTGAGTCGCCTGAGGTGAACATGCTAGAGGCTGAAAGGACACCTACTCCTGGCTCCGCCTTTTGTTGCAGGTAAAGGTGGGGCTTCCATGGACCCCAAACGGAAAGTCTGATTGTTCAGGGCATTTCTGAAAGAGGGAATACTATTAAAAACAACTTGATGCCCCTGCATCAAAATGATCATTTTGAAATGTAAAAACTGTGCTTTCTTTGTAACTTTTCTCAGTAGTGATGTGATTACAGTTTGTTTAAAATTATACTGTGTGCGAGCACGTGTGTGCGTGTGTATGTGCGATATGGCCATGAAGATGCACTGCACAGACCTCCCATCGAAAAGGATTTGTTGCTAAGCTGTCAGCCCCTCAGGAATTGCCTCTACCAATGCTCTGGCCTCCTGAGGAGGGAGGGTGGGCACATCCCGCGGGAGGCAGGGTATAAGGCTGGTCATTTCATGAGACAGAGAACAACGCTGATGGGCTATTATCGCTCCAGAGCTCCCTGCGGAGTCAGCAGAGGCTGTCAGCAGAGGCCTATATTACAGCTCAGTTTCTCTCTCTACCCAGTCTGCCTCCTTCCCCTTCTTTCTACAGGTGTTGACTCCAAGGACAATTCTTAAGAAATGTCCAGCACAATAAATTCCACCTCAAAATCTGCTTCTCAGCAAACCCAACCAGTGATTTTTATAACCGATCCAACAGTCAAATTCTAGAAATAATATCCACCAAGTATTTTCTGTTGGATGGTTTTTATTATAATTTTGGACATTGCCTGATCTTTTAAAATGGGTATTTATTATTTTTGTCATCTTATGAAAATAATAAAATGGTTTTCACTTTGAAAAATGAAATGTTAATGATCTGGTTTTATTCTGGTCGAAATGACGTCAAAGCGTCCTCATGGCCCTGGCAGCGCTAAGCCGCGGGTGTGCGCTCTTTGGACCAGGGAGGCGAGCTCTTCTGGACACCCCCTGGCGCGCGCCCGCCCTCCTGCTCTTGGTCTTGGTCCCCACAGCTTCCTTTCCGTCACCCCGCAGGAAGAGGCGGGGGTTTCTGCTCCGTATTCTGCGCCACTTCGCCCCCATCCAGATCAAAACACACCCATTTTACAGACCAGATGAATCCATGCAAGAAGGGCCACCAAAATGAAGGTCTGTGTCAGAAAAGGCTGAGAAAGGGAAGCAGGGATCGGGAGGCCTGAGTAAGCTACAGGGTATGAGAGGGGGGAGCCCGGGAAAGGGGGAGATTTTAACGAGCGAGACTGGAGATTATAAACTGTATTTCCTTCTGAATGCCACTGGAGAGGTACAAGGACAGATCAGAATCAATTTGCTGTTGATTGCTGATCTGTGTTCTCTGGTGGTGACATCACAGAAAAAGACTGGGCTGTGGACAGTTTTTTTTCCTTTCCTACAACAGTAATAGCTTGAGTTCCAGTGGCTTTTAACCCACCTCCTCACACGGACTTCAGCTTCTTCCCCATTCACCAGTTCTCAGGGTCCTGGGTGTCATCTCTCTTACAGCCCTCACTGTCATGCTGGCTGCTCCGTCGCAGGAAGGCGACCCCCACCCTCCGCGACTGCCGCTGGCGCCTGGGGAAAGCTGACGTCTCCACGCGCAGCATGGTCTTCACGTGCTCCAAGCATCTTCCGTCTGCTCCCCTGGTCTCTAGGACTGCCCAAGGAGTTGGCATCTGAGATACAGGTCTATCTCAGCTTAATTTTCCTCTCAGATGTATATGCAAAAATTACAGAGTTTTTCTTTTACAGCCAAAAGATGATCATGCAATCCAAACTCTTGTGGTTGGTCCTACCCCCTAATTCAAACACAAGTCAGAGTCAAGCCGGCTCAGGCTGGGACTGGCCCTAGTCTCCTTACACTAGCCCAGGGCAGAATGAGCGGAGCTGGGGTGGCCATCAGCTCTTCAGTCGCAGACTAAACCCCGAGGTGAACACGCCTGAGCTGTGGGTGTGGCTTGGGCAGCCCTTGAGAGTCCACCCGCTTCTTGAAGCCGGTTGACACACCCACATTTGTAATTCCTCGGTCTGAAGGACTCACACAGGAAGATGAAGCTAACAGGGGTTTCTGAGCTTTACTAAGCATTATTCAGTTGTGTAAACGAGCCAGAAACCTACAGCCAGATTATTAAATTTTAAATATTCAGGAAATTAAGTTGATTATAAACAATACTAACTTACAAAAATGCACTGTGTTCTTGACATTGGACAAATCTAACTTTGCTTTAGGTACTTAGGATACAGCGTCTCAGGGTGGGTAAGGAAACCATCTGCTGTGAAAGTGCAAAGCAGTGACATCTGTGGAACATGGGGCCGTAGGGCAGTAACCATCTGGTTCACTTCTGCTGGCGATCGAGGCCCCTGCGAGGCTGTGTGAAGGGGGCAGGCGTTACTGGAATTTCCTTGTGCCGGGGAGAAGGAAGCATTTAGCGAATGGGTTTCCTGTGTATCCATACTCACGAGGAGAATCCCAGTGTGTAAGGCCAGACTCAGGCATCTATGCATATTGTGTGAGGAGCTGGGCTGAGTCCCGAAACTAAAACAGGGCATTTGAAATGACTGCTCCTAATGCACGGTCACCTTGTGCAGAGGACATAAAGCTTGTAGTGATTTCCTGCTCCCAGCATTGCAAGATTTATGCAAAAAATGCAAAGTAAAATGCACACAGGTACACACACACACACAGTGATTTCTGGGAATGGAGAAAGAAGCTGGGTTGCCCTCTAATTAAATGATATACCGACCTTTTAGATATTAGAAAGCTAATTTAAGCTCTGGAAAAAAGGTAAGACTCGTGTATTGAGTGATCTTCGGGTTGTCCCAAGGCGACTGCAGATCCTTAATGCAATCACAGCGCCGTCAGCATTTCTGCTCTGTTCTGCGGCGATACAGAGCTCCATTGTCTGTTCTCTCAGGCAGCTCCTGCTGGCAGATTCCACATGAAATCACAGAGGGCCATTCTCCCTCCTTGGCAGTGGGGTTCCCCGGGGAGACCCCCACTCTGCCGTTAGTCAAGCTCACACAGCTCCAGCCCCTGGGAGGAGGGTGGGCTCACGAGGAGGGGCGCTGACTGGTGAGGAGATCTCAGGCTTGGGCAGGCCCCCACTGCGTCCTGGCACCAGGCAGAAGCAGGACTCCCCAGCATCCCAGCTGCACCAGGCCAGCCAAGCCCTGTGTCTGTGCTGAAATCCAAGTTGAGGGGCTCCTCTTGGATGACACCAAGAGATGACTGAAGGAAACTGAGTTCTGGGCAAACAGAAAGAATTTGCATGGAATGAAAGAAAAGGTTATCTCCCTTGTGTGTGTGTGCGCGCGTGTGCATGTGTCTTGGGTGTCCAGTGGTGGGAGTTTTAAGGGGGTATCAGGAAGCACTGACAACTCTTCTTGGGAGCTCAGGAAAAAATCCAATTAAATCTCTACCTCACAGATGCAACAACAAAAATGAAAAATTTCAGATGGATTTTTTAATATGTAAAAAATAAATCCACAAAGGAATGAAGAAGAGAATTTCTCAGTAAAGGAAAAGAGATTGCAGGTGGATCTGGGCCTATTTAGGATCTTTATCAGTGCTCTGTGGCTGGTTAGATGTGAATCGCCAGGGAGGAGGCAGGGATGGGGCGATGACCAGCTGTCTGGCTGCGGCAGCTGTGAGGCACGCGTCCTTCTCTCAGGAGGGGCGACAAAGAGGACCTGCCTGAGTCACCCACGACTCAAACAAGGCAGTCCCTCAATTCCTCATTATGACAATTACTTCATTTTGTCACATACATGGATATTTTGAACCCAAACTTGGGACAAACAGATTCCTGTGTGGTCTGACAATGGGGCCAGGCTGTGCCTCCAAATGAGGGTGTGAGGTCCTCAAGATGGTTCTGTTTATAGGACTCCAAAGGCGTGCTTCAATGTGGAACCTGAAATTTGGGAAGCTCTTGGGTGGCGTGTGTCCTAGATCCTTAAGTTATTAGGAGAATCATGTCGGACCTCACAAAAGCACATTAAGAAGACTGATCTGGATAAATCTCAGAATTCCATAATCCCCACGCAAGGTCCCTGAAAGAATTCTTTTTCCAAAACCATTTTGAAATTTAGAACGCCCAAAGAAAGTCAGAAAACAACAAAGCATCTTATTTTTTTTCCTTTTCATGAACTAGGGACAAAAATCCCTAATGCATTTTCTTTCAATGGGCTAAAGTTCCAAATCCAGGCTTCTTGGAAATGGCACAAAGGAAAACATCACCACAGGCCCCTTGGCAGGGAGGGCAGCGGAGGGGCCGGGGCCGGTTCAGCACAGCTGAGGGGCAGGCAGTGACCGCCTGCTGTCCCGTGAGTAACAAGGTTCTCTGTCTCAGAACAGGAGTCGCGTGTCTTCTGCCAGCACCAGTGAAGCTGTGCTTGCGTGTTAGTTTGCACGCAGGGTAAAATTTCAGACCATTCACAATTCTTGACATTATTTGTACTGTCGTCTCTTCGGGTCACCATTTGACTTGAAGCTGGGGAAGGTGATGGTGAAGATGTGCTAAGGACAACCAAGGCAAATTAAGTGGCTGATGTGAATTTAATGTCGCTCTCCCCAGGTTCCTGCTAGCGTCCCGGTTATCTTCACTCTTTCCTGGCCCCACCAAAACGCACAGCTGGCCAGTGCATTACTGGGCACACACTGGATTATTATTATGAGTAGTTCCACCATGTAATGAGTGCCTCTATGTACCAACCACTTCTTAATACAGGATCTGTTTTTTTGCAACAGTTTTGAGAGTTTGGAATTATCCCTGACCTGAGGCTGAGAAGGGTTGAGAAACTCGTCGAATATCCCGGAGCCTCGTGATAGAAGCAGGATCCCTGTTCGTATTCATCGCGTAGCAAAGCTCAGGTTCCTCCCACCACAACCCCATACCACCTCAGGTGTGCAAATGAAGTTTCAGAGAAAAGCAAGAAACATTTTAGCAGTGATGTTGGCCAGTCTGCTTAACTTCCTCGGATGACTACCACCACCCCGTTTCCTGATTTGCTGCCCTGTTCTATTTGACTTCTATTATTGCCAATCCATAGCAGTTCCTCAGCCCTTCCCCATTAGCATCTCTCCTTGAATGTAAAGATATTAATGATATTTTTTCACAGCTGATTAGAAATCTGTGCGTGAGGAAATGGGCTTAGAAGGACTGAGTCATGCATGATCTAAGACAACAATGACAGGAAGAAGAAGTTGAACTGACCCTTGACAGCAATGAGCAAGTAATCCATGACCTCATCCCCCAGTCCTTGGGGTTTAATATGCATCCACTGGAAACCTGAGTTGGGAGCTCACGTCTCCAAGTCTTCTCCATGGGGGCTCATTTCAGGGATGGCTGCCATCCAGCCCTGTATTTCCAGGAAATGAGACTTCGATTCCTTGTAGTGTTAACTTTAAAGGAAAGGCATGGGGATGATTCTTGAAAGGAGAGGAGGATTTGAAACAAAGCTGAATGAAAAGATAGAAAAATCCACAACTCACTTTCATTTTCAGTCGCCTGGCACCTGCTGCCACACAGGCACTGGCTGTGAAATTCCCTGTGGTTTGCGAGCAGGTGCAGAACAGCCACTAACTGAGCCACCAACTCATGCATTTCAAAGCTCCTCTATTTTCCCAGAATTCACTAAGCTCCTCAGCCCCGAGGATGCCTTGGAGCATGGAAGACTTGAAAGCAAATGTGGGTGTACAAATTCACCCCCACTACCACTTGCAATACTATTTTCCCAGCAGAATTTTTGTTTGTAGCTGCCTTCAGGATAATGCCACAGGTAAACACACTCTAAAACAGATCAGGATTCAATAGCTTACTGTTTGTTTGAACTATCATGAGAGTTGAGTAGGCAAAAATTATACCATTAAGAAGCCATTTGGAGAGGCAGAGATGCCAACAGTCCAGAGAACAGAAGAGGAACTAGGGAGACAGTTCCAAACGGTAGAGCATGAAAAATACTGGTACGTGGGAATAACTGGGCTGATCCAAGTCACTGAGGCTAATCAAGAAGAGCCAGTGACGGGCCAGCAATGTGAAAATCTTCCTCCTCCCTCCTTGGCGGTTTTTTCTTACCCCAGCTGTTCCCATTCTGTTGAGGCCTTGTGGGCTCAGCCTCTGGAACTCACCAGTGAGGGAGGGCGTGCAACGCGGAGCACATACTGAAACCGAAGGAGGGAGCCAGCCTGGCCCAGAGGGTGCACCCAGGGCAGCTTCCTGCAAGGAAAGGAGAGAAAGTCAAGGAGAGCAGAGTCTGCTTCCCACAGCCTCGGGGCACTTCTACATCCAGTCAAACCAATCATTTTGCAGACTGTCGGCCCAGCCGGCTGTGGGCCAGTGTTTTAGGGTGATGTAAATCACCATCACTGCAAGTCTCCTAAGTCTGACCAGGAGCCAAGCAGGCCATGGTTTCACTGGCAGAGCAGTAGATTCTCTCATCCAAAAGCACCGTGTGTGTGTGTGTGTGTGTGTGTGTGTGTGTGTGCGTGTGCGTGCGCGCGCGCATGCGAGGGGGGGGCATTGAGCCCTCACATGTAGAAAAAGTGTTGAAGTGAGAAATCCCAGCCCAGTGAGATTCAACCTTCAGCACTATTTTATTTTGGCTTGTGAAACAAGGTTTATTTCTTGTTTATGTTTTTAATTTGGGTGTTTTTGATGTGAAAATATGACACAGCTTTTAAAGCAATAGTATCTTAAAGACGAGGTGTGGGATGTCAAGGGAATCGGGTGTTATGACGCCAATATGAACCTGTTTCTTTCTAGCACCGGTGTCTCTGATGTGTCTCTGGCCCCGGGCACATCTGTGTCTGCTTTTGTCTTTGCATCACTTGTCTTTCACACAGTCTCTTTCTATTTGTCTCTTTCTCTCTGTCTCTGCCTCTTTTTTCCCCACCCTTTCCTCTCCTTTTCTTCCCATTAATTTATTCAAAGCCAAATTAAGTGCCAACCACTGCATATTGTCTCTAAGAATTGTAAAATTCCTTCTCTCCTAACTCTGAATCAAGTATCCTTTCAGGCAGGTCTTACTTTCAATTGACCTTACTTTCAAAGGTGAGTGCCCTCGAGAAAAAAAATATTCTCGATCATTCTCCTGACCCCAAATGGAGTTTCTAGGGGTGTCCTGTGTTCGTCTACACAGAGCGCTGGTGCCCTTTCAGGCTTGTAAGAAATAAGTTGGTAAAAGGAGAACCCAGGCTTTCAGATGTAGAGGAAAATGAGACCATACTTTCTGTAAAAGGAAAACATTTAATTAGGTTGCCTCATTTTACACTTTTTAAACATGAAACACATGGCTCTAAAAAGCATGGCACAGGAACTGAAAATGAAATAACCTGGTCAAAGCATGAGTTTTTCAAATCTACAAATAAGGCTTTTCAGTCTTAAAATGACTCAGACTTGTGACTGGGATACTCCCTAATTTATTTCTCTTAAACAGGCAGAAAACAAGCCTTCTAAGGGCCTCAGGCTAGGAGAGCTTCCAGAATCCTAAACACAGGAAGCCTGCAGAGCTGGCACCTCACTGCCTTGCAGGTAGTTGGTACCAGGTACATGTGGGTTGAAATTCATCAGAGAAAAAATCCGATGCTTGAAATGATTTCTCCCTAGAATGTACTATCACACTTTCTAAGAATTCCTCCATTGCCTACAGTTACTGGAAGGTCTCATGTTTCACACCAATAATTCCAGTGTTCATGGGAAACTCAGAAGACATGAGGGAAGACGGATTCATTATTAATGAAAATCCTGCCCCCGCTGAGGAAACACAGTGCACTTAATGCTCAGCTTACCTCATCTTTCCATCAATAAATCCATGCTCTCTAATTGTTTATGACATCCCTTGGTAGGCTCACTGGAGAGGATGACAGCTAATTAACAAAAATGCTTTGGCCTAATTAAGCTTGGCCTTCCCTGTCTATGATCTGACTTCAATATAAATGGAAACTGTTCCTGTTTTATCTTATTTCCCTTATAGAACTGATTTCCAGGTTAATTCTTTTAAACCATGATTCAATTAAGCTTCCTTTAGCTATTGAAATGCACATATTTTGTATTTTAAATGAGAAGGGGAATTCTCTAGGACTGCTGCAGCAAAGGACCACAGGCTGGGTGGCTTACCCAGCAGGAACTTACCTTCTCAGTCCTGGAGGCCGGCAGCTCCAGGTGAAGCTGTCCTCAGGTTTGGCTTCTCCTGCGGCCTCTCTCCTGGGCTTGTCGATGACTGACGTCTCCCTGCGTCTTCACAGCACCTTCCCTCTGTGTCTGTGTCCAAATTTCCTCTCCTTATAAGAACACCAGTCCAGACTGGATTAGGGTACACCCTAACAGACTCATTTTTAACGCAGTCACCTCTTTTAAAATCCCTTTCTCCAAGTATAGTCACATTCTGAGGTATTAGGGGTTAGGGCTTCAACATATGAATTTTGAGAAGACAAAGTTTGGCCCTCACAGGAGGAAGAGGCAACATTTGCCAGGAGAGGCAGTGGAGTGTGTGGTTAAGGGCACCACCACCTCTGGAGCCAGACTACCTGGGTTCAGACCTCAGCTTCTCCACCTGCCTCTTTTGTGGCCTTGGGCAAGTCACTTCAATTCTCTACCCCTTAGTTCCTCCATCTGTAAGACAGGTTAATAATGATGCCTACCTTGGGGGCCTTCTATGAAGATTAAATAAATGTTTTATACATTGAAAGTCCTCCATAAGTGTTTGCTATAATTATTTCAAGCTTCTTCCTTAAAATGTTTAAAGAATGTTTATACATTTTTCTCATAGGCTAGATTAATGCTGTATCAACATACTAATAAAATGTAAAGAACGTCTTGATCTCAATGGTATAGTGAAATGCGATCATGATTTTTTAAATTTCTGTTATATTCACAATTTTCTATTATACTTGTACACTCATATATACTCATATAATGACCCTTGCATTACGGCTTGAAATAAATTTGGGTCACATGTGGCAGATTTCAGTCCAGACTACACCCTGCCAACCTCCTCACCCCAGTTCTATATATTCTTGCCCATCTGAACCAAAAGCAGGTTTGAATAGTATGCCTAGTTCTACCTGAGCAAACCTGGGCCAAGATCAGGAGCTCCAAATTCAGGTGGCCGTCTTTGTTTTCACAATGAAACCCCAATTCTGAACCAATGTTCTCTTTACTACTATGCATGCACTGGTAGCTCAGTATTTCTGGAGAAAATCACCCCACGCGGGCGAGTTCCACTAAAATATCACGGTCTCCAGCCTCTCCCGGGCCCTCTGTCCCTCTGAATCATTTTCCTATCCTTGGTCCACACCACCTCCCATTCTCCTGGGCAGCTATCCCCAACTCTTAACCCTGCATTCAGGGCACACCTCTCTCTCTCAGGCCATGACAACTTGCCTCTCCTTCCGCAGGAGCACAGTGGTTCTAGCAACACTGAACAGCTCAGTTCCACACGCACCACGCCGAATCTCTCCTCTGGGACTTTGCTCTTGCACAAGGAAGGCCTTCTTTTCCTCTGGGCTCCTCTGTCTTTGACTTACTTTCACTCTTCTTGTAAGACCTGGCTCAAACACTGCATGGCCCTCTCCAGAGCCTCCTTAGGTCAGCGTCCCCACCTCACCGCATCAGGGCTGCCCTCCCCTCTGGTGCTTCCACCACTCCCTGCACACATCTCTAGCATGTTCTTATGACATTGCTATACCATTTTCTGTTACGTACCTCTCTCTCCCAACAGAATAAGTCTCTTGTTGTCAGAAGTCCTGTGTGTCCATTACTGACTCTCACTGCAGCATAGCAGATGCTCCTCAAGTGTCCTGTCGTGCCTCCAGCAACCGACTGCATTGGGTCACTTGTGCACGAGCTCCTGGGGGCCCGGGGTCAGGCTCCATTGCTCTGCCTCCTGTGTTCATCAGGGCTCTCAGCTGTAAGAAAGATGCACCTGTGTTTATTGAGGTGCACAAGGATTTTGCTAAAAGGAACTGAGTAGCTTATTGAACCAGCAGGAAGTTGGGCTTGAAAACAGGTGTGAAAAAAGGAATTCAGAAAATTGAGCTTGAAAACAGGTGCGAAAGCAGCCAGGGCCACACTGTCAATCCAGGCCACTTGATGTCCAGAGTGCACTGCCTTCCAACTGGCCCTGCCAACTGTTCCTGGAAGCTGGAGTTGGTGGCAGCATTTGCCATAGCCCTCCTCTGGTGGGTAATCAACCCTCCCCGCTTCCTGGCCTCTCTGGCTCCCAAATAGCACTGGGGTGTGCACATCTAATTGGCTAAATCTTCGTCAAAGGGCCTGTTCTCTGAATGTAAGAGAGACTAGGCCGGTGCGTAGCTGATGTTTTCAGCCTAGTCGGAGGAGGTGAGGGAATTCCTCACATAAGGAGGGTGGCCCAGGTGATGGTGGCCAGATTATTACAAGTATCTATTCTAGTTCCCTCCGGCTTAGCTCAGCCTGGCAAACAGTGAGTGCTAAGTAAAGGCAGATAAAAAATAAAATATGAATGAATCTTCTCTGTTTTTCCAGAAACCCACTTTTTAATTGAATTTGACATATAACATTGTGTAAATTTAAGGTGTATGTTACTTTGTTACATTTATATATTATAATATGATTGCCATTGTAGTGCTATTTATCACATTGCATAATTATAGTACAATATTATCTATATTCACTATACTGTGCATTAGATCTCTATGGCTTGATACTGGTTGTAAATTTATACCTTAAGCAGCATCAGTCTTATTCCCCACTCCCCATCTCCTGGTAATCACCATTTTACTCTCTTTTTTTTTTTACAAGTTTGACTTTTTTAGATTCCACATGTAAGTGATATCATGTAGTATTTTTCTTTCTCTTTCTAACTTATCTCACTTAACATAATGTGCTCAAATGAGAAAGAAGGGAATCTTGACCTGCCCCAGTCTGTAATTTTGAGAAGACAGGAGGAAAGGATGCGAGAAAAGAATCAGCGTGTGCCAGGCACTGTGCAGACATAGTCAACTTTTGTTAGGACGCAATGTGCAAGAGACAGGTGCCAACCGTGTCTGTCCTATCGCGCACCCCTCCTGTAGCACATGCCTGGTGTCCAGTCTATCCCTGATAAATACGTGTTGGTGTTGAACAGTGCTGCAGAGGAGACACTGTGCAGTTTTGTTGATGTCAGATTAAGTACTTCTGCTGGTCACAAAGCTGAGTGGCAGCTCTGTCTGCCACCCAATCCCATGTTTTTCTCTGTCATGACACCTGCATGATGCTAAAGTACGAATCACCAATATGAAGGCTACTGGGAGGAGTGACTTCAGCATCATGATAGCATAGATGTCCCTCATTTTTGTCCCCTTTTAACACGTAAAATTTGGCTTTTTTCTCTCTCTTCATGAAGCGCCTCTGTGGGAGCCGTAGGATCTAGTACCACATCCCAAGGGATGCGGAGGAGCCCGCCCCCGAGTAATGGGCCGACAGACCCAGGTACAGGCTGTGGAGCCAGCAGGCACCTGTGGGCCGGCTCCAGCCCCTCTGGGCCAAAGCCCGGAGCACCTGGAAAACAGTGGGGCGGACGCGCGCAGGCCAGAAGCCTTTGTAGAATTCCAGGCTTCTAGGCAAGTTCCAGCACTCTGTGGGAACAAACAAAACCCAGTTTGGATAATGAGGGTAAGGGAAATATTGCCAGCATCACCCCTCCACAGTGGCCTTAGAGAAAGAGGGGTGCAGGGAGCCCTCCGGGGCAGGGAGCAGGAGAGCGGTGAGCGAGCACCCAGCCGCCCCAGCTGTGCAGACGCTGCTGGAGTAGCGGCCTCTTTCTCACAGCACCAGGGCTGCTAATGCGAGAGCCCCGTGACCTTGGCGGGGAGGAGGCTGGGAAAGAGGCAGGTAAGGATATCAGAGGGCAGTCAGGGACATGGTTCTTGCTGACTGCACTCCAGAGACTCCAGCACAAAGCCCGCTCATGAGATACTGGGAAAACCCTACCCGAGGATCCCCCAACTGGCCCAGGAGCACCCCCAAGGCCCCAAGTGCCAAATCCACACCTCCTCTAAAACTCCTAGAGATAACATAGTGGGGAAGCTCCTTGGCATTAGTGTGGCAATGACTTTTTTTTTGTATTTGTCACTAAAAGAAACAGCAACAAAAACAAAAATAAACAAATGTGACTACATCAAACTAAAAGGCTTCTGCACAGAAAAAAAACCCATCAATAAAATGAAAAGACAACTTACGGAATTGGAGAGAATATTTGCACATCATATATCTGACAGTGGATAATATCCAAAATATACAAAGAATTCATACAACTTAATAGCAAAAAAATAAAAATCTCCAATTAGATTAAAAATGGACAGAGGAACTCAATAGACATTTTTCCAAAGAAGACATTCAAGTGGCCAAGCACATGAAAAGATGCTCAACATCACTAATCATTGGGGAAATGCAAATCAAAACCACAATGAGATCTCACCTCACGCCTCTCAAAATGGCCAGTATCAAAAAGATAAGGAATACCGCGTGTTGGGGAGGGTGTGAAGAAGAGAAAATGCTTGTGCACTGTGGGTGGGGATGTAAGTCGGGGCAGCCACTGTGGAAAACAGTATGGAGGTTCCTCAAAAAATTAAAAATAGAACTGCCTTATGATTCCGCAATCCCACTTCTGGGTATATATCTAAGGAAATGAAAACAGGATCTTGAAGAGATATCTGCATGCCTATCTTTAATGCAGCATTATTCAACACAGCCGAGATAACCTAAGTGTCTGCCAACGGAAAAATAAATAAAGATGTTACACACACACATACGCACACACACTGGAATATTAGTCAGCCAAGAGAAAAAAGGACGTCCTGCCTTTTGGGACAACAGGGATGAACCTTGAAGGCATTAAGCTAAATGAGATAAGCCAGCGAGAGAAAAACAAACATTGTAATGATACCACTTATTTGTGGAATCTGAAAAAGCTGAACTGGTGAACAGAGGAGAATGGCAGTTACTAGGGGCTGGGGGTGGGGGTACTGGGGAGATGTTGGTCAAAGGGTACAAAGTTGCAGTTAAAAAATGAATAAGTTCTGAAGATCTAATGTACAGCATGGTAATCATAGTTACTAACACTGTACTAAATACTTAAAAGTTGCTAAACGATTAGATATTAATTGTTCTCACTACTATATGTGTGTGTATATTATACACACACATACATATATGAATATATATAATTATGTAAGATGATGGAGGTGTTAGTGCTAAGGTGGTAATCATATTTCAATATATAAATGTATCAAATCAACAAGCTGTACACCTTAAATTTGCCCAATGTTACATGTCAGTTATATGTGTGAGATGTTGGAATTTTTTTGAAGCTTTTAATAAAAATCTCTGAGGACCCTGCAGCTTTGGAATTGGACTGCCTGCTCCCCACCTTCCAGAGAAATCACGTTATTAACTGATTCTTTTAGAACACAGGCTTCTATAGCATGGGCTCTGGCCGCACGGCTCCGAGCGTTTCAAAGCCCTGTTGCAGTCGGCTCTTTACTCATTTCGAAGCCTTCAGGAGATGGAGCAGCCTTTCCACAGGGGCCAGATGCCGGGCCTCCTGAGGTGCCCTCGCCTGTCCTCCTGCCCACTCCTCGGCTGGACCGCGAGCCTGCCAGAAGTGCGCAGATGAGGCTGGCCCTGGAAGAATGTCTTCGCGGGAGCTGAACGCGGGCGGCCTCCAGCTTTGGCTGGTCCATTTTTAGGGCCTCTATCGGAGACGCCTCCTGCCCCCTAGTGGTGTGAGCAGCAGGAAGAACAGCTGACCTGGATTCCCTTCCCAGAGCCTGCTCTTCACCTGAGAGCAGTCATTGTTCAAGGCAAAAAAGCGCAGGAAACGAACCAACAAAAAACCCTCCAGGAGGGCTATCTAGGGTCTAGACACTGGAAGTGTTTTAATGAGGAAAAGTGCTCTTTGAAAACAGTGCACACATTGGGTGGAAACGAAAGGGGCTGTCACCCGGCGGGGCAGTGCCAGTGATCTACGTGGCCGGTGCCTGGAGCCCCACGCGAGGAGAGCGGCCCTGCCCGGCCTGGCTCATCACGGCCGCCCTGCAGTGCCAAGGCACCGAGGGGCCGCCTGCTTTGGAAGCGGAGCACTGCTTGTAGCGGAAAGGGACCTGCTCGCAACACGGCACTGTTGCCCAAGCTTAGCGACCACCAGGGCGGCTGCCCCCCACTTTTTTTCTGAAAGCACATGATGATTGAATTGGAGATGAGCCAGGATCCTACGGCTCTGGCCTTCCCCTGACACAGTCCCATTTCTTTGCAGAGCTGTCCCGATATTGCTGACAGGGCTCTGGCTTTGGACTCAAGCAGAATCCATTTGTTAGCTGTGCTACCTTGAAAAAACTTTAGCCCTTCTGATCCTGTTTTCATC
Source organism: Miniopterus schreibersii (assembly GCF_964146895.1). Lineage (NCBI taxonomy): Eukaryota > Metazoa > Chordata > Mammalia > Chiroptera > Miniopteridae > Miniopterus > Miniopterus schreibersii. The sequence continues at coordinate 61,076,557 of NC_138107.1, forward strand.
TGTAAAGCAGGGTTTATGATACCTTTCTCACAGAATTGCTATGAAAACTTAATATCTATCTATTTATTTATCATCTATTTATCTTATCTACCTATATCTCGTATATATTATATGTATAGGCCCATACACATATATATATATGACACTTTATATATATATAAAGTGTCTATGTGATGCCTAACACATAGTAGGTGCTCACCATGGTCAGTTCCTTCAGCCTCCCATATCTGCGCAACCGTGTGCTCCCCTCGGATCTCTCTGAGCCTGGGAAGGTGCAGTGCGTGTGCATCCCGGGGTGGGACCCCGTCAACTCTCCTGAGGCTGCACGTGTGGCTCCTGCTCCAGAGAGAGGCAAGACAACCGACTCGGTTCACCTGCTTCGGAAACTTCTCAGGTCTGTATTTTTATTTGCCAGGCTTGTATTTTGTTTCGAAATGACATTGGAGATCTCATGCTTGGGACTTCTTCTGTACTCTCACCTTGGCAGGACACAATCTCACTTGTCTGTAGTGAATGGGAGTTGCCTGTAACCCACTGAGATTCTTTCTGACCCAGAGACTCCCAAGTTCCCTTCACTGGCTAAAAAGAACGTTCATATTGGCTGTGGGTGCAAACGGGTAGGGTGTGGCGACAGCAGGCCCTGCTGCAAGGAGGGAACGTGGCAGAGTCAGAGCCTGGCAGCTCTCCTGGCACCGTCTTTCAGCATCATGTGTGAAAGTGCTGCCAGCTAACCCACACCCAGGGGGTGCTGTCTCCATGAACCAGCGTCAGCCTAGCTCCCCTCAGGGCTCGAAAAGTCCCACCCGGACGGAAAGCAGGGGAGGCGAGCAGCCTGCCGACCACTACACTTTCCGCCTGCATCTGAGTTTTCTCTTTAACTTTTGGTCCTGGAATTCCCATCCATACTTAGGGGGCAGGGGGAGTTCTTGGGAGTAGATCTGAAGACCATTTCTCATAATTATACAAGCTGACAACTAACAGCTGTAGGTAGGACAATGGCATGAACTACATATATCCCTTATATCTGATGATGAAACCAATGAAATATTTTTAAACACTTACACCTCAAAGTTGACCTGTATAATAAAACGCATCCTGTTTTGGTCAGATGCTTTCCCCAAGTCGAGCATGGCTCCCTCCAAGTCTCGTGGCTCCCAGGTGAAGGCGGCCTCCTGTGTACAGTCAACTCTAGCGAAGAAACTGGGAAAGAGAGGAGGGAGAAACAGGGAAGTGTAAATAAGTGGGCATTCCTTCTTCAAATGTCTTAAAAGTCTCATTCAACAAATATTTACTGAGCACAGACTAGATGCCAGACACTCTTCTAGCTACTGGGGGTGCACCAGTGAGTAAACCAGACAACAGCCCCACCCTCAGGAAGCTTCCATTCTAGTGGGTGTAGACAGAGGATGCCGTGCTAAACCACATGGAGCCTGAGGCCAAAAGAGAAACCAGTGACCTTGATCCTGCCTTTATCTAAAGTTTTCATATTTTGCTCATCGAAGACTTGTTTTCACATTTCGATGTTTTAAAATATTTCATCAAAAAATTTATTTTTACTTATTTATTTTTAAAGATTTTTTAATTGATTTTTAGGGAGAGGGAGAGAGAAACATGGATGGTGATCATGAAACATCAATCAGCTGCCTCCTACATCCCCCCCATTGGGGATCGAGCACGAAACCCAGCCAGGTGCCCTGACCAGAAATCGAACCAGCAACCCTTTGGTGCATGGGACAAGAGCCAACCAACTGAGTCACACCAGCCAGGGCAAAATATTTAATATTTAATTTTTTGTGCCTGAGACAAACCTTACTCCCTCACTCCAGTCCCAGACATGAGACAGATGCTGGTAGATGCATGGTAGGGCCTGAAGGGCACTGCCCACATTTCCCCATCAAAACCAATGCACTTATTTTCCCCAGCTGCTGAGTGTTGACAGCTGACAGCTCACAGCTGAATTCTCGCCCCAGAGATTGCCTTCCGCCGCCCAGAGCCCTCGCCCAAGGGCATGCCCTCCCCCCAGAAGCAGCTACACCCAATGATTGATCATTGACAGAGAGAGATCATCCCAGAATACTAGAGGCCAGGTGACAATGCTTAAAAGTCAGAAGCAAATGGGAGCAAATATCTCACCCAGCAACAAGGTCAGAGCAGCAGGCAGGGAGACTATGGCAATGGTTGGAGTCCCTACCCCCAACATCTATACAGGTGTTCTCAAAGTGTGGTTCCCGACCAGCAGCATCAGCATGTGGATGAAAAGGGGCTGAAAAGGGGCCACATACTAAACCTGACAAGCCTGCATGGCAGCCTTGCAAACTCAGAGACCTAAAATAACCACCAGGGATGGTCTAAAATGAAACTTTTTAACTAGAAGCAGTTTATGGTGGGTAGTCGTGTCCTAGGCTAGAATCTTTCCTGACAGAGGTCAGTCTTTACCTTAACTAAGCCTGTCTTACTGCCTTTTGCATCCTTTGGAATGTCAGTGTAACTCCCTTTTTCTGGACCCCTCAGGCACAACCAGTGCAGCAGGGGGAAACCCAAGTCCTCACATCGTTTTACCATGTCAATCGCCAACTGCTAACTACGCTGCACCCACCTACGTAAAAGATGCGCCTCTCATTTTACTTCTCACCCAATCCCAGAGGCTCCCCTGCTTTGCTTTCTCCCACCACCTACTGTGTCACCCACGGATTTCACGTAAACCGCTGGTGTCATCTCTTTTGATTGTAATGTATAAAATAAGGTGCAAAGCTGCCATTCTCCGGGGCCTTCTCTCAGTCCGTTGAGATTTTGCTTCCTGTCAACTGTCAACAGTTTGGCTCAAATAAACTAAAAAATTCTTCAGAGACTGACGAATTTCAGAGGGAAGGTGGGGGTGAGTGGGTGGGGAGAGATCAACCAAAGGATTTATACACATATATGCACAACCCAAGGACACAGGAAGTGCGGTGAAGGCCTGGGGTGGGGGTAGTGGTGGGGGGTGGGAGGGGTGCAGGGTAGAAGGGGTCAGTGGGGAAATAAAGGGGACATGGGTAATAATTTCAACAACAAAGATACATTTTTAAAAAATCTTCACAGGTTTTAATGTTTCTTATGTTGACAAGCAGCACCTAGAAAATTATTAGAAACCAATCCTCAGGCCCCAACCCAGGCCTACTCAGTTAAAAACTCTGGGTGTAGGGGTTAGCAATCTTTAACAACCTCCAGGTGATTCTGATGGACTGATCTGTACTGTCAAGAGAAAGAAAGACAAAAAGAAAAGAAAAATTGAAAAAGAAAAATTAGGGAGGGGCAGGGGCCAGACACGAGGCTGAGGCAGCTGTGCCAATGAAGTCGGAGCTCTATGAACAGCTTCTGGACCTGAGCTAATTTTTGGACCCAGAATCCACCGACTAAAGGAAAGGCCAGCTCCTCAGAAAGGATCCCCCGCAACACCTTGGCAAGCCTGCGTGACAGTAACTGCCCGTCTGTCTCCAATAGGCACTTACCTGGGTAACCATACCCTGGGGCAAGGAAAAAGCCCACCATTTTGAAGACTGCTGGGCAGGTCTGAGCTGACAATGACAGTCAGTGTAAGAAGTGTCCAAGCCTGTGGAGAACTTTTAGGAGTGAATTTTAGCCAACTGATGGCATGTCACCTACGCATTTCCCTCTCCTCATGTAGATCTAGTCCCTGCTTTGTGGGCAGTTAAAAAGATGATCTTGTCCGGCCGGTGTGGTTCAGTGGTTGAGTGTCGACCTATGCACGAGGAGGTCGCAGTTCAATTCCCAGTCAGGGCACATGCCTGGGTTTTGGGCTTGATCCCTGGCAGGGGGCAACCGATTCACACTGGTTTCTCCAGGTCCCTGGAGAGGGGCAGTAAATGGGAGTGACTCACCAAGAGAAGCAGTGGCAAGGGACCTTGAGGACCCAGGAGAGGTTGAGGGAGCTTCCCAGTTCCAGGGCTCTGTAACCTGGTTAGACTTTGTTTCCTGCCCCTAATGAGACTCCCTGATGTAGCCTTAGGGGAAATCCACTTTTATTTCAGCTAGCCTGCGAGGTTTTCCTTTTTTGTAACTCAAGAATACCTGACTCAGGGATCCCTGGCTCAAAGAGAGGGCAGGAGTGCCTGCAGGGTTCACAATGTGACCCCAGGGCCCAAACCACCTGTTCATATAGTTGTTCTGCTGCATTGCCCTGTTACACTCAACTTACCTGTGATCACAAGACAGTTGGGCTACTGAAGAAAGCGTCACACACCTTTCAGATTCACTAAGGCCCATGCACACATGTGCATGCAAACACATGCACACCCCCGCCCCCCCAATATTTGCTGAATTATTGATGTTAGGAAAGCACTGCTACCTAAGAATACTTGTAAGGTTGTTCTCTTTCCTTCTCTAAACAATCTTTTTTCTTACAATTGTTTTTACATCCTACGAAAAAGTTAACATTTGAAGTTATCAATCACTCACAGGGTACAGATTCACTAGCATGGTTTTTTTCAGATGTCAACTTTAATGAAGAATGTTGCATTAAATATGTTTAAATCTAAAAATATATATATCTGACTTAGAAATGCCTAATCCTCTGCTGTTGTGGACGAGATCACTGAAGACAGGGCGGGCACACTGCAAGCAGTGGTCATTCAGTTCTAGAACCCAACTTGCCTGATTCCCAGTTTTGCTACCCTACCCCATCTTCTTTATGCGTCAGCAGGCACTGAAAAAGTTAGATTGGAAATATTAACCAACATATTTCAACACTGGCTTGGATTGTAATAAAAATCCTAAATTAAACCAAGTTTGTCCCCCCAAAAATGCATCTACTTCAAATGCTTGCTTTCTGGTGGTTCATCTTGGCCAAGGTTTAAGGTTCCAACCAAACATAAAGAGCAGCCTAAAAACCATCTGTGCTCACAGGATAAATAACTTACACCCTACGTCTTGGTGAGATCAGGCTCAGTGTGTATATCCTGTTTCCTTTCTTGGCTTGTATTGGAGTGTTTACATATGTATATCATCAGTTTAAGCCTAATTTAACATTACTGTTAAGTCACTTCCACAAATATTACCTTTAGACATATTTTAAGCCTTGAAGAAGGGAGACAGTGGACCTGCTATAAGAACAACAGAAGAGGGCTTCATCGGGGGCAGTCACCAGCTTCCCGTGTACGTCCTCTCAGTGAAAGGGGATGTGTTGCCTGCATGAACTCTGAGTGACGGTGAATGGGATGGGTGTGGGTAATGGCTCCCCACATACCTGGAGCGCTATGCCACCTGCAAGATGGGGCGCAAATAGCACAATCCCTATGAGTATTAGGAATGAGTATTAATGTGAACCAGGAGCCTTCTTTTATCTTTGTTGAGTGTTAAAAACATGAAAAGCAGACAGGAATGTTATTCTGAACACTGAGGAATAGCACTAGCCTAGTGCTATTGAGTTGAGTTGAAATTTGGAATGAGGCTAGATGATAAGCTGCATCTGAAAGATTAACCTAGATCCAGGGTAGTCCCTTGTGACCTAGACTTTTAGGGTATGTTGATCTGAACTCCCAAATGTTGTGCATTGGCTAAAAGTGAGCTCTAAAGATTTTCCCTAGAATTGGTTTTTCAGTAATTTCACCAGGTAGGCAGGCTAAGCACTTAGGAAAGGCACAGAAATCAAGTACCATATACACATAAAGAATACACAGGCATTAAATACACTGGCATTAAAATTTGTCAACCAAGAAAATATCTCTATTGTTAAAGTTTTGGTATACCTTCAGAAAAAGTTTAAAGTTTGGTTGAACTCAGACAGAGTTAAAGATAACAAAATAATATGCTTGTTTTGTCTATATTTTTATGAAGCACCAAAAATTACAATAAAATCCCTATTATAAATTTTAGATTACCACATATACACTGAAGAGTATATCTTTTACTGTATCAGAAAACTCAAGTCTTTTATATAGTTATAAGAAAATTAAATATCTGGTTTTGTTCTCTCACACACAAAAAATAGGTATAGCTTTCATTGTGCTTAAATAATTTTACATTATTAAAATGTTTTCAAGGAGTTCACTGGCCTGAAATAAAAATATTATGATACGCTGATACAGAATTAAAGGTCATTTTTACACTTTACTGACCAGAAATCTGATTTCTGAGACTGTACATATTTCTCCTGAGACACCTATGTGCTACCTTGGTCTACACACTAAATACCATGTAAGAGAATGTCTTAGTTGTGAAATCACATAGTTGGCCTCTAACACCATTAGATTCTAAAGGAAATACAGCGCCTTAGGGGTAGCTGATTCTGTGCTTCAAGGCAGGGAAAAATATCAAACGGGATCGAGAACATGCTCTTGTTTTCAGACAGCATGGATGCTGTTAGCAATGTCAGTCATAAAAGAACACTGGCATCAACATAAATGGACTTCCTACTGACCAAGTTGTGAGACTTTGAGTATCAAATACAAGCACAAAACCAGGGTGATACAAGTTTAATTTTTAGTAAGTAGGGGAGTGTTCACACTGAATATTTTATTCTAACAATCATGTCTGTTTACAATATTTACATATATAGTTATTTTTATCTGGGTAAGCACTGAAGAATAAACACATGGAACTTGTAACTTGGCCAAATGATTCCGGCAGAAGTTACTAAAATAAACAACAGGGGGGCTTTATTAGGACAAATAATAGGATGTACGGTGAGTACAAATAATAACCAGGTAGGCGGTGACATGGTGGTCATATACAATAACTAGGAAAGGGGGGCAATTCAACACTGTATTTTAAAATATGAATTACTCAATGTCCTGAAGAGACAAGTTAACTACAGAAGCTAAATCCCTCATTGCTAAGAAATGAAAGTTCTAGAATCAAGATTCCCAATAAGGAGTACAAGCATCTTAAATGACAAAAAAGAACAATCTAAACACCCTAAATGATAAGCCAAGAGGTTAAGTGCTATCAGTCATGTAAAGCTTAATACATCATTACTGCAAAAGATACCAAGTTTCAAAGATAAAAAAATTCAAGAGAGGTATTTAGAAGTTTACCTTAAACAAAACAAAACAAAACAAAACAAAACAAAACAAAACAAAACAAAACAAAACAAAACAAGTCAGCTCAACACTGGCTCAGGTTTGAATTGCCCTAGTCTACACAGTCAGACCAAGAGTCAACTCGTCAATAACCCAGATCCTTTCCTTTTCCCTTAGTTCTAGTAAAAATACTAAAACCCAGGAAAGTACTAGTATCAAAAGATTAGTAATATATCACATTAAGAATCATACTAACTAGAGAGTTATTAAGTACAGAAATAATAAAGAAATTATCGAAACCATAATCTTGATGTTTTAGAATAGGTTTAAAAGAATGTGCAATAATACATTTTAAGTCACTGCTTATGTATGTCTTTTATCAGCTGTTTAAGGTGTTTAAAGATTTCAAAAGGCCCATGCATACTAAATTTGTACTCATAGCTTAAATTTTTTCAGAAAATTTAATCAATTTTGGTCTATTATTTAAATAAATTAATGTTTAAATAAATGCGCAAGAAAAATTAGGGTTCCTATTTTTTTCTGTGTAAATTTAATGAAATGATCATTAAACGAAGTACATATAATTTTGAGTATTCTTCATGTCTAAAAGTCCTTCAATGAAAGAATCTATTATTATTATTTTTTTAGAGTCACACTTCAAAAGATAAATCCTATAATTATGGATTCCTGAGAGCCCCTGCTAGAATCCAAAGGAAGAGGGACTTTAAAGGACTCAAGACAGACAAAGCTTGAGTTGTCTATTACTACCAAATACAGTCACTTGCTTGGTTTAAAGACAAATAAGTCATAACAGGAGGAATCACTTTTCCACATTAACTACTTGGGCAGATGCCATGATAGATGATTGAGACTACTACACACTCTTTCCTTCCAACTACAGGACTTAAGCTGTGCTGAAAGGAGGTCCCCAAAGATAAAAAGAATTTGAAGTACACAATGTTGGCTGAAGGAGGAAAGGAAACCTCAAAAGGGCAGTATTTCAGAATGCTTCTATCTGACCGGCTGTCAGATCTTTAGGAATACAATGGAATTGTGAGGGTGCCTCCCAAAGAAAGAAAAGTATTAGTCACTGTCAATCTTACACATAATAAACACAAAAACTATATTAGAAAAATCATATGATTTTGTCAAATCCTAATATTCACCACACTTGGCACATCATGGGATTAAAAAAAAGGAAAAATAGAAGAGTTCACCTAACCTGTTGGCTCTAAGAGTGCTACTGTCCTGACATTTGTTCCTGAGGGTGTGAAGGGAGGAATCCTGGGAAGACCCACCCTTAAAAACAAAACAAAACAAACTGAAGCATTGTCAGGAATGCAAGTACTCCATTCTGTAAAATTACACACAGTGTCAATTAATTCGATTCAAATGCTGGTATCACACTGACCGACACTGATTAAACAGCTTTTTGAGTCATGAGGATAAACCTGAAATTACAAAACCTGACTGGGGAGCTGGTATTCAGAAAGGCACTCAGTATGGCCAACAGTTCTGCAGTACACAAGCGCCACGTAGATATCCTACGGGGCTGTGTTGAGTTGGGATGAAATTTGACCAGCAGGCTTTTCATGATTATGACTTTTTTCTCATTTCTTCATCCCAATCAAAATCTAATGCTTCATCTTCTAGTTCTGATAAAGTAAAGAGAGATTTTTTAGAAAGACTGAATCTCTCAGTGGACCCCTCCAACTGAAAAGTTTTCCTTTTCCTGCCAAGCATTGTAGCTGTGGTGGTGGGAGGAGGGCTTGGGCCTCTCTCACCCCAGTTCTCACTTTCAGAAGGAGGCAGGGATGCAGATTTGGATTCAGTGGACGTAAAGGAGAAGTTGGCCAACTTGGCTAACGTGCAAGCATGAAGCTTGCCGCTTTTATTAGTGCACGAAAGCTCTTCCTTTTTGTCTTTTTCACAAGTATGACGCAAATGCTCAGTTTCGTGCCAAAGCTCAAATTCAGGCTGAATAACTCTCCTTCCAGGGGCACATGCCCTCTCCCCTCTCGATCCGCCTTTCTCTGGGGGCTGCCGAGACACCTCTGTTGCCCTCCCCTGCAGCAGATCCAAGTCTCTGTTTCCTGAGGCAGAGGTCACCTTTTCTGGACCCTTCACAGGCAGCGCTGCCTCCCGTCTTGTTCCATGCTGGGAAGCTTTGGGATCCTGAACTGCCACGTCAGCTGTGCCAGGAGACGCACGGCTCTGGTCTTCAGGGGAGTGGATCAGTTTCGACTTCCGTTTGAAAGTAAATTTTGCTAGCTTGGCCACGGGGGGACTTGGGCTCTCAACACTTGCAGGTTCGGGCGCTTTCACCGGAGGGAGGGATTTCTGCTTCTTCCTTTTGGGAGTTCCCAGCGCTCTTTCTGGGCTGTGCACAGGGATGGACGGAGGAGGAGAAGGGACTGTGGGCTGTGACGGCGCCCTGGCGGGATTTCTGCACAACCCCTGGGCCCTCTCCCTGCGCAGCCTGTGCAGCTTCCTGGGGACACGATGAACCAGCACTGAGTCCGCTTCGCCAGCAGGTCCCACTGTCTCAGAAACTCCCGCTGCATTTGCTTCCCTTTTACCCTCAACACTCTCTGGCCTCAATGGAGCTTCTGTCTCTCCTGGTGCTGGAAGCCGTCCAGTTTCCAACTTGCTCCTTTGGTCTGGCTCACTCTCTTCCTTACCCTGAGGCTTGTTGTTGGCGTTTTTCAGAGCCATTTTCCCCCCAGTTGTTTTGGGACCAGGAGACACAGAAACAGTGTTTTTCGGTTCAATATGAGGAGTTGTCAGGGAGTCAAACCAATCCAAACTGTCATCTCTGCTGCCTCCGTGCTGAGCTGAATCTTTTCTGCTTGTCGACCTATTAGGCCCCAGATGGGGTGGGGGATGGAGAAGTGGGCTTCCCCTGGGACTGCCTCCAGGAGAAGAGGTGTGTATACTACAGTTCACTTCTTGCTGCGTTGATGTTCTGAATTTGGATTCCTCCCCTGGATCATTTCTCAAGGATTCTGGAGTAGACTCTGCTTCCGCTGTCTTTGGTTGGGACTGGTACACACTCTGATTCTGTAACCTGTAGCAGAAATAAGAAAAATATGTATCAAAGGGAAGGAAATTTGCTTTACCCTTTTTATTTCTTTAGTGTCTGAGATGCCATCTAAAGGGATAAGTCCAATATAATTCCAAGTTAACACCAAATTATCCTTTTTCATCAGAATAGAATTTAAATGATCCGATTATCATTCTAATTTTACCTTAAACTGAAGTAAAAAAAGAAAATGAAGTAGCAGGTTTGTCTACATTTTCCTTCTCCCTGAAAGACTATTTAATTCATTTAAGACTGTTTGGAGGTCGATGTAAAACGCTCACTCATAAGACAGACTTTTAACTATCTGCACGATAGCTTACTGCTGATTTAAAAAGTGGCTCTAGTTGCTTAGTAGCAAGTCTGCAGATCAGAACCAAAGTGGAAAACTAGAAATTATGATCTCTCACATCTCTTTACCTAGCTGAGGTACTGAATTTTAGTGCGCCTAAAAGGTCACCTTCCTCAAGAGGAGAAACTGTGATTCCTCTGTACCCATGGCTCCTACGTTCACATTCCTGGCAGACCTTCCCCAGGCAACTGTGCCAGCTTTCCTGCAAAGCCCAGCGCTGTTTCAAATGTGCTCTGGGCAGCTACTCTCCATCAAGTTGATACAGATCAAAACCTAGTGACCCTCCCTGAATGATCAGTGCTATCCATTTTAAATCTTGTGCATTTTAGAAACAGAATTAATGCCAGAGGCTCAATTTCTCACAGAAATTGTAGTTTCTCAAAGAAGGTCCTTTAGAAATTCCTGCCTAACAACCTAGAAACAAATTTTCAGCATCAGGGCAACATGACCCTGCTTCCATGTACTAAATCTGAAAAGGAATTACACAGAAAAGCAGGTGAATAAACTATTCTAAAAATATGTGATCATAGAAAAAGGAATAGAAGAAAATATATTAAATTTAAATGAATTTTAAATTTTAATGTTGTAAATACATTAAAATGTTAATGGTAGATCTCTCTGGGAAATAAGATTATATGTGATTTTTGTTTTCTTATTAATTCATTACTGTTCCTTTTAAAAATACTCTATAAAGAACATATATTCCCTCTTAGAATCAGGAAAAAAACCCAACAATTTTATTGAAACTATATTAGGTTACATTCACACATGCTAGATTTGGAAACATCACTATAGCAAATCCATGTTTAATTGCAGTTGCAACCAACCAACCAACCAACCAACCAAACCCCCAAAAAACAAATAGCTTTCAAAATTACTACCATGTAGCCCCGCTGGGCGTGGCTCGTGACTGAGCATCAACCTAGGATCCAGGAGATCGCGGTTCGATTCCCGTCACGACACATATCCGGGTTGCGGGATTGATCCCGTCGGGTATGCAGGAGGCAGCCAATCAGTGACAACTCTCTCATCATTGATGTTTCAACTCTCTCTCTCTTTCTCTCTCTCCCCCCCTTTCTCTCTCTGAAATCAATAAAGATATATTTTTAAAAAATTACTACTACCTAGTATACTTTCAGCAGCAAACTGAGGTCAGGGATACTAGTAATTATTAAAGCTCCATAACAAAGTCCTAAAAGGTAGGAAATTTTCAGGGCTAGGATAATAATTTAGCTCACCATTTTAGTCTAATTCTGACTTTGGGAATTAAATTCTCCCCTATATAATAAAATGTCTGCAGTTTAACTATAACTCCCTAGAAGACAGCATCTTTGCACCCTGATTCGAGGTAGGTAGAATAGCCACCAGTAGAGGCAAGGATGTCACTAAAAGCATTTTCCAGAAGAAAAATGTGATAAAAATACAAATAGTTTTATGATTGATATGTGATCTCCTTAAGGAATAGAGAACTCTTTCCAAAGGGGGTAAACCCATATGCTACAAGTTAGCTTTAGGTTGTGTTCTAGAGGTAATGCACTTCCATCTGGGGGCACCTGGTTTTGTTTCTTTGAGGATCACTATCCAATAGGCCTCTGCATTACAAAGAGATACCAGAAAAAAAGAACATTTTAAGGCCCAATCCTATTTCCTAGATCATTACTTACTCTTTTTTTTCTTTATGCCTTGCAGGAGAGTCATTCTGAATTTGGTTAAGTCCAATTGCTATTTTTCTATCACATGACACTGATTCTGAGCCTTGCATTCCTTCCCTTCCTGAATCTAGCATGTTTTTGGTCGTCAAAATGATCAGTTTCTGGTCAGTCAAAATGAGCTGTGTCTCCACAAGCCAAGCCAAGCCAAGCCAAGCCAAGCCAAGCCAAGCCCAGGGCAGGCCTGGAAAGGATCTGCTATATCAAACCATAAAAGAGCCAAAGGAATAACTTTTACCTTAACACCATGCTCTGGGTCATTAAAAAAAAACCCAAGAGACCAAAAGAAGGGGACTGATTTTATACAAAGTGCAAGTTTACTGCAGGCTGCCACCTGGTGTATTAGTAGGACAAAGCCAGGCCCACACTTCCCCGGGAAGGCTGTGCTGAGGTTTTATAAATTAGAAAGAGAATGCCGTTGGATGAAGGGAAGAAGCAAATAGGAGAGAATGCCAGGAAAAGAATTCTCAAGGTCTTACTTAATACAGCAACAATCCAAAGTGGTCCCCACACTCTCTTGCAGCTGCTCCATTTCCACATGGGCTCCATTCCCCAGACCCCAGCTTTGAGATCACCATCAACAACTGACCAGGAAGATACCCAAATGGCTACACTTGCCATTCCTCACTCCTGTTTCACAGGCACAGACTCAGGAGTCTAGGTTTTTAGAAGCTCATATATTTAGGGACATGTAACATTAAATTCCTGGCAACAATTCTTCAGGTGATGCATGTGACAAAGTCCTTCCCATATGTCCACATTTTAACAAGTCCTTAGAAAGGTGAGTTTTGGAACATTGCCATTGTCATTCCCGAGTTGTTACCCTGTAGGATGATCTCCCTCTTTAACATAAAATACATCATTCTCACTAGGGATTTTTTGAGTCTTATTGTTAAATATGCAAGTTTTTAAAGGTCATGAATTTGGGCATTCAGGAAAGGAAAACTGCTGCTAAGGAACCAGGAGGGCCTTTCCCAGGTAGAGGTGAGTGCTAGTTATCTCTGTTCCTATAACTTGCCCTGCATACTAGCTTAGGCTGGCCTAAAACCAGTGGCGCTTCAGTCTTCTACCTGTGAATTTCTTTCACCAGGGTAACATAAGGACTAACGATCAAATATTTATTATGTTTGGAAGAAAGCTTTAAAAACAACAGGAATAACATTAAAATATTAATAAACACTAAGGTTCTTTATGTAAACTCCCTTGCGCATGTTGTCCCCCCTTGGTGAGAAAAGGGGTAAGGCCAAGTAGATACTTTGTGTTTGGGTCTGGCCTGGCATAGATGGCTCCTGGAGTCCAACTTCCTCTTTCTCAACAGCAGTCCCAGCCGGCTCTGTGAGGGCATTGCTCTCCTTTGTGTAGCGAGCCAAGGAAAAAGGGGAAGAAGTGGTGGAAGCAAACATGATAAAGCCCACTCACCAAGGTGTCTTGATTCTGCAGCAACTGTGCATCTTGGGTGTGAACTGCAGGTAGCTTACCTTGGTGCTTCTCATGTAATTGAGAGCCAGTATTATACATTTTACTACATATAGTAAATTTATATATAGTTTACTACATATAGTAAAGAACCAGTCAGTGTTCTCCGTGAGGTTCACCAAACCAGCAAGGCAGGAAAATGTAGCCTTGGAAGGTAGTCACCAAAGATGGCAGCCATCAGTTCCCCCATTCCTATGTGCCACACTGCCCATCAACTGGTGGTGTCTATTTGCCTTTACTTTGCCTGTGGGCTGACCTTGCGACTTGCTCTAATCTACAGAATGTGACAGAAGTGAGGCTGCTCCAGTCCTGGCCCAGCCCGCAGGAGGCCTGGCAGCTCACACTCTTGCTGTATTGGAGTCCTAAGCTACCATGGTAGAATTCTGACTACCCTACAGCAGACAGCCCAGACAGCCCCCAGCCATTTAAGCCACCCCAGCAAAGACACCACACAGGTGACGGAAGCATCTTGGATGTTCCAAAACCAGTTGAGCTCCCAGTTAAATGCAGGTGTATAAGTAACCCTGGCTAACACTATGTAGATTAGAGATATCCCCTTGAGCCCTCCTGAATTTCTAACTCCCAGAAAAGTGAGCACTAGAATGAAGGTGGTATCTCTTTTTTTAAGCCATTGAATTTTGGGGTAGCTGATTATATAGCAATAGATAACAAACAATCCCCTACAGATAGCACAGACAGATTTTCCACTTAATTTATACTTCCTTTATTTCACTAAATGTGAAATAAAGACTTTCCATTACATGACTTTCTTGGTTTTCTCTTCTCACCTTTCAAGTCTTCCTAGCTCTTCACTCAGGAGGCTGTGCAGCTCCAGTTTCTCCAGAATAAGTTCACACTGCCTCCGGTACTGCTCCAGAGGGTTTTCAGGAAAGGAAGTGTGGAGTGCGTTCACACCTCCCAGCAGTGCACCTCCCTGAAGGGTGAGAAATGGAGAATGCCAGGGAGAGTCACCAGGCCAGCCTGCATAGAGGAAGTACACACGAGGGACCACTGATCCCAGATGGCTAAGACCAGCCCTCCACAACCCCACCTTGAAATTAGAATCGCCTGGGAGCCTTTTTCAAATTTCATTAGTCTTCTCCCTGTTCTTGCTGGCAAGCATTGCTCTGGGAAGCCATGCTCTCACTAGTGGGACCGTGAGCATCCCTCAGGTGTGTCAAGGAGAAACAGGATTGAGACCCACTACTTTACACTGATGGGCAAAAGCAATGCTACTGGTGCAGAGAATGTGTCAATGAAAATTTTTTCCCCTTCTTTTAAATGGTTTCTTTTGGCTATATTTCTAGGAATTATTAGGTCTAGAATATGATCATTTTAATAACTCCTGATATGCTATAAATTGTCTTTTATTTAATGCTTGTAATTACAGTTCAAATATTACTACAAAATGTTCTCACCTGCATTGAGGACTCCATTACTGACACCACTGTAACTGCGTCTTCCAGAGTCACAGTCTCACGAAACATTAGGCGAGCATGAGCTGAGAAAATAAAGTGCATTTAAAATTATAAAGATAGAACATTTTTAAATGAATATGTGAGGTGATAAATGTAGTACTCTACCTGATCTTCCTCCAAAAAATTGTCTATTATGAATGATCTACTAATAAAAATTAATTTCACCAGAACAAGCACGAAGTCTAAGTCCACCTCGCTTTAAGACTGTCCTTCTAAAAAAGGGCCTAATCCTTGTGCACAGCGCACGGCAACTCTGTGTATTTATATGAAAAGTACTCTGGGCTCCAGTAAAGAAAGGGACTATATAAGCATATATCAATATTCAACAACTTTTAATCCTCACTTTCTAGTCTATTACAGAAATACACAAAATTAAACTCATTTCTCATCTCTGGCAATTTTCTTTATCTGTGAGCTTTTTAAAACTATCAAACCTGTGAATGTAAAATTTTGGTATTTCTTGCCCTAATATTAGCTATAAATCCTTAAAGAAGTAAAGTGCATCTGTTTTATAGAACTTTTTATGAAGCATATACTATGTTATCATATGGTACACTCAGTTCATGTTAATTTTTTTTTAAATTATTTAAACAAGGGCTAAATGTAAAAGCCAGTGTTAAAAAAACAAAACATCTTGAGACGCATGCTAGCTACAAGTCTGCATGTGAGTCTCATACCTCAGGGATGGATAGCATGGCCTTATAAATTTGATGTCATATATTACTGGTGGGTTGCTATATAGGAAACAATTCCAAACACGGCAGTATTTCAGCCAAAATGCTAATAGACTGCCATTGAGAAACAAAACCTCAGTAAATGAGACTTTCTAAATGAATGGTCTTAAGTTATAGGAGGTCCTGAGATACCACAAAGATGCCTCTTTCTTAATGACACCACATTTCACTCAACACCCATAAATGTCCCAGAAGAGAGGTTTCATGGCTCAGAGCCTTTACTTCAATGAGCAACTTGAGCATCTCAGAGTAGGGATTATTGTCACTCCTCTTTGAGTTCATGGTGCCAACCCCCATGCTTTGAACATGCTGGGTACCCGATAGAAAATTCATTTGTTGAATGAAATAAACCTTCTGCTAATCGTATCAAGCTTTCCAACAGACGGATGGTTGTCCGGGCAGCGTTCCGGGAATCACTCTGCCTTTGCATTTGGTAGTACCGGAGAAGAACCTGATTGCCCACGTCAGACAGCGTGGGCTGAAGATTCCTAATGAGGCTGAAGTAGGTTTTCATCTTTTCCATGCTCCAGAGCTTCTCTGATTTGCTTGGGTAACCTGTATATAGCAGGTGTTGGTCAGTAACTTCTAAGAACAGGCAAACATCTCATTTTAAGGGTTTTGATGAAGTTCTTTTACTTATTTTTAAAAAGATAACCGTTAGGTTTTGTGGCCACTGAAATCTAGACCTGACTCTGTGTAGCATATAGTTCTAGAACAAACAGTCTTAGGATCTAAGCTTAATAAAGGTAAGCTTCCTACAGGGGTTAAAATTACTCAGAATAATTCTGGTCTGCCCTATAGGATTAAATAATACTTGAGTAAATTGAATTGAATTTAAAGATAAACCCATATTTGGATTTGTTTCATAATTCAGTCCAGTTTTCTTTGTGTGTAAGAGGTGAGTAATAATTATATATCATAAGATTGTCCCCTTTCATCACAAAAACATTTTCACAACCATAATCCCATCAACGGCAGACAGAAAGGCCCCTTACCTTCTGCTCATCATTCTGGGCTCACTAGTCCCATTGCTTTCAGTCTAAGCATCTCTCTGTTGTCTGTTAGGTAGGGTACCTTGGATATTTATTTAATTTCTTCAAAGAGAATTTCATTTGGCTGTGCCTACCTTTTTTCTTTGTAAATAATTTATTTGTCTCCACCTACCTTTGTTTTCTAAGATAAAGGAGGAAATTATACGATCCCAGTCTTCATTCTTGGTATCAAGCAAAACCAGGATCAGGTCAAATCGACTTAAGAGTGGGCTGCCAAGGGCGATGTTCACAGACACAGACTCGTGGGGGTCGTACTGGCCTTTGGGGTTAGTTGCTGCCAAGATGGTGGTCCTTGTGTTCAGCTTGCACACAAGGCTACCAAAAGAGAGGGTACAATTCACTGACTGTTGAGATGCAAATAAAAAATAATATTAAACTTAATGAAAAGGGGTTGCTCTTGCTCCTTGGGAATCTAGAGAAACTCATGTGAAAGAGAAAGTGGAATGATACAAGGAGGTATCACAAACACCAAGTTCAACAAAGTACATTTACACCAGCTTATCTTGCAGAGAAATAAGTGTTCGTGAACACTTTTTTGACACTCCTATGAGCACATCCCTCTGCTGGGTGCTAAGAGGTACACAAAACAAACCAAACATGGATACTGCTCTTAAGGAGTTTGCAATCTCCTAGCTATAATAGTAAGACAAAGAAGAATACGGTAAGTTCTAGAAGTATAAAGGTCCCAGGAGAAGTAAAGACGATTATCTATTCATCTATGTGGATGGAAGAGATGATCAGAAAAACACTGCGAAGTAGCTTTGGAACTGGGCCCTTCATGACATACGGACTTTTTTAAGTGGAGACATATATATACATATATGTGTGCAGAAGATGAAGGTGGAGGATGAGAGTGATTTTGGAGAATTGTGAGTGCTTGAAGCAAAAACTTTGTGTCACTTTGTCTTGATTTTTCTAAAAGTGAAAGAAACAAAAAAGAGAAGTAGAGAGATGGAGGGAGGGAAGGAAGGGAGGAAAGGAAGCAGGGGAAATCAGGAAAAATAAAGGCTGATTAGCATCAAGTTTTTGAGGAGTAACAGAGAAGGGAAGATTGAAGGGGACTGGGAGTGGTGGGTGGGTTAGATGGGGGAGGACCGGGGACGGGCACATGGAGGAGACGAGGGCAGTGGTCTAGGAAGAGGCACCAAGTCCTAAATGGACAGTGGCAGGATAGGTATGGATATGCCAAAATTTAGATATTGTTTTTTATTTATTAATGATGGGCAAGTCCTCAAGATAATATGGCATAGGCACTGACAATAAAAAATGTAAAATTTTTCCTCTATAAATTTGTATGCTCTGCAGTTGATGACTGTTTTTAATTATAAAGGCATGTCTGCCTCTCAGCAGTCATAGCCCTGTGGCATCAGCCAACATGTGCTACATTTGTTAATCCCTGATCTATTTCCAGTTGGCTCTAGCAATTACCTCATGCCCTAAGACTGAAAAAGTTTGAGAATCTTAATTTGCGGTAAATGGCACAAGTAAACACCCAAAGAAGAGAAAGATACTCAAGACACTTTCACTGAAAACACAATCCCCTTTTAAATTACCGAAATGTAAAAATTCTGAACAGACAGTCCACGTCTTCTACATTATGTGCCAAATGATTTTGTAAAGGTAGAATCTAGCTTGCCATAAAAATAATGTAATAAATGGTTCCTAACTAATCCCACAAAAGCACATTTAATTCATATTGTAGTGAGGCTGTTTGCATTTATCATCAAAAAGGAATATTGCGGCAATACTGGCAATGAAATAAAATACAACTGCATATGAAATAACTTCTTTAAAATTATTTTGAATGTAAAATTAATCGACTGCTCTTCCTCTCTGGTCAATAAACATTTACAAGCCATTTCCTGTGTACAAAGAGGTGTGTGGGGAATTCAGGAATGTACACAGCTGCCCGCTGCCTCCAGTCAGCTGAGGAGGAGTGCTGGAGGGTGAGGAAGACCTGCACGGAGCCCGCAGACAGTGCAAGTGCTCGGGGGGCATCGGCATCAGCGTCAGCGTCACAAAGGGAGGCTTCTGGGGAGGCTCCTGGTGTCTGTGAGGCATCTGATCCTAACGCAGTCCATGGCGTGAGAAGGAAAATGAACTTGCAAGGAGAGAGAGAAGGTGGGGAATTATTCCTCAAGTAACCGAAAAAGAAAAGAAAAAGAATAAGCTTAAGGAAGGGGCCAAGGGAGAGTCTCAGAGGAGTGAACCGGCTGCTGGAGCCGGCAGTGGCCGCGCCAGCTCTGAAAACGGGTGGGCGGGAAGCGGAGACCGTGTGCGGGGATGAGGCAGGCAGCTGCCCGCAGCGAAGAAAGAGCACGGGGACGGCGCCAAGAGGGGCGGAGCGGTCTCTGGTCATTTGAAAGAAGGGAAGACAGTATAGATAAGCCTGGGGGGTGCAGACCTGTGATACAAACATTACTGCGTCCAGAACTGAATAAGGCTTTGGAAGACACAGATACAAAGACACAGTCTGATTCTAAGTGCTTCCTGCACACTGATGGCTCACTAAATAATTACTGAGTGAATTAACTCACAAATCAGTATAAGGCAATGTTCTCCACCTTCAATAATAATAGTAAAGCTTTCTACCAAATCTGGAACACCAAGCACTGTGTCAGGCTTTATATATACAAGTATCCCTAATCTACACAACCACCTAAAAGGCAGACATTATATTATTAACACCAATTCAGAAATTAAGGAAGCCAGAATTTCAGAAATGTGAATAATGTCCCCACGGTTACAGAGAGCAAGCAAAAGCAGCAGAGCTGAGATTCAAACCCAGATCTGCTTAGCCCCAAAACCAATGTCTTTCACCTCCAGACTACTGCCCCGGTGGTGAAACATCTTAGATAAACAGTTCCTGCGGTCCTAAAGATTATGCCTGATGTTGTAGGCATTAATTTACTTACCTTACTTTTTTCCTATTAAATTTCATCTTCCTTGCGGGACTGTCACTTATTGTTATAATCCTCACATTGCCTGTCACATATTAAACGCTCAATAAACATACACTAAATAAGTGACAAAAAAATAAACCTTTTTTCAGTATTTCTAAAATTTAGAATTATTTTATATTCACAGGCTTCAACAGTCATAAAATAATCATGCTAATATTTTTTTTCTGGTTAATTTGGAGTGAAAACATTCGTTTCTCAAAAAAACTACTGTCCCATTTTTAATCTACATAGGTTAGCTTTCCTACAAACATAGTAGTAATTTTTCTAAATATTGTACAGTTAGGTTACATAAATTATTTTTAGCACTACAGGCCCTCCAGAAAGTGCCCTTGTTTTTGAGACAGTCTCTCACTACATCCTTTACGGGTGATCCCAATCTTCACTCATGGCTTTAGTCACCTACATTTTGTCACTTGCAAATTTAACTCTGGACTGTGGTGGTAGCTGCTATATGTTCAACCAAACCTTATTTCTTTTCCCCCTGGTAACAGAGCAAGATTATGTTTCCTATCCCCCTTTACAGTTAAGTAGGGCTATAATACTAAATCTAGGCAATGGAGCGAAGGTAAAAGAACTTATGCTACTTTCAGGTCAGGTAGCCATCCTGTGCAACCATCAAATTCACAGAAAAAGAAAGTAACAAGGTGGTTGCCAGGGACTGGGAAAGGTGCAAATGGCAAATTGTTGTTTAATGGATACAGAGTTTCATTTCTGCAAGATGAAAAAGCTCTGACGATTGCTTGCACAACAATGTGATTATCCTTAACAGTGCTGAACTATATACATAGAAATAATTAGGATGGTAAATTTTATGATATGTGTTTTTTAACAACAATAAAAAAAAGAAAGTAATGAAGGCTGTTATGGACTAAATGTTTGTGTCCCCTCAAAATTAGTTATGCTGAAGACCCTAATGACCAATGTGACAATATTATAAATTGGGGCCTTAGGAAATTAGGTTTGGATGAGGTCTGAGGGTGGAGTGCTCATAATGGGATTTATGTCCTCATAAAAAGAAGAAGGGAAACCACAGCTCACTCTCTGCTCATTCATGCATGGGGAAAAGCTGTGTGAGCACATACAAAGAAATGAACTACTGACACATGCGACAACCTGAATGAACCTTAAAAGCACTATGCCAGTGAAAGATGCCAGACACAAAAAGTCACATCTTGTATGATTCCATTTATATGGAATGTCCAGAATAGGCAAATCCATAGAGACAGAGTATTGCCAGGGACTTGAGAGACTGGGGAGATGGGGAATGGAGGGAATGAGGACTGACAGCTAAAGGCTACGAGATTTCTCTTTGGGGTGATGAAAATATTCAGGAATTAGATAGTGGTGATAGTTGCACACTCTATGAATGTACTAATGTCCATGAAATCGTATCCTTTAAAAGGGTGGATTTTAAGCATCCAGGACAAGTGTAAGGTATTAAAAATCCCAAATTTTAAAAATGGTTTCAGACTCAAAGCTGTCATGAGAAAAAAGTGAGAGAAAAGAATCAAAATAAGTGGCATGTTTGTAAAAAAAAATCAAAAACAATCTTTGCTCCCCTGAAGAGGAGCATGCAAAAAATGGGGGTAACCCCCCCACAAAACTACACAAAGTGAAAACATATCAGTATTAGTGATATTCTCATAATCCATTATATACATATTTTTGGTAATCTAACATGCTGCGACATACACCCTTCCTCTCTTTTTAACAGGGCTGATAAAGTTCACAATTACCATTCATGTCTAGACTGACTCAATGAGTGATAACAGGAGATTCACAAGCAACGGGAATAGGAAAGAGGAGAGGGGTGAAAGCACTGCTCATCTACTTCATCTGGAAAGAACAGAAAACTCTCAAAGTGCTTGATCTGAACTTATATTTTCCTATCTTGGGAGCATGCTTAGAGGCCTCCAAGGCAGGATTCTCATGTTCCACAGTCCCTTCAGGCCCCAGGAATCAGAGCCCTCTCAGGGGTTGGGTAGAGGGGCTGGTTGCCTCCTCTCCCGGCCTCCCCCCTCGGCCTGAGGATGGTTTGTGAAAGATGCCACAGAGATGCAGCTTCACAAGATCCTGGGAGGGAAACGCAAACAGGGCGCCTGGCTGTGGAGCAATCTCACCTGGAGCTGTGGTTCCTAAGCCTGCCTCTTCAATGAGAACCCAGGTAGGTTTTGACAGTACAGGTTCCCAGGTCCCGTCTCAGAGATTCTATCAGTGGCCTGGTGTGGACTAGAAAACTGAAGAACAGCCCAGTGGGACTGGTGCCGTGGTTCTTCTACGGCTGTTAGAACCACAGCGCACAATAAGTGTTCTCTGTCTGCCTCACTGCCAGGTTGTGAGCACCGTGAGAACAAAGGCCTTGCCTTTTCATCTCTGCGGTGTGAGCAGCCAGCAGAAAGCAGGACACTGCTAGTGCTCAGGCATGTTTACTGAGTAAGACAACAAACTGCCATCTTGCTGTTTTTAAATTTGAGACTACACTCCCTCCCTAGGCATAAGTATAATTTAGTCACACCAAATACACAATTGCAATGTCAAATTTTCTCCTAAGATGTGTCTTTGGCAAATAGTGAGGGTCTCCCCTATTATTTAAGAGTCTACTGATATCCTGCCCTTGATGAGGTGCTATCCTAGTTAAGTTTGAAAAGAACCTTGCAGATAATGAACCATTACCTTTCCCAAATCATTACGTAGGTCAGCATTCTAGTCTTAACGATCATCATCACATAAAGCTCTCCCCCGTGACTCCACACTGCGGCGTGGCCCTGTGCTGCCTGCCACTGCCCGGGCACGGGGACTGATCTGAACAGTTTTAACAGACAGGTAAAGGCAAATACTGATAATCCCTTTAAGCCCATATTGCAGCATTTGCCTCTTGGTTTCCTTTTCTATTTCATTAAGTAGCCAGGACAAATGTAAAGTATTAAAAATCCCAAATTTTTAAAATGGTTTCGGACTTAAGTAACATAAGCAAAGAACAAAATTATCGGTCTTCTCAAACATGCACTGATTTAATACGACCTATATTTTGGTTAATGACACTGTAAGTTATATTTTAGCAGACTCTAGGCATCCCGAGTATTTTAGCTTTTTTTTTTTTTCTTTTCTGGCTACCCATAACAAGCTTTTACACTGTAGAAATCATACTAACTGGTTCCTTCCCAGCCACCTGCACATCTGAATGGTGGGTGTATGGCTTATGATATGCCCTTCCAGGAACATGTCCACCACATGGATAAAGTTTAACCTCTATTCAAAAAACAGTTTGTATGGAACAATTACATGCATGGTTCCTGTTTTTTAAATGAACTCTCTAATTCTGTACAGTGTATATAAAATGACACATTAAAAAAATATCTGAGATATTCCTTGCAGCCTCAGAGGCCAGCCAGATGTTCTGATGCAGTGGTTTACACTATCATCCATAGGGAGATTATAATTCAAATAAAAGTCCTTTACAAATGAATCAGACTTTAGTCACTTGAGACATGTGAGAGAGAGAGGAAAAAAAGCCAAAAAATCAAGAGATCCTGAAAATGATATTGCAAAGTATCAAAAATCTCAATGAAAAACTTGAAGTGGTGCTAGAGGGTGAAGGCTCAAGGAAAGTCTCCAATTTTAGGGCACAGGAGACTTTGTATTGCTGGTCAAAAAAGAGAAGTCTTTGAACTGGGGAGTGGGGAGTAGGGAAGGCATTTTAAGGGGAAAATTCAGTCTTTATTTTACTTTGGCAGAATACATGATAAGTACTCCTTTTCCACACTTAACTCTTCTTACCTGCTACTAATTAACATCCTGATATGCTTTATGACTTGAGAGACATTTTCTCAAGGGTTCTACATTTAGCGATTAACTGTATACTTGGCATCAGAAAGATTAAAAGGCTTCTAATTAGGGGAAATGAATTTATATTCTGAAAACTGTTAGCGAAAAAATTAGATGAGCTGCTGCTGGGAGGCAGATCCAACTTTTCTTCAGTCGTAGAGTGGCACACAGAGTAAGGGCTATGAAGAATGAACACATGAGCTAAAGTGGAACTTAAAGAATATTTTCATTGGTTCTCACCACCAAGTGGATTAGATGTAACTGTTGATTGAGGGCACATTTAACTGCTGGCCCAAGAGCAAAAACAACATGTACTACTCTTACAATTCTTTGTAAGTAAATACAATGTCAAAATAAAAATTAAAAAACAAAAAACAAAATTTAAAGGACAACTTGAATGGAGGGGAAAAAAGTCATATAATTGGTGGTAACTATGACCTGGGGAAAAATTGTAAAAATGACTAGAGAGCTGAACCAAGCTAGGCACATGTGACTGAATACTTACTGTCTTTAAAAACCCTGCCTCTTTGAAACCCACCGAGTTCAAGAGTTTTCTCATAAAGAGCTAGCTCCTATTTATATTGATTCACCAGGCTATTCTATCTTTTCGTCTAAACTATTGTTTACCAGCAATGACTAACCTACCAGCAAGGACAACTGCTGTATGACTCTTTCTTTGGTACATTCCTTAAGTGATTCGTTACAGTCCTGGACAGGCCAACCACTGGAATGCCCACCACACACATAACCCTACAACCTCTTCTCTGTAAACTGCCAGACAAGAACAGCACACTGGACCCATGATTGGAACCTGACTCTGGGGGAGTCAATCCATAAACTGGCCAGAGGCCTCTGAGCTGGTCTTGCATAAATCTTCCAATAGGGATGGCGGTATCTAACTAGGCCTCTTTTGAGGATACTTGGCATGAACACAAGAGGGACAGTTGAACTACTAAAGAGAGCTGACCAAGTCTAAAAGATCCACAAACACAAGCAAAAATCAGTGACAGAGAAAGCATCCAAGTCACAATGATGGGAAAGCAGGTTTGAAGAGAACATACTTCTGTTGCTAAGGTGGCAATGAGGCAATATAGCTGCTATATTATATCTACTTTGAATATCCCCCAAATTATCTTCCAATCATCAAAATATACTGCTTTTGCTAATCCCATGACCCTAGCAGCCCTTCACCATAACTAGTGTGAAAAGCACTGTTCCAGTTCATAAAGTAGTCATAGCTACGACAAGAGTGTCCAATCAGTGGGTGTCGCAAGTGAACTGTTCATCTACAAGAATGTTTCTTCTGGAACTTAGGACATACTTATGGATAGCATGGAGGAGTCTTACTAACTCCCACTTGCAGAGGGTAAAGGCAGGAGTAGTAGTTAATAGGATGTTTTCACTTATAAAGATTTATTCTGTAGCCCATCATACAGCACTGCCAATGTTCTCCCTTTCTAAAATACATTCACAGCATTTGTTTCAATTTTCCCTGATGCCAGCATTATTTAGGAATCTTTCAAAATGTCCCAGATTTCCTCTGGAAAAGGTATATAAAAATAAACCACAGATTCTACCAACTAGCAAAGGTACTAATTAAATGAAGATATAATGAGAAGAGAAAGTAGCCTTGAAGACACTTAGTAAACTATTACCTCCGATTTCCCCTGATAAGTAGTTTTGAAGCATTAATGATTCTAAAATATGTTCTCTCATAATATTTTTATTATGGACTTATCACTTTGATGCTCTTGTGTCTATCTTTCCCAACAAAATAGTAAATACTTCAAGGACAGTGTTGTATTCATCTTTGGACTTCTCAGTGTCTAGCACAGTGCCTGGCATATAGCAGGTTCTTGATAAATACATACTGAGTGAATAAATATTGAGGAAAATGAATAGATCTGATAATAGTTCTGTCTAGTTTTTCTTTTATCTTTTCCCTCTGGGCTATAGCCTCACCCCCCCACCCCTTTCCTTTTTTGTGAGTGTATATATACAGATCTCACATAATCTATAACACCAGTGTCTGTCTGCCTGGCTCCCAAGTAACCATTAGTCTGAAGACTGCTAGCAGACCTATCTACCTGATCAGCTGGCCTCAGACCTATAATAGCAGCATTAGGGATAAGATAGTTCTGCCTCTGTTCTTTGCTTGGATGACCTGGCAGCCTTTTTGGGGGTCAGCCTTTGTAGCCAAGTAAGTTTCTCATAATCACCTCAGGACCTGGATTTTTATTTGAACCTGCCTATTTTTTTCTTATTGGCCATGTGTAGTCAAGGACTCACATACCTCAACCCTTGAGCCTCCTTGAGTCACAACAAGTACTTCATCTTATGCTAATACATACTATTCTTTAGTTTTCCATATGCTGTAATCAACCTTCCATTCAAATATATTAGGGGGGGAAAAAGACATAAGGAGAATACCACTGAAAGCAGACATTATGTTTTGTCTTTTAGAATCTTTCAAAATTCCTAACATAATAAAATACCCAGAGTAGACACACAATTATTGAATGAGATAACAGGTTGAAGCCTAAATTGAAAGCTCTTCCTAAGTTCCCTCCATGAATTAAATCAACTTACATTTACACTTTAGTTTTCCCTTTCTTCTTCCCAACTCATTTTTACTGCTCTTGCTCGCCTCCATGGGAAAATTAATATGTGTCTTGAAGGGTGATAACTGACAGTCCCTGAGAGGGACAAAAACACCTTACAGTTCAATAAGGTTTGCATTTTTCCATAATCATATATTAACTAATCTCACAATTTAAATAGATCTAAAGAAAAGAAAGTCTTACCCAGCCTTAGCAACGCTTATGGTTTGTTGCTCCATGGCTTCATGGATACTGGTTCTATCATGCTCTTTGAGGCTATTAAACTCATCGATACAGCAAAGACCTGCATCTGCAAGCACTAATGCTCCAGCCTCCAAATTCCATTCTCCTGAGTCTTTTACAGCAGTTACCGTCAGACCTAAGGAAACAAGCAGGCTGTGTTAGCTTTTATTTTCAAAAGGTATCTTATACCTATGAAAGGGAATAAATACCTACATTTTAAAGGGCAGGAAAGGACATAGAGTCAAGGCTTTTATTTGTACTCTACCAAGAATGGATGGCATCAGGACAACTATTTCAGGTTGTCACTAGGTCTTGGAATATCCTATGTTCTAAAAACCTAACAAGCATTACTGAGTATTTTGTAGCAACCCAAAGTCCTCAAATTATCTGTCTGTCCTTGGTAGGAACCCTCACTGAGTGGTCTAAACTTTAGAAGGAGCAAACAAATCTCCAGAGATCTTATGACAAGAGGTTTAGTACTATGTACTATTTACAGAGAAAGGTCCAAAGACAGAGAACAGTGGATATTACAGTCAAAAAAGAAAAGTTTGCTCCCAGTCACTGAGGATTCTCTTCATATGTCTTATCTGACTTTAATTCATCCTTTATACCAATCAATAAAACAGAGTGGCAAAAGCAAAGCCTCTGGGGTCACCCAGACTTGGATTTGAATCCTGGACTTCTCATTCTGGCTATCATATAGCAGGTGAGTTTTATAACATATCGAGGCCTAGGTTTACCAACCTATAAAAGAGGATAACAGTGGAAAATATTTTATAGACTCTTGAATATTCAAATAGAATATAAACAAAGCTCTTTTAAAAAGGTGTATGATACATAATGAGTATTTATAATAACTATTGTTGATTAAAAAAATTGATAAACCTCTGGCTAGACTGAATAAGGGGAAAAAAAGAAGACAAAAGTTACATGTATCAGGAACGAAAGATGGGACACCACTATAGATCCTATAGATACTGAACTAATGATACAGAAATAAAATTAACAACTCTATGTCCTAAGTTTAATAACTTGGATGAAATTGTCAAAACCTTTGAGATATATAAACTGTCAAAGTTTATCTTAAAAAATTGTAACTTGCATAATCTTATATATGCTTTGAAAATTGACTATGTAGTTAAAAACCTTGCAATGAAGAAATCTACAGGCTGAGATGACATCATGGTGAATTCTACCAAACAAATTTACAGAATAAATAATACTAATTCTATACAAAATTTTCAGAAATGTAGAAAAGCAAGAAACACTTCCCAACTCATTTAATGAAGACTGAACTATCATGGTACCCAAAATAGATAAAGACATGGTAAAAGAAAACTATAGACCAGTATCCCTCATAAACATAGATGCAAAATCCTCAAAAAAAAAAGCATAGCAAACAATACATAAAATAATAAAAGATCATAACTAAGTTGGGTTTATTTTGGGAATGAAGGCTAGTTCAACATTCAAAGATTTATCAATGCAATTCTCCGTATCAACAAACTAAGGAAGAAAAAGCAAAGGATAACCTCAATAGATACAGAGATAACAATTGGCAAAACTCAACAATCATTCATGATAAAAAAATATCTCTCAGATAACTAGGAATAGAGGGAACTCCTTCAATTTGATAAAGTGTATTTACAAAAATCCTTCAGCTAACACTTAATGATAAAAGATTGAATGCTTAGAGCCCCATACCCCTTCTACCCCCAAGATCAGAACAAAGCAAAAAGATTTCCTCTCAACACTCTTTTTCTTGAAAGGGAAAACTAAAAAAAATTTTATATACTTACAGACAATATGATTATGTAGGAAATTACAAAAATTACAAAAAAGCTGCTAGAACTAATAAATGGGTATAGCAAGGTTGCAGTTTGCAAGTCAACATACAAAAATTAATCTTATTTCTATATATTAGAAAAAAATTAGAAACTGCAATTTTAAAATAATACATGATAGCACCCAAAAATATGAAATACCTGGGTATAAATATTTTAAATGATGTGTAAGATCTGTATGCATAAACTACAAAACGCTGATAAAATCAAAGATAACCTAATCAAATTGAGATATCCCCGTAGTTAATGAATGAATTAAAAAACTCAACACTTTAAGATGTTTCCCCAAAGTGCTCTCTAATTTTCCCCCAAATGTTCTGTAGATTCAATACAATTCCAAATAAAATCCTAGCAGGATTTTTCTTTTTATAGAAATTGACCAGGTGATTATAAAATTTATATGGAGAAGCACAGAAAACAGAAGAGTCAACCCTAAAACAAAGTAGGAAGTCTCACATGACCCATTTCCAGATTTACTAAAAGGCTACAGTAAATCAATTCAGAGTGGTATTGGAGGAAGGACAAAAACAAATAGAATAGTGGAATAGAAAAGTCCAAAAATAGGCCCACACATATATGGTCAAGTATCTAAAAGTAAAAGCAATTTAATAGAGAAAGAATAGTCTATTCCACAAATAACTGGACAGTCTTATGCAAAAAGAAAAAATCTATCTTGATGCACACTTCACATGTAATACAAACATTAAATCATAACAAATGAAAGATCTAATGAAAAATGTAAAACTTGTAGAAGAAAACACCTGGCTTTTGGTTCAGCATTTAAGGAGCTTAGAAGTTACTATTCCATCTTAACACCAAGTAAAAACCTGAATAAAGTGAGAAATCAATAATTCTGAGATCCATCAGAGAAACGAGGTCACAGCGCAAACCCCTGCCCCCCAAATTAAAAAGACATAAAGACAGAGAATCACAACTTACCAGAGCAGAAACTTCCAGGGGAATCTGTACTGGGAAAAGAAAGTCTGAACCATAATTCTCAAATTGCTAGAGGCTCAGTATGGAGAATTCTGAGAATTAAAATCTCCAGAGGAACCCAGTCATTGGGGGCAGAGAGTTCCCACATTTTTGTGAGTTTTAATTCCAGGAGCTCTAACAGGTTCTCACACTAAATACTGACATTTTTTCTCTGATATTGTAAGCAAAGAGATGGAAAGTCTAAGAAATAATAAAAAAAATTCTAAAGATGAAAAACACTACAAAAGAAATGAAGAATGCTTTTTGATGGTCTCATTAGCAGACTGGCATGGCTGAGGGAAAAAATCTCTGAGTAAGGATAGTCAATAGGAACTTCTGAAACTGAAGAGCAAAGAGAAAAAAGGTGGAAAATAACAGAACAGAATATCCAAGAACTATGAAAACTATAAAAGGTATAACATAGATGTAATTTATGTAATGGGAACAACAGAAAAGGGGAGAGAAGGAACAGAAGCAATATTTGAGGCAATAATGACTAAAAAAGTCCCCAAATTAATGTCAGATGCCAAACCACAAATACAGAAAACTCAGAGAACACAGAGCAGGAAAAATGTTAAACAAAATTTTACCTAGGCATATCATATTTAAACTTCAGAAAAATCAAAGATGAAGAAAAAAACCTTGAAAGAAGCCAGAGGGGGAAAAACACTTACCTATAGAGGAGCAAAGATGAGAATAATACCCAACTTCCCTCAGAATATTTTAATATAACCTTCAAAATACATTAATGCAATAGCATTCACAAGTGAAGATATAATCACACTAGGCTCTGCACTGGTTAGATAACATCTAGAGCAGGAGTCAGCAATTTGTGATTTGTGGGCAAAATCTGGCCCGGACACCTGTTTTTGTAAAAATACTTTTTTTGGAACACAGTCGTGGTTATTATTTGTATTGCCTATCGCAGCTTCATATTACAACGGCAGAGTTTAGTAGTTGTGACAAACATTGAATGGCACTCAAAATCTAAAATATCTGTATCTGGCCCTTTATAGGAGGTTGCTGACACCTGTTCTAGAGTATTGATATCTACACTTTGAGACATCAAATTTTAAAAGAAATACTAATTTTTAAAAAAGGGCAAACAGATTATGAAGGACATGTTAATAATACCTTAAATTTAAGGAATAGTTTATAACATGGGGTATAATTAGCCTGAAAGAAAGATTTAGAGAAGTGAAAACAATGTTTATATATTTAGAGAACTATCCCATGGAAGAAGCATTAGACTAATTTGGGGCAACTTCAAAAGAAATAACCTAGAACAACATGTAGAGTTTTACAGGGGACTGCTGGATACATTGAGATGTTTAAAAATGTGGGATACTTTACAAAGTAGTGAACTTTTCCTCAAAGTAACTATTTAAAGCAAAAATGGAATGTCCATTTGTCAGAGGTAAGTGTAGAAAGGTATTCATGCAATGAACAAGTAGCCAGACAAAAGAAAAATTAGAAAACACTGAGATGAAAGAAAATGAAGATACACCACACCACAACAATGGGATGCAGCTAAAGCAGGGCTTACAGAGTAACATAGCTATAAATGCCTACATTAAAAATAAAAATTACAAGAATACTCAAGACCAATATCTCTTATGACTACAGATATAAAAATCCTCAACAAAATGCTAGCAAACCACATTCAACAATATATAAATAGGATTATACAGCATGACCAAGTGGGACTTATCTCAGGAATACAAGAGTGGTACAACATCTGAAAATCAACTAATGTAATATCCCCATATTAATAGAGTAAGGGACAAAAAACATATCATCATCTCAACACGATCTTGAAAAAAAATTTTTTTGAGGACTCAAACTTCCGACTTGAAAACTTCCTACAAAGTATCAATAATCAATACAGTGTGGTAATGGCATAAGATATAGATCAACAACAAAAATTAACTGTGCAAAAATGAACCCATACATTTATGGCTAATTCATTTTTGATAAGGGTTCCAAGACAATTCATTGAGGAAAGAATAGTGTTTTCAAAACATGCTTCTGGGAAATTGAACATCCACATATAAAAATAGGAATTTGGACCCCTACTTGACACCATATACCAAAAATAATTCAAACTGGATCAGGCTTAAATGTAAAGCGCTAAAAGTATAAAATGGTTAGAAGAAAACACAGATGTAAATCTTCATGGCCCTTGATTAGGCAATGTTTTTGAAAAAAGACACCAAAAGGACAAGCAAAAAAAAGACAAAATAAATTGGGCTTCATCAACATTAAAAGCTTTGTGCTGCAAATGACACCCCCAAGAAAATAGAAAGATAATCCACAGAATGGAGAAAAACTTTCCAAACACAATAAATATGTCTCTGATAAAAGACTTGCATTTAGAATAAAGAACTCTTTACAGCTCAATAACGAAAAGACAAATAACCTCATTTTTTAAATGGCCAAGGATCCAAATATACATTTCTTCACAAAAGATATACAAATGGTAAATAAGCAAATGAGAAAACGTTCAACATTTTTAGCCCTCAGGGAAATGTAAATCAAAAAGACAATGAGACACTACTTTACATACCACCCATGTCTATAATCAAAAAGACATAATAACAAGAGTTGGGAGGGATGTGGAGAAATTGGAATGCTCATACACTGCTGGTGGGAATGTAAAATGGTGCAGACACTTTGGAAAACAGCCTGGTTGTTCCTCATAAGGAGTTAATCACATGATCCAGCAATTCCACTCTCAAAACCCAGCGAAATAAAAACATATCCCCCTCCCAAAGAAATTTGTACACAAATGTTCATCCCAGCATAGCTATTATTTTTTAAAAAAGTCACTATGTAATCATACTAGGGGTACTTGTAGGTAGGTTCTTTGTATGCTGGATTCAAGGCCTTAGCAGGCACAAATCTACCAACCTAAAATTCACCAATTAATTACCTATTAGCTCATTTGCGAAACCTTTCTCCTTCCTATCCTTTCTGGTTTTGACCTTTTCTAAACAACCCTGCATATATGACCTCCAATCTCACAAAGCTTACTTGCCTAGCTCTGTCAAGCATATCTCCATTTAATGTCATTTATCTCTATAGTAACCAAATAAAAAAGCTGCTAAGCTTAAGCAGTGGCTTTGTGCAAGCAGTGGTCTAGCGAAGAGATGTTTTAACGATCTGAGTCCTCTCTCTACTTATGACCACACTTCTCCTGGTTATCTGGAAAAGGGCCAAGCCTCTGATGAATGGGAGAGGTGGATGGTTAGAGAGGAAGAATGGAATGTAAAACATGAGAAGATGGATTATAAGTGGAGACTGAGTTCAAGAGGAAAATGAGTTCAGAAGGAGCTTCATGTAATAGGACTAAGAACACAGGGCAAAAAACTAGGTACATGAAACAGAAAATAATTATTAAGCATTCCATTAATACTCTTCTGGTCAGAATATTAACATCAACAAATTGTCAACAATAAACATAATTATGGTGCTTCAGAAAGCAGACTGATCTCATGGATAGCTATCCAAAGGATGTTCAACAGTATAGTCTAGCTATGGATAAGGGCTGAGACACAGCTTATATCTTCAACAAAGTTGTGCCCAGACGGACGTGGCTCAGCAGTTGAGCATCGACATAGGATCCAGGAGATCGGGGTTCGATTCTCGGTCAGGGCACATGCCCGGATTGCGGGCTGCAGCCGATCAA
The DNA here is from genome assembly GCF_964146895.1 of Miniopterus schreibersii. Taxonomy (NCBI): domain Eukaryota; kingdom Metazoa; phylum Chordata; class Mammalia; order Chiroptera; family Miniopteridae; genus Miniopterus; species Miniopterus schreibersii. The sequence goes on from NC_138107.1 coordinate 61,109,591, forward strand.
TGACTCTCTCATCATTGAGGTTTCTATCTCTCTCTCTCCCTCTCCCTTCCTCTCTCTTTAAAAAACCAATAAAAACATATTAAAAAACAAAACCAAAAAACAAACAAAGTTGTAACCTAATGGTGGGTAGCAATGAATGCGAAACAGTGAAAATGTTATTAATGACAGGAGCAAAGAATGGGGGAGGGGGATACACATATGGAAACCCTAAAGTATAAGAATGCATTTTCATTCCAGGATTCATTCTATCCTCCCCGCCCCTGCAATCATCCCTTCTGTAACAGGAGGCTTTACATCTGCAGTGTCTCATGGGAAGATTCCCAAAGCTTTGCCTTGGCTTGGGCCTCCTCTCACTCCCAGTATATACCTGGGCCAACCTCATTCATGGAGCTTTGTTCCTAAAAAGTTCCTTAAAATCAAGTCATTACTACAGTGTCTGCCAGCCTGTGGGTTCTTCCAGGAAATGATACCAACTGCTTTTAAAATATTTTTTAAAATATTTTAAAAAACTTTTAATCGATTTTATCTGAATTTAATTAGCCAAGTTTAGTGGTTTCATAAAGTCCACTCTAAGTATTACCTGACACAGTGAACAGAAAGTAGAGAAGCACTTGGTCAGTACTTAAAGGAACAGGTTTCTGAGTACCTCTGTCCTCATTTGTTATATGGAGGTGATAACACCTTACTCTCCTACCATAACAGGATGTTTTGAGGCTCAAAATGTATCTATACATACATAACACATCACCACAGTAGGACTCCCACTCTATCTAATGCACACAAACAACTGGGCTTGAGGAAACCATTTTTGGAAGGTCCTATTTGACTGTTTAATCCATTGACAATAAAATGGGACCCCACTCTAAGTAGTTTTCCTAAATGTGGGAAAGCCTGGTATTAGCTGTCCCATATTGACTTTTTTTAAAAAAATATGTTTTTATTGATTTCAGAGAAAGGAAGAGAGAGAAACATCAATGATGAAAGTCATTGATTGGCTGCCTCTTGCACGCCCCCTACTGGGGGTCGGGCCCACAACCTGACAGGGAATGCAACGGTGATCTCCTGGTTCACAAGTAGAGGCTCAACCACTGAGCCACCCAGGCTGCAACATACTGACTTTCAAGACCATCAGATGAAGTTTCATCAAAAGTGACCTACTTAAGGATGAACAATGCCCGAAGAATTACAACTCGAAATTCTGGGCACTATATTAAGAGATATTCTTCCAGCATAAATTATACTTCAGAATTAATTTTCTCGCCCAGCCTGCGTGACTCAGCTGTTGAGCATCCACCTATGATCCAGGAGATCAAGGTACAATTCCTGGTCAGGGAACAGGCCCAGGTTGTGGCTGATCCCCGTGCAGGAGGGGCGGGGGGAGCCCTCGATCAATGACTCATCATTGATGTTTCTATCTCTCCCTTGCTCTCTCTGAAATTAATAAATGTATATTTAAAAAATTTTTAATTGATTTTATCTCTGAATTTAATTAGCCAAGTTCAGTGGTTTCATTCACAACTCTTAAGGAAAAAAAATAATGGTTTGTAAAACGCAGCCAATAACTTAAACCTTTATACCACTCTTATTTCGTAAATAGAAACAATTCAACACCTCATAAACGTGCTAAAAGCTCCCCCTTTTCCAACAATGGTAGTTAAGCAGCATAAATGAATCCCCAGTGAATGTCCATGAATCAAGCAAAAGCTCCTCAAAACTTGTGTGTGGTGCCTGCCACAGATTTTTATTTACTGACAGTTTAGGTCATAAATTTTTTTAAAAAATCACACTTGGTATGCTTTTTCTCTACTCTCCTTTTCCCTTACATTTATTGCTCTTTGGTCTCCTGACTTTCATGTTGTCCTTTTACGCTCCTGTTATGCGCATGGAGCGGCAGAAACATGGGGTGTAACTGATCACATCCCCAGCACTCTTTTCCTCATTCTAGGGCTTCCCACAGCGGAAAGGGAAGAAGACCGAGGCGCAGCCCAAATACTGCCTATTCAGATTTTCCAGGCAAAGTGTGTGTGCAAATGGGTCTGCTCATCCTACAGTTTGTCTCTATTTAACTCGCAGCGCTGTCGTGCCCAAACGCAGATATTGACTAAGAGCTGGATTTCCAAAATGGCTTTGCTCCTTTTGAGCCGCCATCGATCTATAAAATTTAATTTATTTCCACTGCAACCAATCCTTCAAGCTACCGCAAATGTTACTCAGCACATAGGCAGCTACACCTAATCTGGTGCACACGACCGAATCCTATTTGCTCAATTCAGCAGAGCCCGCACAGCCGTTGACCTGATGTAAAAGGAAAAAAACACATTAAAAAACACTAAGCGGACCCGAGGGGTGGGCGTCGCCCAGGATCGCGCCCTCCCCCAGGATGCCGCCGCGAGCACGCCTCCCGCCGCGGCCCCGCCTCCCGCCGCCGCGGCCCCGCCCCTCCCGCCGCCGCCCCGCCCCGGCCACGCCCGACGTGCGGCGCGGGAGCCGCCGGGCCGGGGGCGGGGCCTGCGGGCCGCTCCTCCCCCGCCGGCGGCGGCTCCGCGCGGGCCTCCGAGCCTGCATTCCACTCACTTTGTTCTCCGCCTTTGTCCTAATCCACACCAGCAGGTGGAGCCGCAGTCACAGCGGCCGAGTCCGTTCCCGGAGCCGGAGCCCCTCTTGCTCGGCGCCGAGGCCCTCGCCGGAGGAGGGTCAGGGCTCGGGTGCAGCCAATCGCGACCAACGCTGCTAGTTATCGGAGAATGGGCTGTAGTTTAGTGAAATAGGAAAGCTGCAAAACACTGTGGAGTGTTCCCGTGTAAATAAAAAGAGGAAAAAAAAGTTTCTCAAGTCGCCGCGGCACGACGTCGGGCCGGCGCCGGGCGGGGGTCTGCGCTCTCCCGGGAGCGGCCGCGCGCTGGACCTGATTGTGCCGCAGCCAGCCCCGTCCCCATTGTTTGTTTTTTTCAAAATATGGCAAAGGTTCAGGTGAACAATGTAGTGGTGCTGGACAACCCTTCTCCTTTCTACAACCCATTCCAGTTCGAGATCACCTTCGAGTGCATCGAGGACCTGTCTGAAGGTGAGTCGCGCCCCCCGCCCGCCGCGCCGGGCTGTCAGTTGCGGGCTGCGGACGTTGAAAGTTTCCCGGGCCGGGCCTCGCGAGGGCGGCCGGTGCTCGGCGGGCGGGCGGCGGGCTCGGCGCTCTGGAGGGAAACTTGAAGTTGATGGACGCCGGCCGCCGGGGCGCGGGAGGCGTTCAGCCGTCGCCCGGGCGCCGCCGCGGCGCAACTTGCGGGGAACTTGTTCGAGCGGAGGTAGCCATGTTGTCAGCTTTGTCTGGCGGGCGGGCGGCCCGCGAGACCCGCACCCGCCCCGGGGGCGCCGGCCGGGGGTCGAGGCGGGCCGGCCCCGCGCCGCCGCCGGCCTTCCCGGGCCCCGCAGCGCCGACGGGAAGGCCGGGGAAGGAGAGGCATGTGTGTGGTCGCGCTGGCGAGTTAGCGGCGGAGCCATCTTCCCGAGTAGAGAACTGGGCCACCGACCCCGGCGTCACGACGCCTCCTCTCCGCGGGTGACGAACGCGGCGCCCCGCCTGCCCACCTCCTGCCCTGAGCGGAGAGGCGAGTCCATCTTTAGAGCTTACGCCGGAGTTGCCGTCCTCCCGGCGGCCGAGCCCGGCCGCCCGGGGAGGAGCGCGAGCCGCCTCCGCGCCGGTTTCTGCTCCCTCGACCAACCAGCGCGGGAGGCGGGCGCGGGCTCGGCGGGGCCCGAGGGCTGCGGCCCGCGCCCGGGATGCTGCGCGCGGGCTGCCGAGCGCCGCGGGCGCCGCCTCCCCGGGGGAATCCTGGCTCGGGGAGAAGGGCATGCTCAGCCAGAAAGTTACGCCGAGCCCCAGAGCAGAAATAAGCGCAGCACTTAAGTAATTACCAGGGCTTAATCACTGGCTTCTGAGTAGTCTGAAAGAAGACTTAATTCAAGAACATGTTGAAATCTAATTAAAATAACTCCACATCCAAACACCCTGAACGTAAAACACAAAAGTGGGCTAGGAAGCCATAGTGGCAATGCATAAATTTTTCACTGTTTTTTCTAAGTACGTTTTAAGGTCAAAAAGATATGCTTAATATGTGCAGTGATAAATATTTAGAAAGCTGAAACTTGCTAAGGTTTTATCTTTGCGATTTTATTAAAATAATACAGTGCTTTATTTTCTGAGTTGAGGGGGAAGTTTAACTTCATCAGTGGTAATTTTACAAATTACATCTTTGAACTTACAAATCTACTTAACAAAGTGCATTTAATATTATTATGCTAATCAATGCATATAAAGCACTTTCCCTTTAAAAATTAGTTTTTAGTCTCTATAAAATGTATTTTATGTAATTTTTTAGATTATAAAAATACACATTCATTGTAATAAACTTTCAAAAAGTCATAGACATAAAGTAACAGTTCTCTGTACTCAATGCCTTGCCCATCTCACTCCTGTAAGTAACCAGTTAACACTTTAGTCTGTGCTCTTCCACGTAGTGTAAATACATTTATAAAGCATATATGCACATGTACAATATGTAGTGCACATTTTGAAAGATGCTTCATTTGTTAAACAAATTTCTAAATAGGCCATTGATAATAAAATTAAAGGGGAATTTTCTTAGTACTTTGAAACCATTTGATTACTTTCCCATTAGTAATACTGTAAGCATTTCAGCTCCCAGGCCCTTTTTAAAAAAACTCAAGTCTAATATTTTCCATCTTTTTCCAATTGCATATAAAAATGAGTGAATGTAAAAGAAACCATTGATCTCTTCCAATTTATACTATAGTGTTTTAGGCATTAAAAGTTCTTCAGATTACAGGTATTTCTCAAGTGATAACTTACATTTTAGGAGCCAATTCTGAACAAGGAAGACAGATGCTTCAGGATGTTACAGGGCCCTGACATTGGGTGGTTGAAACCTGCCACTCATGGAAGCAGAACTATGTTCCATTTTTAACTGGAATCTAATCAGTTAAATTACATCAGAATTTTTACAACACTAATGTCAACAACACCCTTACTTCCACTTGTATACTTCACTTCCCAGGGTACCTAGACTGGGCATTTATTTAGTATTTTTTTCAAAGAGTTTAAGCTGAGTCATACCAAAGCTGCAAAGGAATCTTTCAAAAAGGTGCCATGCTTGTGTACTCCACCTAGAGGCTGTGTGAATTAAGGAAACTATACTTTTATACTATTGCAATTCTTTATAAAAAATTTTTTCCCACTTTATAATTTTGTCACAAGTCACAACCCAGAGATTGACCACCATTTTTCATACTTGAACCTGTCAATAGACCCCCACATTTTTCACTTTCCTTTAAAAGCTTTGCTTCAGGAAAAGCCTTGAGGAGTATTTGCTTTCAAAATAATTTAGTTCTTTCTAATAGTGGCTACATGTCAGTTCAAATCTTACAATGTACCAGAATCGAGCACGGTGCTTCATACTTTCAAACTTAAGGCTTGTTCTAATTTTTAAAGACTACATACTTTCCACTAGACAACAGGTCTTGCCAAATAGTGTAATTAGTTTAAAATTCCCTTGGTGAATCCCTCACTCCCAACACAAATAGATACTTGCAGTCTGGGATTACCATGATTAAGTGAAACAGTTAACTTTTAAAACAAATGAATAAACTCCTTCAACTGATTAACCTGTGTAAAGCATCTGACCCTTTCCCTCCTTCCAATACAGGGGGCAGGGGAATAAGTACTGAGCATTTCAAAGTGAGTGGTTACAGCAAGCATCCCATAAACAAAAATGGTATAGGTGTTCCCTGAGTTACAGCCTAGGTTATCTCCCCTAGAAGGAAGAATTTATCTTCCTAGTTACATTTCTGGAAAGAGCCCAGGCTTTGGAGTTGCAGAGAGATAGCTTGGATTCTGATTCTTTGATATACTGTATGAATTTGGGTAGATTACTTAGCCTCTCAGAGCCTCAACTTTCTTGTTTGCATAATAGGTATAATTAAATCCATATGATAAAGCTGTTGAAGTTTAAACAACAGGTGTGAGATAGCAAGACCAATGCCCAGCACATAGTAGGTATTTTAAAAAAGGTTTGTTAGTCACGACTGTGTTCCTGACAGACCACAAATGCTACCTTATACCAATTAGGAGGCCAAGAGCTCTATTTAGAGGTACAAATACATATGAAATGAACAAAATTTGAAAACCACATGACAATTCCTAGTCTTATATTCACTTGGCTAGTTTAATAGGTTCACACCCTTAAAACAATTCTGCCACTTGGCTTTTGGGTTACCTACCTCATTGGACACTAGTTTTGTAACCTACTGTATTGAGTCTTCCTCATCTCCATGACCTCTCTGGACAGTCCCATGGCTCACTCCCTAGGAATCCTACCTATTAACAACTTCCAAACTTTTACCAGATCTATTAATTATCTCCACTTAGATATCTAGTAGACATCTCAAACTGAACATGTCTAAAACTAACTCCTGATTGTTTCCCTCCCCTACCCCCTACCCCCTGCACATGCGCACACACACACACACACACACACACAAAGTGACTCTTGCTACCTCTACAAGATTTATCCAGAATGTGACTACTGCTCACCACCATGGCTACCTGTGATCCTAGCCACCATGATTTCTTGTGTCATGTGTTGAAATATCCTCCTGTTTCTTCCCTTGCCCTCTTACAGACTGTACTGAACACAGCAGCCAAAATGATCCTTCTGAAATGAAAGTTGGATTATGTCACTCCTCTACTCAAAGCCCTCCAATGGCTTCCCATGCCATTTGATGTAAAAGCCAAAGTCTTTTTGATGGTCTTCAAAACTTTGCATAATTTGGCCACGCCCCTCGCCCCCAATGTCATGGTGTGTATTTTCCTCTTTGCTCGTCCTAGTCTTGCCTTAGCAGCCCTGCTTTTTCTTGCCAAGCATGCTTCTACCTCTGGGCCTTCAGATTTGCTGCTCCTTCTGACTAGGTATTATTCATACTGATGTTTCCTCTCTTCATTAACAAATAGATGATCTGTTGAGATGTCAGATGCAGGATGCTGCATCTGGAAATGTGCTAGAAGCTGGAAATAAAATGGTCTCGCCTAGGGTAGAGCCATGCCATGAATGACATAATAGGTCCTCAGAAAATTACTGACTTCATAAGAGAAAGTATAAGCCTAAAGGAGCTTTTAGTTCAATAAATTGCAGTTTATAAATACCTTATGAATAAGTAGTACCTATACTATTTCTGGTATCTATTTAGGGAACAAAAATACCTACACAATTACACAAAAATGGCAACACATGGTGGCACTAACTAGATTCTCCACAAGTGACCCGGAAACACCCCCGCTCCTCTGGGAGGGCTCAGGTAGTCCGTGCAGTGAATCCGAGAGGCAGGCCACACACTGTTAACCACCTTGAGAAGCCAAGGAGGTCTCGGCTGATTTGTATTTGTCCAGTTTCTTCCTCTCCCTACTAAAGAGGCTCCTTCAAAGGAGCAGTCATTTTCTTCCTCTCTGGGTTCTCACAGAGCACACTGTAAAGGTACTCAATAAATCCCAACTACGTGTAATGGCGGAATTTCACAGAATGTCTTGAGTTGCACTTCAGCATGTCTTGTTCTTCCCTGTGCCTTTTCCCACCATATATACTCTTGTATCAAGTGGCAAGAGGATCCTTGGTTTCTCCTTCAGTTTAAAGAATGTACAATAGGAAGGGGTGCACTGGGGAAGAAACCAGACTCCGGTCCTTTAACAGTTGATAAGCTGAAGCCCCTTCTGAGCCACAAGGAAGCTGGCTAATGATTTTTCCACTTCGGAGCTCTTTCAAGATTTGGATCTGTGCAACATAGTATGGGGCAGTCCTTCCAAAGTGTGGTTAGTAAGTTAAAATATGTCACGAATAAAGGGGAGGTGGTGATGCCATAGCCAAATACATTTGGGAAATTCCAGATTAACGTTCCTGTTTTTACTGAAGGATGTCTCAGAACACTTCCTCTGCCAGTGTGCTTCATGAATCTTCAAGGCAAGGTTGAAGCATTTCCACGTTTTGGGCCATATTGTTTGTGAGGAGTTCTGCCGAGGTACTAGTGTTTCACAAAAGAGCATTTTGAGAAACTGGTACAAAATGTAAGCATTTCTTAAGGAGCTGTTCAGTGCCTTCTTGGATTTTCTGCTATGAAAAGCCAATTTCAGCAGCCAATAAATGGCTAAGTGGACATTAAAAGGGTTTTTTATGTCATCTCATAATGTAATTACTGAATATTAAATAACATTTTGGTTTTAACCGTAGACTTGGAATGGAAAATTATTTACGTGGGCTCCGCAGAAAGCGAGGAATATGACCAAGTGTTAGACTCTGTCTTAGTGGGCCCTGTTCCTGCTGGAAGACACATGTTTGTATTTCAGGTAAGATGATTCTTGGTAAGCATGTATGCCATTCATGTTTCTTGACAGACTGTATCACATGGTTCTTATCCCTCTCCTTGTGGGTTAAGTCACTCTACTGCTGCTGCATTCACTTTTTATCTGCTGCTGTCATGTTTTAGGAAGTCTCTGTGTTATACAGGCATGCCACCTCTTGACTTAATTGGTGTTGTCAGTCATATGCAGCTTCACTTTATGGTTTCAGCTGCTAGGAGTGATGATGATATAACAAAAGCAACAACTTGATTTCAGCATAATCAGTAATTAAACTAGGTTAACAGGTATGTTAGTAGAGATCTCTGTGATCTTGGGTCATTGGAATTGAAGTCCAGTTTCCTAAAGTATCTATTCTATGCATTTTATAAAGGATTACTGTTACAAATCCACTACTATGTTTACTGTATGTGAGGGGAAATTCTAATACAAATTATGTTCTCACATATTATTGACAACATCTGGGTCTGTGCCAAAACTTCAAACATTGTCTTCTGTGTTCAAAAGTTACTTCTTTTAACCCATGCTAAACTGTATAAAACTATTTAGACCCTTTCCAATTATCCATGCTTATTAGAGGGAGATATTTATAATAGTCCGAAGAGTAACTATCCACAGGTTTTTACAAGACTATTAATTTTATTGGAAGTATGTCTACAACAGAGTCCCATCAGTTAGGTAGAACCCACTGAAGAGACTTCATCTAGAGAAAAAATGGACTCCTCCTATCCCTGACTCCCTGTTTTCTCACTTCACAGATGAGACCAATTTCAACAAATACTATTGCTCAGATAATACCTTGAGATATGGGTCAAGACTCACTCAAACCTATGGTATCTTTAGAGCTGCTATCTTTCCCTCCCCTCTCCTAGATAGAAAATCAGAATCTTGGTCTCCTAGCCTGAGTACTTTTTATTAAAAAGCGACAGATAATTTACTGTGCCTAAACAAATGCTTTTAAAAACTCAAATACATTAAAGTGCTGTTAACCCGGGTTGTGCGAGTGCATAACCTTGGCAAAAGACATAGGTCCCAGAGAATGTGTAGGCGGAAGCACTGTAGGTACAGACCTGGTTCAAATCCCACCTCACTGCTTATTAGGCACATGCGACTTTAGACAGGCTCCCTAACCTCCCTTAGCCACCTATAAAATGTGGGGAATATCCCACCCCATAAGAATGTTATGAGGATTAAATGAGAAATAAAGCAGTTAAGTATAATCACTGACAGCGCCCTATTTCTATGTTTAGACTAAACTTTTATTCTTTTGGCTTCTTGAAATTGTTATAAAAAGAAGCAGTATTTGCTTTAAGCTTGGAGAACCTGTACTTCACCAATGATAACTCATGATGTAGTAAGAAACTTAGTTTAACGTGCAGCGAGTGATATATGTACCTGTTTATGCCACTATAAAAAGTTCTAAATAAATCCCTTGTTTTTGAAATAAACCCTTAAAAATATTTTCTTTGTATTTATGTTGTTAAGAACATTCCTAAGCTTTTGGCTCAGAATGTTGGAGAAAAAATATTCAAAAATATTTGCTCCTAGTGGTTTTCCACTGGTATTACCTTGGTAACAGTGCATGTTACCAAAAAGCAACGTAGGAAGCATGTGCAATTTAGATCCTATGTTCAGCTTTTGCATTTTACAAAATGTACCATTATCATATCAGCAGAAAGGGACTAAAATTCAGTTTTCGTTTTGTGCTTTAAACACTCTGCTATAGTATTCTCCTGGTCGGCCCTGTTTTGCCTCTCAGAATAAACATGCCTTTCTCATGAGCGTCAAAAGCTAGCGGAAGATGTCCAAACATCTGCCTAGTACTGCTGGTTGGAGTCAAAGATCTCTTCTTATAAATTCTCCATCCTGAATGATCTGAGAGGTTTACAGGTTTTTCTACTTGAATTTGCTCAAGCTGAGTCCTTTGGCAAACACATTTTAAAACACAAACATGCCTAGAACCAGTTTGCTGAGGGGATTGGAAGCACTATGGGGGAAAGTCCCCATAGCAATACTGAACTACCTCTTTCCCATCTCTACCCACTTCAGGTACATTGAAAAAAACTCTTTGGGTACCTGTAAGTAAACCTAACACCTCTGTGGAGAGATGCTCAGGATCTCTAAAATAAACATATGCCTAGCCAGTGTGACTCAGTGGTTGAGCATCACCCTATGGACCAGGAGGTCACAGTTCGATTCCTGGTCAGGACACATGCCTGGGTTTCAGGCTCCATCCCCGGTAGGGGGCGTGCAGGAGGCAGCTGATCAATGACTCTCTCTTATCATTGATATTTCTCTCTCCCTCTCCCTCCCTCTCTCTGAAATCAGTAAACATTTAAAAACAAAAATTAAAAATAAACAGCATAGTCTCAGGACAGTGCCCTTTGTCCCTATTCTGGTGTCTCTCCAAAGAGATCATACCATTTCAGGGTAGGAACTGAGTTATGAATGAATTTCAAAATACGAAGTATATTGTGTGCTCAGAGCTGTGCCAGACATGAGATTATATATAAAAATGAACTGGATGGCACTTCTGCCCAAGATAAAGCTTAAAATAATAGGCAGGATTGAAGGGTAAACATATTTAGGTTGTTAGGCATCCGTTAGTAGAGGATTTTTATTAGGTAACCTGAGTGCATAAAAAAGATTGCTATTAAATCTAACTTTTGAATGAGAAAGGGCTTCACTAAGAATAATACATTTGATGTAAACTTTAAATGATGAAAATTTCAGGCTATTAGGCAAGGACCTTTCAGGCAAAGGGAACAGTGTATGCAAGGCAGAGGCAGGAAAGATCACTGCATTTTAAAGAACTATGTAATTCCCGAACAACACAAGAGGTGTGGAGTTAAAGGGAATGTGAATGGAGGTCTTGGTTGGAGGCAAATTATGAAGTGCCTTACAAGTGAAGTTAAAGAACTGAGATTTTTATCTTAGAAATGGAGGGGTAATCATTTGAAGTTTTAAAACCTGGTGAAGGAACAGGAATAGATCTAAGCTTAGGTAGCTAATACTGGCAACAGTGCAAATGACAGGCTAATTTAGGTCTGAAAATTATGGCTGGAAAAGGTTGCAGTCAATAAGACTATTGATTTAATTGTTTATTATATTTTACGAAAGGTTTTATAACTGAATATTGCAAAAACCCTCATAAATGACAACATGCTGCAGCCAGATTTATTTTACTCTGAAGTAGTGATGCTTTGCCCAGGGTACTTAGGTATACTGTGGAGAAATATGTGAATTATATTTTCTGGATATAAGTCAGTCTCAAAAATGAGCATTTGCCTTCCCCAGTATGATGCCCTCAACTGATGATGCCCAAGGTAACCAAAATTCTAGTCTTCCTTACAGTTAACAGCCTTTGTGACATGTTTCTTTTCTTTTAAAATTATTCTAGGCTGATGCACCGAATCCAGGACTCATTCCAGATGCAGATGCCGTAGGTGTAACAGTTGTGCTAATTACATGCACCTATCGAGGTCAAGAATTTATTAGAGTTGGCTATTATGTAAATAATGAATATACCGAGACAGAATTAAGGGAAAATCCACCAGTAAAACCAGACTTTTCTAAGGTAATGTTCTAACTAGTACTTTCACTATATAGTTTTTTAAGCAGTTGCCATTTCATAGGACACCATGAAAATGGCTGAGACAAAGAAAATTTGAGGTCCTTGTGCCAACTAAGCAAACTAATCATGGTTCCATTACCATGGATGACCTCAAACCCTCTCTCCAGATGAGTCATAAATAATTAATGTTGGGCAGGCACCTTGAGTCTCTGGTTTAGGAAATTGAAAGTGCCTTCTGTAAAAAATAGACCTTTGTTTATGGCTTTCTGTATGGCATTTCCCATATATCATGATTCTATTCATTTCAACTTTTAGGAGATTCAAATTCATCTTTGTTATACTGATTATTCAATAATACTTTTGTTTGTAACTCTTCCCGGAACTGTGGGGGGGAAGTTTTGTGTTTGTTCTTCAGAACACTTGTTTTATCCATTATTCTTCAAAGTTTACACCGAAGGTATTAAATATTTTTGGTGATGGAGAACAGCTTCTGAGTGAGAAGCTGAAATCAGTGACTCAGTATTCTCAGAAATAATTAGTACTTTATGATTTCCATTGGGAACTGTTAACAGTTTAGTAACTGGTAATTTTTGAGATTAAACAACCCTGTCTGCCAGACCATGAAAGAAATGGGAATAGAAAGTAATAAGGTTAGGATGGTTTTTATCCCGTGTAGGACCTCCCATTGATCCAATTTATTAGTTCCCTGTGTGGCACTGCACCTAGTATAGGAAAAAGAGAAGAAACGAGAATACTGGGGGGTTTTGCTTGTTTGTTTTTATCCTCACCTGAGGGTATGTTCATTGATTTTAGAGAGAAGAAGGGAGAGAGGGAGGGAGGAAGGGAGAAACATCGATTGGCTGCCTCCCGTACTTGCCCCAACCAAGGACTGAACCTGCACCTTAGGCTTGTGCCCTGACCTGGAATCGAGCCCGTGACTTTTCGGTGTACGGGACAACGCTCACACCAATTGAGCCACACTGGAACAGGGCTAGAATCTGTTTTTAATAATGAGCCATAATAATTAAAAGGGAGGAACCCACTAATAACAAGAGGTTATATTTGGGGGAATTTCTCATTTTCCTTGAAAATATTACTGAAGAGACACCACATCTATCTAGAAAGCATATTATTTGTTAAAGAAAGCATTCTCTGAAACATTCACCTTCAAAAAAGAAGAGATTCTCTCCCTTTTATAAAAAAGCAGTATCGAGGGCTTAGGTAACTTATTGGATAGTAAAAGATCGGGGTGAATTCCCTCAGATTCTCTGTATCTTGTTTCCATCAGACTAAATAATTCCTTGGCTGCGGCCCTAGTCCTTGTGTATTAGTTACGTTTTAGGTGCTTTGACTTATACCTTTGTGTGTATGTGAACTTAGCCCTTTTGGAGTATTAATATTAAGCTCCTGTTTGTATATGGTGATCTAACTTTCTTAGTGTTTACCATTTATATATTTCCTTCTTCCTATAGCTTCAGAGGAACATTTTGGCATCTAATCCCAGAGTCACAAGATTCCACATTAATTGGGAAGATAACACAGAAAAACTGGAAGATGCAGAAAGCAGTAATCCAAATTTACAATCACTTCTTTCAACAGACGCATTACCTTCAGCATCAAAGGGATGGTCCACGTCAGAAAACTCACTAAACGTTATGTTAGAATCCCACATGGACTGCATGTGACCACCTGCCATCCCTTTAGTACAAATTAAGCTATAAAAACAAACAGAACTATTTCCCTGAAATTCCGTAAGTCATAGTCACTAAGACACAATGTGAAGAATTCGTTTAAAAAACATCCTGTAGAAAGTTTATAAGAAAACCAGTATTTGAGCAAATTGTGGAATATAAATACAACTATTTTTAAGTAATTTTTTTCTCTAATGTGTTATTTTATTTGTTCTGAAACTAATCTGATTAAAACATATATTATTTTTTTCTTTGTATGTAATTAAAGCACTTATAAAGAAATATGAATTATTAGACCAGGTTGTAAAGATGTCTTAACCTCTTGGACAATAATCTTTGGACCACTGTTTTACTGGCCTTCAAAAGAACAAAGTTCACTTCAACTAAAATGTTTCTTCCTGTAATATAGTTTGGTTTAATTTAAAGGGTGAATTTCCATTATTTTTTGGCATGTCCTTAAAGAAGGGATTTGAAGTCAACTATATGCTACCAAGAACTTCAGGATCTGAATTTCCAGGCCATCTTAAAGCCTGCTATGGCTACTGTTACAGTTTACGTAATGTTAGCATTCAGTTTGGTTTCTAAGATAATAAGTGTGGTTAATTCTTTATAAAGTCCTCTGGCTATGGTTTTTGTTATTTTAAGAGTTTAGGACATCAGAACACTGACTGAATCATATACATCATTATTACCCAGTGCAATCAACATGTCAAGAGCAGATACAAACTCCTTCAGTTTAAGAACAGGAGAGTATAATGACTTAGATCTGTTCATTAGATTTATAATAATCCTATAAACTCTTTAAAATTGTTGTCATAGATCATCTGTTGGTGGCATTTATATAAAATCTGGATTTGGGAAGGTGTATTGTAGCTTTACCTTAGCAAATAAATTATTATTTTGGAAATGTATATATTTTCACACATATAGTACTCTTCTCCATATCCCTGACACTCATGAAGAGTAAGATGAGGCATATTTGTAGATGACATATTCTAGATAGCTTTTCCAGATAAGTTTTTTTAAAAGCAGTCTTAGAAAGGAATTCATTAACTAAATGGGCCTAAAGGTTCTTTTTCTTTGATGAGAGCTAGGTCCTTCCTCAAAAAGTTTTTTTATGGTCCATTAAGTTAAGTGTAGAATATCCTTATTGCTCTTGCTGCTAAGCAAGACATCAGCCATATGATGCGGAGTTACGCAGTGCCTTCATATCTAAAACTTTTATACTATACTACACTTTTTAAAGCTTTTATTTTGAGGAAGGGAAAAGAGCATGTCTGAATATGGAATCTAAGTTGTACATATTTCCTGTCATTCTAAAAGAGTTAATTTGTGAAGCAAAATTTTGCTAAATGTTAAACTCTGAAATTTAATATACCAGATTATTAAAATACTGTCCACTAACTAGTTCATAGACTTTAAAAATAAAATTCCTCCTCCTGTCAAAACTAAAGAAAAAACTAATTTTTTGTCTAATTGCAATTAAAAGAAAATGTTAAAGTATTAAAAATAAAAGTAGTATTTTCCAACAAAAAGCTCAGTGATTAATATAACAGGGACAAGATACGTGCTTGTTAGAATTAAAGCAGCTATAAGCCAAATCATCAATAAAGCATTTTGCTGCTGAGGTTTTTTGTTTTTAAAAAATATATATTTTTTATTGATTTTTAGAGAGAGGAAGGGAGAGGGAGAGAGAGAAACCTAGACTGGCTACCTCCTGCACGCACCCTACCAGGGATTGAGTCTACAACCTGAACATGTGCCCTTACCAGGAACCAAACCCTCAACCTTGGTCGGTGCATGGGAAGATGCCCAACCAACTGAGCCACACCGGCCAGAGCACACTGCTGAGTTTTTATTCTGATAAATTATAATATTGGTTTGTATTGACAACTAAGGGTTAGGTTTTTACTGTAAATGGACAGCCAATTATCACAGAAGTTTGAGACTTTAAAACTGTTACCTCATTAAAAATTATTATGGTTCTGCAGGATAATTTAAGTATTAAAATAGATTTAGAATTCAAACATTAGGAACAAGAAACTAGTTTTTTTTTTTTTGCATTTAGCCTCATTTACAGACACTATCTGAATTATGGTCAGAAGGTTTAGAACTGTTTTTCCCCCTTTTTGATCGTAGTAAATAGCTGTGTTCTGAGAAGATAAATATAAACAAATGACTTATGCCACAGAAGAGATTGAAGAGGAGGTTGGAGGGAATGAGGATATCATATCTGAGCTGAGAAAACACGCAGGAAGTCGAAGAAGCATGCATGCATTGGTTCATTTATGACCTTATGTAACCTTAGGCTTCCATGTGGTTTCTAATTTTACCAAGAAGTCTATGGCAGCAGTTTTCAAAACTTTTCTATAATCCATGGTAAAAACAATTTTTTTAAAATACATAAGTATGTATTTATATTAACAGTTTTCATGAAAATGCCCCCTTATAGTGCACCTTTACTATGTGCAGTATATTCTGAAATCATTGATTTCATTTTTTAAGTGCTGGTTCTGACTCACTGAATTGACTTTTATGACTCTATTGGGTTGTGATACACAGTTTGAAGAAAGGCTAATCTGGCTGTTTTGGTAGATGTAAATAGCAATAACTTTTCTATATATATATTTCTAAAATAATTTCTGTTCCCTCTCCCTGTCTTTTTTTCTCATATTTGGATTATGATCTTGGTATTTAAAAAAGGAGAAAGTGCTAATATAGTGAATCAGTAGCCATTCACTTTAAAATTTCCAAATATTCTGAAATTACCAGTAGCTCACAAGATAGCTTACACTCATTTCTTGGCCCTCCATACAATCAACTTAGGAAAAATTCCACTTCATTACTTGAGGGACACCTCTATTGTTTCTTGATTTTATACAGAACTCGAGAACATTGGGACATAAGAATTTAAAACTGCTCATGAAGGGTTCTTTATATTCTTGCCTACTTCCCTTCCAGTATCCTGAAGCTTGTCCACCCCTCTCAAGTCACAAATCCTTTCTTGTCAATTCTTAATGTACTGATCAGTTATAGTTCAAAACCTGAGAGCTCCTTAGAACGGAGCTCTCATTTTGTAAGGCCATTAATGGAACATTTGCTGCTTTGTAAGTTTAAAATACAAGCTTCTCCTAAGAAATCTGAGTATAGGGCATGGATGGTAGGCTCCCCTGACAAGTAGTAAATAACATTTATAAAATGTGTGAAATCAGCCTATTATAGAAGAACAGGAGAAATATTTCCCCAATCAAAATAGTGTAAAAATACAAAATGGCATCAAAACATGTTTTTTAAAATAAGTTTTTCCTAAAGTCACTTTGTAATCTAATCTTGACGTCTATCTGCAAAGGCTTTTAAATGTACTTGTTGAAGAATCATTACAATGTGTGAATAAAGCTCCACATTGCAATGATGAAAATACGCTTTCCATACTCAAACATTTTCTACCTAAGAATTTTCCATAGGAGCTACTGCTGCCGTGAGATCTATGAGCATGAAAATGCTTTAAGCGCAATGTCATCTATCTACTTTACATAAAGAGATTTCCCCCCCCCCCTACTTAATTTATTTCAATGTTCTGTTTGCTGGGGCTACAAAAAATGCCAGGTAATACATATTTTTTCCTGCGTACGTATGTATGAAGGTCATCACTTGACAATGAGAAAGATGAATAGAATCATTCAAAACTAAGGTGCAAAAAGACATATGGAATAAGCTTTTGGAAAATAAGTGATGGAGCTTTTAAAATATCTTAAGAGCTACAAAAGAAATGCTACATATTTCCTTCCATTTTCGGCAGTAACTCTCAGAAATTAGCTTGAAATTTATCCTATTGTAGGTTCTTTTTCCTAAGGAAAAAACTGTTGTGTTAGTTTCTATAGTGGCATTAAATGAAATTGTCATGTAAAATACCTGCACTAGTAGATCCAATTCCTGTGGTGAGCACAGATCTCGGTGTAATCTTTGCTGCATATTTGAGGAATTGAGATTTCCCTGTGCCAGGATCCCCAACCAATAAAAGATGAGATTCACCTAGAAAAAGTAAATAATGTAAAGTTTTAAATTTCTATGAAAAGATCCATGAACAAGTGTGATTAATCAAAAAGAAAATGGTCCACTTGGACTGTCAACACTATTTATAGTTTATATAATGCTTTTGCTGTATACTTAAAGTTATTTAAGGAAAGATTAACTAGAATATCTTAGGGAAGTTAACTGTCATAAATAATCTTTAAATGACTTCTGAATGTGACATTTAAAATCTAAACTCTTAATAAATTTTGTGCTATTTCTAGATGTTCAGGCCTATGTTTAACATTTTTTAAAAATTTGGCTTATAATTTGGTTTATAAAGTTTCTGATTTTATCTTTTTATTTAAGCACTTTTTAAAAAGTGGAACTTTATAAGTGCTTTATAAGTATCACATCATTTATTATTTCATCTCATGAAAATTTTAGTTTAATTAAAGAAATATCTATCTTAAAATACTCTTATTTTTCAAATATAATACAAATGAACATGAAAATCTTGTGGTGTGTATTATCTCACTGATCAAATTTCTTCAATAATATTTGAGTATTTTCTAAGTGTACTAATAGGAAACTCCTGTTTAGGCACATTTAGCATAGTACCTTGCAAACAGTAGGTGATCAAAACATACCATACACATAAAGCTTATGGCACTATTCCATACTGCACTACATGGTTTTAGAGTACCTACTAACTGCCTGATTGACTAATGTACTCATAGTCTTTTGGTTTAGTTTTTGGTTATTATGGCTCTCATGTGGCCTATAGGAGGACCATAATAAACCCACTCTATGCCAGAGTCAGGTCAGTTAAGTGTGTTAGCTGCAAAAGAGCTTTCCGCCATTTGGACATAATTACATACTTAGAGTAACCTTTGCTTGAATGCGTGACCTACAGCAACACCGAACAGCAGATGGCACATTTGCAACCCACCAGCAGAAGGGGAATCAGCAGGCAGATGACTGGGATTAGCAGTCTGAGAGAAACACTGACAGTAAGAGATGGAAATACACTGACTTGGTGACATTAAAAAGTACTACTACTAATCTTTTCTTCTTGAAGAGAGAGTGCGGATCCAATGAAAAACACAGTAATATATATGTAAAGATTTTATTTTGTGGCACCCTGAGAGGTTGGAGCAAAACTCTATACTCACTGAGAAACTTAGTATTTCTTTTAGTCTTTGGAATGCTAGAAAGTAGCTCCTGATATACAGATGCTGGGCTAAGTATCAGATAGCCAGACAACTATTAGCTTTAAAAGACATTTGAAAAATACTGTCAGCTTTAAAAGGCTACATTTGGAAAATAAAGCTCAACAAGCAATTTTTATTCAGGAAAGGAAAATTCTAGCTTCTCTCCTTCTATGTATTAATATTTCTCAAAAGTTTTAAACAGGTACTAACCTCTGACACGTGTTCCTGTAGCATCAGTCCTTTGAATCCCACCAGCCAGTACCATGGCCACAGCAAGCTTTACTAAATACATCCCAAAAACTTGAGGGCATAAGCTGGCCAATATTTCATTCCTTCCTAGGAAAGGCAGAAAGATCAGAAGTTACCAACAATTTTTAAGAAATCATAACCGAAAATTTCCTTCTACCCTATAATACACTCCACCATCTAAAATGATCAAAGGCCCTGGCCGGATGGCTCAGTTGGTCAGAGAGTCAGTCCAATACGCTAAGGTTGCAGGTTTGATCCTGGTCAGGGCACATACAAGAATCAACCAAGGAATGCATAAATAAAAGTGGAACAACATAAATAGATGTCTTCTTCTCCCTTCCTCTGTCTCTCTAAAATCAATCAATACATAAGGAGTAATAAAGTAAAATGGTCAAGAGAACCATTTCCAAATGACTAAAAAGAGGTAACTCAGTTCTCTTATTAATGCCACGAGATGAAAAGTCTGCTTTATTCTTGGGTGCTACCTGCTTAAGTTTCTATAAATTTAACATACTTTAGAGAGCACAGAAAAGAATATTCTTCTCCATCAGGCTAACAGTATCCCTTAAGAATAATACTGGCTGCATTTTCTCGGCAGTAATTTCAGTAAAATTGCTACATTGTGTAAATAAAAGGAAAGTGCTTGATCTCAGGACAATGAGTTAGAGCCAGTAACTTTTAAATACAGATACTTGGAGCTTCTCCAGAGGTGTCAGAGAAGTAAAATCAATCTATCCTCTGAGACAGTTCAGCATTTTCTCTGAGCAGTTTGGTAAATTGTTTTATTTAGAATAAGTTCCTAGGGTATCGGGATATTAAGATTATTATAAACTTCAACTCTGCAATCCAAGCTGGAGGTCTTGGATTCTTCTGATCATGTGCTTTAAATAAGAGTATCAGTTTTAGGTTCTGTTTTCAGAAATGTGAAAACACCAAATCTGAGAATCTGCCTATCCCATCCATGAATAAAGTAGGTATTTCATTCGGCTACTGGCCTAATCTGGTAACTAATTTGCATGTTTCAGGACTTTTATACTCATCTGAGTTTTTACTCATGTTTCAATGATAGCTGTTTTGAGGTGGAAAATAATCATACAAGTACTTCCCTAGCTAACTATTCCAGTTCCAGAAGCTTTCCTGCCAAACCATCAAGGGAAGGGAAAGGACCTTCCTCCACAATTTAGGGCCTGATACACAAAGGCTGCTTTTGTAAGGAATCGAAATTGACTCAGTGGCATAAGCTACAGTGATATGACCTAGGACGGCAGAAATGGTGAAGAAAGAAAATATTTTAGTCCTGGAAGGATGTTAATTAACCGCTAGAGGAAATCCATCCCTTTCCTGTGGTAGAAAAGCCCAGAGAAGAAAAGATGAAGCCTGGGGTCTAAGCAGATGAGAAGACCTGGCAGCAGGTAGGTAAATTCTGACCAGAATCTAGAGATTATATGTAGAAAGAAAGAAGCAATAGCCCCAAAAGTAAGGGCTATTGGGAGACATCCAAGCCAAAACTAAACCAAAGAGCTAGTTTTGTTGAATAAAGGTGGACTCAGTGACTCTCGAGTCAGGTGCCTGGATTCAAATCCCAGTGCTATTACTTACTAGCTGTCTGATCTTGGGCAAGTTTCTTAACCTCTCTGCCTCCATTTCCTTATCTGTAAAATGGAGATAATAATGGTATCACACAGAATTACTGAGGATCAAAGGAGTTAATAAGTGTACAGCACAAAGAACAAACAATACCTAGCACATATAGGAGCTACTTAACTGTTAACTCTTACATTGCCCATATTACTTGTGATTATTTCTGAACTTAAGATTTCCTGACCCTGTAGTCCACACAAAAGATATAATATGAAGGCAGGTCTGAGGAACCAGAGAAATGCAAAGGTATAGGGCGATTCCCCTAATTTGCCGTCTGAATTTGAAAAACTCGCTTCCTTAGATTGTGGCACTGGAGCTCCCATGGCTGTATCATGGAAGAAAATGTGTTAAGAGTAGATACTACTCCCATCCCTTCCTCCCTTCAAATTTCTGGCTCTAGACCATGTTAATAGTGTGGCTATGGCCTTCAGTGACCCCAATGAAGAGAACTTCTTCAATCTAAGATAACTGAGTCACTCCAGAGTGGGCTGATAGCCCAATGGATCCCAATTCCTATGTTTGGGTTTCTATCCAGCACCTAAGCACCAGGTCATTGGATCCCTGAGGTCACTGTAGATCAGAATCAAGTCTTTGGCTCCTCCTAGTCAATACCCACAGTATTAGGTCTTAATGAAGCGGGTCAACCTCCAAGAGCTGAGCGTTGAAGTAATCTCTGGCTTTCGACTAGCAAAATGAAGATCCCGTCAGATACAGCCCCTCACCTTCAGCCACCCCACCCACACCACACACGCATATACTTTACTCCTTTCCATTGAGGCATTTTATTTGTGCATATGTATTACATCCCTATAAAAGGATCCCAGGGTCTTCCCTCCTATGTGTTTTTGTCTTGTTTCTTCATGATCCATGCATGATCCCCAGTGAGGTTTCCAGTTCAATGAAACCAAACTGATGGCTCGGGAGCACGTTGTTCTGCCATTTTTCTAGATCTCTGAGTTGTAAATCAAATCTGGGACTGATTACTCTGCACTGTTTAACCTCCCAGGAGGTTCACAACACCTTTCCCAGCTCTGGGATCATCAATAATTTCAAATCTGCCACTGTAACCATGCTTCATCATCACAGTTAGACACCAGACAATGCTGGAGCATGGCCTAGTAAGAACGTGGTTTGCCTTGCTTTTCTGCACCATTAATACTCTTGAGAGCATCAGTCAGAACATTCATACACACTGTTATGGGCGCATGGGAAGATGGTGGAAAAAGCCCTACTTACATTTTTCATAAGGTTATTATATTTCTTTCTTTTATTCAGTAAATGAGTCGTACATCTATAATTTTCTAAGTAAAACAAGATAGACTCTTTTTAATAGCTGGCACACAGCACCGGATGATTTGGTCAGAGCACTGTATGGTGCTTTTCCTTCCCTGTCACTAGGCAGAGTTGAGCTGAGGCACTGCAACTGATAAGGAATGACCGTGGGCCAAGGAAGAGTTACAGATTTCTGTAAGGACTTGATCCTAAGAAACAATTTCAAATAAAAAAAATCGTTTAAAAAAATATATGATTCATAGGCGATTTACTTCATAAAGCCGCAATACAGAGACTTTTTTTCCCCAGTATGGATTAGGTAAAAGAATGATACGTGCTACACACATAAGAAAAAAAAAATCACCCCACAAAATAAAAGCAAAATGCCTATATTTAGGCAAATAAGGGCCTTTTTTGTATGTGTGTGTGAAATGATAGCTGTCCAGTTCAGCATGTGATTTAAGAATAAAGTAATTGCTATATATTAGATTGGAGGTGAAGTTTATTAGAAATAGCCTATTACTACCTTTGGTTTATTTTTCTTAGAAGATACCTCCAAGGAAGAATGAAAACAGACATTTGAAGATATAATTGTTGTTTTATACACTTGGAATTTTTATAAAAAACACTCTACAAACCCAAAGGCTGTGATGTTTTAATCTATGTAATTATAGTTAGTGTCATAATCAAAATTTTTGCTGTGATGACAAAGATTATTTTTGCATCTTTCCATCTCTCATCATCTCTTTTCTATTATCTCCTATTTTTAAATCTTCAGCTAAAATACTGTGAAGATCACATATAATTTAAAGGACATCAGAAAAGAAATAATGGCTTTAACAGGATGAGGTGTCATAATAGGATGAGTTTTGCCTATTTAAGGAGGAACTGTAATATTTAATTGGTAAAGAAGGTAGAAGATTCCAAAATGATTTTGGCAGTATAAGATGTTAAAATAGTTAGAAATGAAAAATCTCTTGGAATTCAGCCTTATTTTTCCAGATTTCTAAATAGAAAAGGCTGTGCCAGAAAAGGGCTTCAGGACAGACCGTGGCTGGAGACACTGGCTGATGCTGCTACCCTGTGAACTCAGTCATTGCGTTATGGAGCGTATAAGGCTGCCCCCAATCACAGACAGCATGTTCAACTGCTGAATGAAATGCCACTAATAAGTGTCCACTTTCTACCCTCAACCACAAACCTGCAAAGGGGTCGCTCTCATAGCGTTCCCAAAAGCCTTGAAATTCCTTCCGGACCTCTTCATCCATGACGACCCCTGCAGGCTGCTCGTTATTCACTTGCACATAATTGGCCTTCAGGACTATCTCGACTTCACAGCGCACATCCTTCTGAAAGGGCTTCCACCGTTGCATCACAACCCCATAAATAGTGAGGTCATCGCCTAGGAAAAAGCACCAAGTTAGTCCAGCAGCAGCACCCTACGTGCTGGGCACAGACTCGCATGACAAAGGACCGGAACTAAGACATACACCATTTCCCGACCGGGGTTTAGAGTGCTGTACACTCATCCAACACTCATTCAGAAAACAATCTGGGTGCAAAACATCACCACAGATTCCTGATTTTTTAAAAACAGAGACTTCTATCTGCATAACTAAAAGCTAAAATCAGCATTTTTATTTTTTCTTAATCTGCCACATTACAATCACACCAAGTTATTACCCTTCACTGGGAAATAGTTTACTGGATGATTTACTCATTGTTATTATACTGGGTGAAAGGCTCATCCTCTCAGAATCTCTAGCCATAGAATTTTCATTTAAAGAGGTGAGAATTGCAGCCAGAAGGTTAAACTATAATCAGTTTGCTGTCAGGAAAGGAAACAACCTTGTGATGACTGATGCTAGTTTTAGTTTTTTATTTATTATTTTTTACTTAATACATTTGTTAACATTTTTTCACTGCTTTTTTTTTTTTAATGAACAAAAGAATCAATGATCAAAGTAATGAAGGAATGAATAACCATTTCACATCAAAGTAACTTTGAATAGACTATGAAAGCCTGGGACACAAACCTGCTCATTCCTTCCTGGTTAGTTCCTTCTCACCTGAGGAAACTCTCCCATTCCTGGTGGGCAGAAGAGTCAACTTTTATAGATTTTTCTAAGAGGCCTTGGGTAGTTTATAGGCACCTTGTCCAAACTAACATTTGTGATAATTGCATACAATTCAACGCATCAGTAACAAATCTTTATGAATGCTTGGCATTCAATGTTTTGGCACTGGAGAAAAGGGGGCCCAAAAAAGAAGACATAATCCTAGTCCCCAAAGATTTCAATCTTATCGAACATAGGATGTTGGACATACCCCAAACCCTATCCTGGTGTTTATATTTTGCACAAAAATATTGTCTCTGAACTAACAAGTGTTGTCTTTATTTCCAAGGCTGTGTCAGATACATATGTGCTGATGCAAAATGCCTTACACTTTCTAAGTTTCAATGTGCAATGTGTAATCCAAAGAGCTTTTGATTTTCTGAAGTTTTCTGTAAAGGCTAAGTGCATGGAACCGATGGTAGCAATTCATAGAATAGAAAGCATACTTCTAGCCAAAGGCAACTTCATAATAACAACAAATAGATGCTTTACACTTGTTTTTAATGTCCTTCCCAAGCTACTGCCTGGATGGTTTTCAAACTCAATCAAAAATAATGATCATTTACTATACTGTCTGCCCCCAATTTTTTAGATGAAAATGACTGGGGCAACATTATATGAGCACATGGAACAGTTCTCTACTATGGGCATTTTAATGGGTCATATTTAGGTTGTTTCTAAATTAGTCAAATGAGGAACTTAACTTTTAGATATAGCACATACTAGTAAAAATCTGACTTCAACGAGCAATGATAATGTGGGAAATGTAGAGTACTGAAGAATAGCCAAGAGCACTGACTCATTACATTTGGATTCAAATCCCAGCTCCACCACCCACTGACTCCGTGACCTTGGGCAAGTTACCTAACTTTGCTGAGCTTATGTCTTGACCTACAAAATGGGAATAATTATATTTATATCACAGCACTATAGTGGAAATTAAGCCAAATAATGTTTGTAAATTACTTAATACAATATCTAGAAATATAAATGCTCAATAAATATTAGCTACTATTATACTAAGCCTACCTTACATTTGTAGAGCAACTAGTACCTTTAAAAAGCCCTTAATATATACGTTTTGAATTGCAGATTCATATGATCATCAGAACAATTATGAGGTACATATGATAGTCCAAGTTAACAAATAATCATTTTAGTTTTCTATAGTAAAAATTATAAACGATGTTATTTTCAGAAAGCTGAATTTCTTACGTTCATACAGCCCGGTCTCGGTGCCCCTCTGCCTTCCGTAGTATGTTTGCCACTGCAGCCACCCTGTCAGACCGTCTGATCTGCTGCCCTTACGTGTTCAGCACACCACCGCCAACTTGATGACTCTGCAGTGTCAGTTTGGGGTTCCTAACTAGACTGTAAATTCCTGAAGGGCAAGGATGATGCCATTTATGCCTTCTGATTTTCACAGAAATCTGTAGCTCTGAATAAGTGGAAAATAGCTGTTGACAGACTGCTTCCATATATTCTTTTTTATTAGTGACATGTGAAAGAAAAATACCTTAAGGTTTTTTTTCAGTGCAGAAAGAATTCCATTTAGATGAACTGTATGAAAACAACTTATTCTCTATCAAAGGATATTTTCACGTTCAGGCTAAGTTCATACAAGCACTGCTTTGCTGATCTAGATATTACAGATTTGGGTTAAAATCTAGAGTCCTGTATGAACAAGGTACTTTGACACAGACTTGCCCATTTAGCAGGAGATCCATGATCAAAGCTGTTATTTCCTTAGTATATTGTTTAGATAACTATAAACTGTTCATGTATTTGACATACATTTCAAACTATGAGTTGGTGATTTTTAGATGAATGGGGGAGTCTCTTGATAGAGAATTATTATTGACTCTAGATACCGACCTCTTTTATTTCCATACAGTGTTTAGCCTATCATTTTAATGTCAGTTCAGGAAATAGTTTATAAATGAGGCATCTGGAGAAGTCTAAGGTTAAAAAAATGATAGAATTTGGCACAATGAAGCATTTTCGATCTGTCTTGCAGAGGAGAACTGGGATATGGAATAAGAGATCAGGAATACCTGTTACAGCCCAGCATACACACCTGTGCTATCTGTTTTTTATAGAGATAAAGGGTGTTTTGGAAAAAATGGGAAATATTCAAAGCAGCGAATGTTGAGGTGAACTGAAAGGCAACTGCTGATATTCAGCTAACGTTTTTTTCTGACCCACCTTCAATTTAACTTAAATGCTAAAAAGGAAGTGGAAATTGTTAGGCAGTTTTTAAGTTATTTGGAATAAGAGTAAGAAAGACAAAGGATACGCTCTCATATCCTCCTCACAGAAAAGGTCTGGAAGGCCTGGCAATGCATGTGGGGGACAGAAGACGCTGGCTTTAAGGGAACAGGTTTCCATTCTCCTTTTCTTGGGATGGAAACAGCAGCCTTAGAGAAGCTAATGAAAGATTTGTAGTTCTGAGGAAACTTTGTTTGGGATTGAAAGTCTATAAATCCAAGACTTTTGAGCTCTATAGCAGAGTCTCCTGTCAGTATGAAAAGATGACAATAAGGGAGAAGATGGACGAGGACACCTGTGTTGACATACGGAAAACATCAAGGACTCTGGTTAGACAAAGTTTTTGATTAAAACTTTAAGATGATCACTTCGAAGGCAGTCTGCTTCTGTGATCTTCACCCTTTGCTGCCCAGTGCCATGTAAATTTTACAGCCCTACACTCTACCAACAGCTAAAGAATGCACAGTTTATTCTCCGATTCTTTTTGCATTATAAATACTAGCTATCACCAACATATCCATTTAAAAAACATACCATATTTTATTGAGAATATCTCTTATGATATTTAAATGCAGTTACTGCAGAAGAGAATAGTATTTACCCATTTGGGTGACACTGCTGATTTATGAAATCTAATATCTTGATTTTTCAAATGAAACCTTTCCCTACCATTTTCTTTATGAAAACAGTAATTTAAAATTCAGTGTAGAACACTTCCATTCTACAGCTGTGGGCTGAGATTAATCCTCGCCCTTCCACAAATGCTTTTTAAGTTTGCTTCTTCCTAGGCTCCCCAATGAAGAGTAAGAGGAGACAAGGTGAGTTGAGAGGGGCAAAGGAGAGCTTAGGAATTGTCTGTTTGACCTAAAGATCAAAGCATAACTAAGGATGACATCACTACAACCAGGTTTCTGGAGCCTTGGATTTACAGAACAGTTCCAAGGCTCAGAGTCTTTAATTTGCAGGGAACACTGTAGATCTCCAGATCATGAGGCCTAAATAGCTAACTAGATGCTGTACATCCTCTGCTTAAACTCAGCATTATCCAAGGCCCACGTTGGAGACCTCTGATTAATAGATACTGAGTCAGTCTACCTTCCTGCACCTCCAGCCCATGAGACCCAATAGCATCTTCTGTAATTCCAATTCCATTTCTATATGACAGTCTTCCAACAAATGAAAGTTGGTTGTCATCTCCTTCCTGAGACTTATCCATGCTAACCACTCACAGTTCTTTCAGTATGATTCAAGTTCCCTCCCAATTCAGGCAACTGGCCAGTGGAAACACTGAGGACCCTCAAAGGACAGAAGACCAACACAGAGCAGGGAAACACAGTCGCCTCCTTTTTTCTAGACATCATTAGGCTGCAGTAGCATTTGACAGTCACAGCCTCTGATGCATCTTATATAATTGCCGCTAAAACCAACACTTACAAAGTTGCTCCTGTTACATTATGGTGCACTGAAGAGAGTGCTGGACTAGAAGTAAGTAGATCTGAGTTCACGTTCCAGTCTGTCACTTAACTTTCCAAGTGATCTTAGGCAAGTCAGGTTCTTTAGCTATAAAACAGGCAGCTAGACTAGATCGCTAAGCTCCAGCCAGCTTCTTTCCTGCTATCACATCCCACCTCCACGCCAGTCTCTGTCTCAAGGTAAGCAATTAAGTCTCCACACTCACTCTTGGGAAAATAAAAAGTGGCTTTATCAATATGTTAGGACCACCTATGTAAGCTAACAAAAGTTTAATTCTTACCAGATTTGCAGGTGTCTACTAAGTCATCTTCTAAGATAACTTTCATAGATCGTGGAATACTTCCAATAGCTAGCCTCTGAACCTAGCAAAGAAAAGAAAACAGATGCTGAATATGCTTAAATACATGCTAAGTAATCTGAAGCCTAGTAATTTTTGAAATTACCATTTCTATTTCTCTGGTATTGTAATACAATTTAATTATGATGGGAATTTACAGACTTTTCTTACAAATTTTGCATACTATCAGTTTAAGAATTCACTGTAAGTAGAGTAAAATAAAAACACCAATATTTGGAAAACATCTGCAAATATAATCTATACCTTGTGGATTGTCAAAATGGCAGTTCTCCCTTGATTTCCAGTCATAAGACCTGGGACTAATCACTCAGTTATTTTGATTATTCCTTAGAAACAGAACTCTGGGTTTATTCTATATTAACAAGTGCCTAGTAAAAAGACTATATCTCCCAGGCTCCTTGCAGCTAGGTGTGGTCATATGACTAAGTTCTGGTCAATGAGATGTAAGTAGATACGTTATAGGAGATTTTGAAGGAGACTACTTAAATGGAAACTTGGGTTACATGGCAGGTGCTTTTGGCTATCCCTCCTTGTTTCTGTTCTCTGACTAGGATACAGATGTGATAGAGTTGTAGCTGACATTCTGAAATATAGATAACCATAAAAATAGAAGCTATGAGTGAAGAATGGTGTAGAAAGACAGAAGGAGTCTGGGTCCCTGACACTGAATAAGCCTTTGTGTTTGAGTGGCAAGTAAAATAAAAATCAGGTTTACTCTCATATACTAAAGAGTGGTTATGTATACCTTACTTGGCACAGAAAATAAAAATTAGGCCTAAACCCCAAAACCTGCCCACTCCAATGTTTAACAACCAATTAAACCCACTTAATTTTCTCTTATCCCTTAGGTAAGTACAGCTAGTTTAAACTTCTTAAATATTCATTAAATTTAACAAAATTATTAAGTCATTCCACAACCCTCTTGCCAATCCTCTACATAAAAAGATGTTTATATCATGGCCTCTAAAGACTATATTCTGATATATGTGCAACAGTTTCACACTTGATCTTCCACAAAGTGATGACACAAGTTTCACTTGTAATCTGTTGTGTTCCCTAGTCCTGGCACTTCACCCACTTTTTAAAACAAAATGTTTTTATTGATTTTAGAGAAAGAGGAAGAGAGAGGGAGAAAGAGACAGAGAAAGATCAATGTGAGAGAGAAACACTGACTGGCTGCCTCCTGCATGCCCCCTACTGAGCATCAGGACCACAACCTGGACATATGCCCTGTCTGGGAATCAAATCTGCAACCTCTTGGTGCATGAGACAACACTCAACCAACTGAGCCGCACCAGCCAGGGCTGAATAACACTTCTTAAAATTTGTCATTTTTCTCATTTATTTCATCATTTACCTGTTCCTGAATTTTGATTTCCTGATAATCTCTACACTTGGTTGGAGATGAAGACAAGTCTGAGAGGCAGGTGAATTTTGAAGAATCACAGCTCTCTAAGCTGGGACATGAGGAGGGGCGGCAGAAGGTATAATACTGCTCAAAGTCAGCCTTGACCACAAATACATGTTTGCATTTGTTACACATGTAATCCCGTTCAAACTCCAGGATCTTCACCAGACTTGTTCGAATCACTGTCCCAGTGACAGATAAAAAGTGTCCTACATCCTTGGTTTTAGGGATGTGCTCCCTTACCAGCTCAGGACAAACAGGCAAACCTGATGAAGAAAAAAAAAACTACATCAACCTTGGCATTTGACTCCATGGAATATACTTTTCTCATATTTCCTGAGGAAAAAAGTATAATTTCAGGGGTGAAAATCTTTGTGTTTTACTCAAGAAAAAAATCATATGAAATCAAGAAAATGGAAAAGAATTATTTCAAATAACAATTAACAGTGGACTCGCTTTAAAAGTATACATCTAGATGATATAATAACCAGGATTTAAAAAAGGATTCATTCTCGTATGAGGGCTATCTCAGTAAGATCTAAATATAGTATATAATTATAACCATATTCAACAAAGAGTATATAGTGCTCTCAGCCATACATAAAATCAACTTATGACTCTCTGAGTAAACCACAAAGCTGAGTGGTAAAGAGATGGTAGAATAATGACCAAAGTGCACAGTGCTAGAAGGCTATTTAGTGCTTTTTCAGTTAGATTCAGGATTCATTAACCTGTAAGTCTGACAGTGTAGCCAACCCTTGACTTACTTAGAGGTTTACCCACAGCATCACTTTATCTTTTAAAAACCTTGTTGTTTTCACCATGTATAAAGAGGCAATTTAATAGGCACAAAATGCCAAAGAAAATTTTTATGTGGAAATGCCCTCTTTCTCATGTTTGGCTATAATGCATCTTTGGAGTAGAGCAATGCTGGCTGTGACGGTCAAAGGCTGCCTCCTAACACGTTTATTAAGGCAGTTCTGGTTGATGTCCTACGGTCTAGTGTCTGGGCCTCAGATTTTAGTAGCTCTGAAACCTGGTAAGTGTGCATACAGAAGACGGATCTGTCAGAATTGCCAAGCTCATGAGAAATAACCATAATAGGTATGATTATACTTTAAGTTTCTATGGCCAGCACATTTTCTCCCTATTGATATATCTACTCTGAAAGCCAAATAATAATAATAATCAGAACATAGTTTGAGAAGCATGGAATTTTTTTTTTAAAGAAAGCAAATTCGTTAGACGAACTGAATGCTTAAGGCACCAGGCTACATTAACCTGGTGTTACAGGTTACAAGTCCACAGATAGACTTGAATTTTCTGTTGCTTGCTGAAACTCTCTCTCCATATACTACATACTATACAAACAAGAGAGGCACTGCCAACATTTGCCACTATGACTTCTTTTTTTATGCTTCCAAGGCTGACTTGCCCGCTTTTTAGTGAAAATATTCTATATTTATATTAACTTAGATTGCATTACATTCCGTCAGTAAGGGAGTCAGACTTCTGCTTAGGATAATTTTTGTATATCTCTGCTCTATTCTGTGTTGACTTTACAATTTAACTCTCAGAAAACAAACTAATTTCCAAATTCCTGTGGAATGCTTCATGAAAACTCCTGGGGCTGACAAGTGCCATATCAACCACACGATGAAAATATTTATAAGTACAAATAACAATTATTTCTTAGAGTTCGATATGCAATATGTGTTAGGGATTCTCAAAAACCTTCCTAGAGAAAAACATGACAATAAAATCCTTAAATGATTCACCTGATATCCTAGCATGAAGATTCTGCTTCATGGAGACACCCTCAGGCTGAGAAAGGGACTCGAGAATTGCCAAGGCTGATCTTCGCAGTGAACTATCAAAAATAGTTAGTACTTCATTGGGGAATGCATTGAAATATTCCCCAATTTCCATGTTGGTCTCAAAAAGGGTCATGGCATTAATCACAACTGGGTAATGAGCATCTTCATCTCTTTCCTTCAGGATTACAAGAATATCGCTCTTATGGTGTTCCGAAACATAGGACTCAAACACTTGGCCAACCAGTGCAACGTGATCACTATTCATCCTGAATCTAGGTAGCTAAAGAAAAAAGAAAGAACTGTATTACACCTTTGCTACTAGACTTACACAAAATTACCAAACAATTGTGTGGTTGTACATCATCCTGGCTTTAGGTCATGCTATAATCTCAAAATACTAACTGAATTTATACTTTAATTAGATCTGAATTATCTGTTACTTAGTAAATGTATTATTTTTTAAGTGGGAAAAGAATTATGTTGGTACTGATTATCAAACCAATTATGTTGGTACTGATTATCAAATTCCAAAATGGCCCAAAGTCTTCCCCATTTCCTTTCCAGGAAACTTCCTCCTCATTAGCCCTGTATTATGTAAAAGGTCCTTGCCTTTTCTTTAACCAGTTTCCACACACACATTTGTTCTCAAGTATAAAAACTTAAATGCTAGTCCTTTGACAAAAGTTACTCATGGTAGAGTTCTCTGCAAGTGTCCTGTTTCTGGGTTTTATTCATATAAAAAACATCTCTTTCTGTCTCTCCAGTTACACACACACGTATTCTGCTACATAAACGGAACATACACTACTCTTCAGATTGATAGCCAGTTATGACTTGAATAGTTATCAGATTGGCTTTAGAAATTTCAATTTGGAGGTGAATTTATTTCCTGTTTTCTCTTCCTGGCCCAGGAAAACTATTGGCTTCAGCAAAAACAACTGTCAAGAGTGTAAAAAAAACCCACTAAATAATTAAACTGAAGAAAGGAAAATTGGTCTTTAAATAACTACAGATTGAGAATAAGTACAGTATTTTATTACTTCACCTATCCTATTCCCCTGGCAATATTTTTTTAAATCTGTATCTACAGATTAAAAGGGCCTACCCCATTCTGTTTTCATGTGTACATGCAGATATGTACCAAGTTCAAGGAGCTATGCTTTGAAATGAAAGCACAACGAAAGGTTCTCTATCCCCTCAGAGAACTAAAGGACAGATGAATATAACAGCACTCTAACAGTGGTAAAATGCAGCATAAATAGGAGCACAAAGGAGAGAAAGATTAAACTTAAATGGGGTGACAATCCCAAATAAACTGTCCGAATTGGATCATTTAAGAAACTCTTACTTGGTTTGGAAACAGAGAGAGCACTGGAGGACAAGTGTACATTAATTTGACTTATCTCATTCAACTAACATTAACTGCATTAGGCTCTATAAAAAGAAAAATGATTAAAGAATCCTGACAACTACAGGATGCCAGTATGAGATTAACAGATGAGTCTATATGTATCTAGGAGAATAAATGAACATAAATTATGGGCACTACATTGACAGTAATTTGTTTTGGTTAGGTAATGTCAACTCAGCCAAGTGTAAAGCAGAGAAAGCACCCAGGAAGGACCCAATCATATAGTCTTTCCATGATGTGGCCTTTGCTTTAACAAACAAAAACAAAACTGTACTTCCAAGAGTGGCTACCAGAGTCTATAAATGCATATTAAATTTGGAGCCACAAGTTTAGCAACTTAAAATACAGCTCCACCCAGGGCAGGGAGGGGGCAGCCACAGAATTCATGGTTGAAATTCAGATCAGATTAAATTTCGCCTTTTTTAACAGAGCATCTTCTTAAAAAACAGCATTCACTTTCAGTATCTGCGCAAAACTGATCAACTGTTTCTAAGCAGTTTGCTAACCCCGCCAACGTACTCACCCAGATACAAACTGGAGCCACTTATTCTTCTACAACTTTCTAGTCCCCCTTCCGCTTTCTTATTGAAATATTTGGGGTTAAAATACAATCAAAACCAGTGACTGCGGCCAGCGGGTTCCCCGGGAATCGCCGCCCCCGCCAGCTGCCGCGCCGCACCTGCCCGGAGCCACGCCCTCTCGCGGGGCGCGCGGCGCCCTGGCCCCGCCCGCAGGCCCCGCCCCGCCCGCCGCCGGGCACAGGCGCTGAGCCCCGCGCGGAGGGCCGCTTCCCCGAGCGCCCCGCCCGCAGGCCCCGCCCCGCCCGCAGGCCCCGCCCCGCCCGCCGCCGGGCACAGGCGCTGAGCCCCGCGCGGAGGGCCGCTTCCCCGACCGCCCCGCCCGCAGGCCCCGCAGCCCGCCCGCCGCCGGGCACAGGCGCTGAGCCCGCGCGCAGGGCCGCTCCCCCGACCGCCACCCTGCGCAGGTCTCTCACGCTTCCCGCGCTCCGCTGCGGGGCAGCTCTGCCACCGGACCGTCCCGGAGCTGAACAGTTGCTGGACTAACCAAATGTGGGCGCTACTTGGGCGAACGGCGGGGGTAAAAGTACACGCTGCTGAAGCGAGCAGCGGCGGTCACTTACGGGCCAACGCGCAGCGCCAGAAGTCACTCGGGGCGCACCGCCCCCGAGGCGGAGGGGCGCGGAGGGCTACGGCCTGGCGGCGGGGGCGCGCCGCGGGCCCGGGGCGCGCGGAGGCCGGTGGGGGCGGGGCGGGCAGGGCGCGCGCGGGGCCGCTGGAGGCCCCGCGGGCCCGCCTCGCCCGAGGGAGAAGCGGCGCCGGGCGAGCGCTCGGCTCGGCTCGGCTGGGCCGGCGCTCCCGACGGAGGCCGGGCGGCGAACCGCCCAACTTCGCAGCTCAGGTGGCTCTTCCGGGTGGGGGCGGGCGCGCGCCACGAGACGCGAGGAGGCGGGGCGGGGGGCGGGGCGCGGCGGGGGGGGCGGGGCGCGGAGGTCCGGGAGGTCCCGGAGGCGCGGAGAGCCGGGGCGGGGCGCGCGCAGCCGGGGCGGGGCTGAGACGGCGAGGGCCGCGGGTGGAGCGGGAGGGTGCGGGCCTTGGAGGGAGCGTCCGGACTGTGCGTTTGGGCTCAGAACTCCACCAGACCCAAAGCCACGAAGGTTTGCTCCTGTGTCCTCTAGAAGCTTTAGAGCGAAGGTTTATGTGTACGCAGAGGACCCACTTTGAGCTGGTTTTGTGCGTGCGAAAATACGATCTTAGGTAACTTTTTTGGCATGTGGATAGCTAGCACCATTTCTTGAATTATCCTTTTCCCACTGAAAAGCCTTTGCACTTAGGTGAAAAATAAGTTGTCCTTGTATGCGTGGGTTTAAGACTTTCCTATTCTGTGGCCCTATCTACTTGTCTATCTTTACAAAAATACCACGTTGTCTTTGATTACTGTAGCTTTATAATGAATGAGTCGAAATCAGATAGTTTTTGCATCCAGTTTTGTTCTTTTTCAAAGCGGTTTTGTGTTTCCGTATGAATTTTAAAACCAGTTTGTCATTTTCTGTTAAAAAGCTGGGATTTTTGTTGGGGTTGAATAGCATCTATAAGTCAATATGGGAAGACTTTACATGTCAATAATGAGTCATTACGACGTTTGAACAAAGTAAACCTCCACCATTTATTGAGGTGTTAAATACGTAATATATCTCAACTATGTTTGATCTTTTGTAAATCTACCTCTAACTCAGATAAAATCATGTGGGAGGGGGAAATCATACTTGTTGATCCTATGTAAATGATATTTTCAATTTTAATTTCTGATTGTTCCTTTCCAATATATAGAAATAAAATTGATTTTTTAAAAGTTGTATATATATATTTTAAATATATCTTTATTGATTTCAGAGAGAGGAAGGGAGAGGGAGAGAGAGAGAAACATCAATGATGAGAGAGTCACTGATTGGCTGCCTCCTGCAGGCCCCCCACCAGGGATCGAGCCCACAACCTGGGCGTGTGCCCTGACTGGGAATCGAACCTTGATCTCCTGGATCACAGGTGGATCCTCAACTGCTGAGCCACGCCAGATGGGCTAAAATTTATTTTTTTAAATAAAAAATAAATAATTTTAGAGCAATTTTAGGTTCACAGCAAAATTGAGCAGAAAGTACAGAGTTCTCATATACCCACTCTCCCACACACACCCACAATCTACCCCACTATCAACATCCACTTACCAGAGTGGTGCATTGTTTTACAATGGATAGACCTACATTGACATGATTATCACTCAAAGTTCATGGTTTACAGTAGTTTCACTGTTGGTGTACATTCTGTGGGGTTTGACAGATATACAGTAACATATATACACTATTGTAGTATACAGAATAGTTTCATTGCCCTAAAAATCTTGTGTTCTATTCATCCTGCCCTCTCACCTAACTCCTAGCAACAACTGATCTTCATAATTTTGCCTTTTCCAGGGTGTCCTATAGTTGGAGTCATACAATAGGTGGATAGCCTTTCAGATCCTCTTCTTTCACTTAGTAATACACATCTAAGGTCCCTCCATGTCTCTCATGGCTTGATAGCTCATTTCATTTTGTTGCTGAATAATATTCCATTATCTGGATGAATTCACTCACTCACTGAAGGACATTTTGGCTCCTTCCAAGTGTTGCCAGTTATGTAGAAAGCTGCTATATACATCATCCATGTGCAGGTTTTGATGCAACATAAGCTTTCAATTCTTTTTGGTAAATACCAAGGAGCATGACTGCTGGATCATATGGTATAGTTTTGTAAGAAACTACCAAATTGTTTTCTAAAGTATCTGTTTGCATTCGCACCAGCAATGAATGAGAGTTCCTGTTGCTGCTCCACATTCTCTTCAGCATTTGTTGTCAGTGTTTGGGATTTTAGTCATTCTAATAGGTGCATAATGGTGCTTCATTGTCGTTTTATTTTGCATTTCTCTGACATAAGATGTTGAACATCTTCTCATATGGTTACTTTTTATAACTGTGTATCTTTGGTGAGGTACCATCTCAGGTCTTTTGCTCATTTTTAAATCAGGTTGCTTGTTGTTGTTTTTTCCTTTTTTTAATTTAATTTTTATTTTTGTTTAAAGTATTACAGATGTCCCTTTTTCTCCCCAATGCTCCGTTAGGTTGCTTGTTTTCTTATTGTTGAATTTTAAGAGTACTTTGTCAGATTATGTCTTGCAAATAATCTGTATTTGATAAGTCTGTCTTCTCATTCTGTTTAAAAAAATCATAATCACTCTATTGATTTTATTTTTAAATATGGTTTTATTGATTTCAGAGAGAGGAAGGGAGAGGGAGAAAGAGATAGAAACATCAGTGATGAGAGAGAGTCATTGATTGGCTGCCTCCTGCATGCCCCCCACTGGGGATCAAACCCAAAACCTGGGTATGTGCCCTGACTAGGAATCGAACCCGCAACCCTTTGGTGCACAGGACAATGCTCAACCAACTGAGCCACACCAGCCAGGACTCTCATTCTGTTTCACAGTGCAGATTTTAAATTTTAAACAAGTCCAGCTTATCAGTTGTTTCTTTCATGGATTGTGTGTTTGGTGGTGTACTTTAAAAAGTCATCAGCAGCCTTAGCCGGTTTTGCTCAGTGGTTAGAGTGTTGGTCCGCAGACTGAAGGGTCCTGGGTTCTGTTCCAGCCAAGGGCAGGCTCAATCCCCGGCCCCAGATGGGGGGGGGGGGCAACCATTCAATGTGTCTCTCTCACATCGATGTTTCTCTCTCTCTCCCCCCCTCCCCCTTCCACTCTCTCTGAAAAGTGATGGAAAAAATTTCCACAGATAAGGGTTAAAAAAAAAAAAATCACCAAACTCAAGGGTATCTAGATTTTTTCCTATGTTCTAGGACTTTTGCAGTTTTGTGTTTAACACTTAAGTCTATGATGCACTTTGAGTTAATTTTTGTGAAGGGTGTGAGATCTAAATTTTGTGTTATGCATGTGGATGTCCAGTTGTTCTAGTACCATCTGTTGAAAGGACTATCTATGCCTGTTTGTTGAAGGTCTGTATTGCCTTTGCTCTTTTGTCAAAGACCGGTTGACTATATTTACATGGGTGTATTTGTGGGCCCTCTGCTCTGTTCCATTTATCTATTTGTCCATTCTTTCACCAATACCATGCTCTCCAATACCAATACTGTAGCTTTATGGTGAGTATTCAAGTTGGGTAATGTCAGTCCTCTGTTCTTCAATATTGAGTTGGCTATTCCAGGTCTTTCGCCTCTCTATATAAACTTTAGAATCAGTTTGTCAACTTCCACAAAATAACTTGCTGGATTTTGACTGGAATGGGATGAATCTATAGATCAAGTTGTGAAAAACTGACATTTTGACAATATTGAGTCTTTTCATGAACATGGAATAGCTATCTTTCCATTTAATTCTTTGATATCTTCCATCTTAGTTTTATAGTTTTCTTGGTATAGATCTTGTACATATTTTGTTAGACTTATATCTAACTATTCCTTTGATGGGGTGCTAATGTAAATGGTAACATGCTTTTCATTTCAATTTCTTGTTCATTGCGATTATATAAGAAAGCAATTGACTTTGCATATTAACTTTGTATCCTGCAGTCTTGCTATAATTTATTAGTGCTGAAGGGTTTTTTTGTAGATTCCCTTAGATTTCCTAAATAGACAATCATGGCATCTGTGAGTAAAGATAAGTTTTATTTCTTCTTCCCAATCTGTATGCTTTTTATTTCCTTGTCTTTTTGCATTTAGCTAGGACTTCCAGTATGCTGTTGAAAACAGTGATGAGGGGGGACAAACTTGCCTTGTTCCTGATCTTAGTGGGAAAACTTCGAGTTTCTCACCACTAAATATGTTAGCTATTGGTTTTTCTGTAGATGTGCATTATCAAGTTGAGGAAGTTCTCTATTTTTACTTTTCTCAGAGTTTTTACCATGAATGTTTATTTTTTATTGGGATGATATTGGTTAATAAAATTATATAGATTTCAGATATACAATTCTATAATACATCCTCTGTGTATTGTATTGTGTTCACCACCCCAAGTCGTCTCCTTTCATCACCATTATCCCCCCATACCCTCTTATACCTCCCCCAACCCCCTATGATTTTGTCAAGTGCTTTTTCTGCATCTCTTGATATGATCCTGTGATTTTCCTTCATTAGCCCCTTGATGTGATAGATTACATTAATTTTCAAATGTTGAACCAGACTTACATACCTTGGATAAATCCCACTTGGTGTGGTGCCAAATTCTTTTAATATCATTGGATTCAATTTGTTAATATTTTGTTGAGGATTTTGCATCTTTATTCATGACAGATAACTGTTCTCTTTTCTTGTAATGTCTTTGTCAGATTTTGGTATGAGGGGTAATGCTGGCCTAAAAGAATGCGTTTGGAAGTAGTCCCTCTTTCTGTGCTCTGAAAGAGATTTTAGAAAATTGGTGTAATTTTGTCCTTAAATGTTTAGTGGCATTCAAGTAAACCCATGGGCCTGATGCTTTCTGGTTTGGAAGATTATTATTGATTCAATTTCTTTAATAGATATAGGCCTGGTTAGACTATTTTTTCTTGTGTGTTTCAGCAGATTGTCTTTCAAGGAACTGGTCCATTTTATCTTCATTATCAAATTTGTGGGTGTAGAGTTTATAACATTTATTATCCTTTTAATGTCCTTGTGACCTATAGTGATATTCCTTCTTTTATTTCTGATATTAGTAATTTGTGTCTTCTCTCTTTTTTTCTTAGCTTGGCTAGAGGCTTATCAATATTATTGATCTTTTCAAAGAACTGGCTTTTGGTTTTGTTGAGTTTATTGATTTCCTCTTTTCTGTTTCATTGATTTCTGCTTTTTCTTAATATTTCCTTCCTTTTGCTTACTTTGGATTTAATTTGCTCTTCTTTTTCTAGTTACCTAAGGTAGAAGTTTAGATAATTGATTTTAGATCTTTCTTCTTTTTTAATATATGCACTCAATGCTCTAAATTTCCCTGTGTCCTACCTTTGCTGCATCTCACCAATTTTAATAAATTGTTTTCATTTTCAGTTCAAAATATTTAAAAATTTTCTCTTAAGATTTCTTCTTTGCCCCATATGGTATTTAAAAATGTGTTGCTTAATCTCCAAGTATTTTGTGATTTTTTTTCAGCTTTTTATTAATTTCTAGTTTACTTCCATTGTGGTCTTAGAGCTGACACTGTATGATTTCTATTTTTAAAAAATTTAAGGTGTGTTTTATGGCCCAGAATGTGGTATATTTTGAATGTTCCATGTGAATTTGAGAAGAATGTAATCTGATGTTGTTGGATGAAGTGGTCTATAGATGTCCGTTGTATCCAGGTGATTGATGGTGGTATTGAGTTCAGC
Source organism: Miniopterus schreibersii (assembly GCF_964146895.1). Lineage (NCBI taxonomy): Eukaryota > Metazoa > Chordata > Mammalia > Chiroptera > Miniopteridae > Miniopterus > Miniopterus schreibersii. The sequence continues at coordinate 61,149,409 of NC_138107.1, forward strand.
TATGGCCTTACTGGTTTTCTGCTTGCTGGGCCTGTCCATTTCTATAGAGGGGTGTTTAAGTCTTTGACTATAATAGTGGATACATCTGTTTCTCCTTGCAGTCTATCAGTTTTGCCGCACATATTTTGAGGCCCATACATATTAAAGATTGTTGTATCTTCCTGGCATGTCGACCCCTTTATCATTATGTAATACCCCTCTCTATCCCTGATAACTTCCCTTGCTTTGAAGTCTGCTTTGTCTGAAATTAATATAACTACCTCTGCTCTTTTATTGTTAGCATGGTCTATTTATCTCCGTTCTTTTACTTTTAACATGTTCCTCTACCACTTAATCTTTCACATTGATAATTATGTCGTTTTGAATCATTTATTGTTTTATTTACATAAATGTTTGTGTAGTTTAAAATTATTTTATGGTACTACAATAATTCTTAATTTCTATTTTTGTCCTATTGTCTATTATTTTATTCCATTTTATTTCATAATTTACATTCTGGTAAAATGCAAGCAGGAAATTTGGCTGGTTTTGAAGCTCCTAAAACAGTGTTTTCCACCTGAAGAGGCTGAGTAATGTTTGTTGAATTGAATTTTTGTCATATCACTAAAATGTTTGTTTTTATGACTTTGTTTTAGTCTTTAAATATCTTTTTTCATTGTATATCCTACTACTCTCCTGTGCTCACTCCACTATAGCAGCAATGCTGATCCTAAGCCATTCCAGGCTCTCTTCTGCCTTAGCACCTTGCATTGGCTGTTACTTCTGCCTGGAATGCTCATCTCTCCTCCCACAAGAATATAAGCTGCACAAAGCAGGGACCCCGCCCCCCATATAACTAGTTCTAAAACAGTCCTCGACACATTGTCAATAAATGCTGGAAATAGTACTGCTTTGACATGACTTTAATTTTTAAAAACTTTACCCTTTGATTTTTTTATTCTTACATGGAATATTTTTCCATTTCTTTATGTCTTCTTCAGTTTCTTTCAACAATGTCTTATAGTTTTCAGTGTATAGGTTCGTCACCTCTTTTAAGTTTATTTCTAGGTACTTTATTCTTTTTGTTGCAGTTGTAAATAGGATTGTTCCCTTCATTTCTCTTTCTGATATTTTATTGTGAGTATATAGGAATGCAACATATTTTTGTATATTGATTTTGTATCCTGCAACTTTACTGTATTTTTTATTGTTTCTAATAGTTCTTTTGTGGAATCGTTAGGGTTTTCAATATACAGTATCATGTCATCTGCAAATAGTGACAACTTTACTTCTTAATTCCCAATTTGGGAATGCGTTAGGAATTATTCCCTCTTGTTCAGTGTTTTGGAAGAGGTTAAGAAGGATTGGAATTTCCTAAGTGATGAGAGCCATAAAGGTGTCTTTTGTTATATTAATGAGGTGATTTTTGGACCCCACCTAATTATGGGGGCTAGTTGCCAGGGGAACCAACCATGTGATTAGAGGGTTGGAACCCCTTGGCCTCTGGTGAGGAGAGTGAGTTCCATCACCAGTGGCCAATTAATTTAATCGATCATGCCTATGTAATAAAGCCTACATAGAAAACCAAAAGGACTGCATTTGGAGAACTGCAGGCTGGGAACAAGAAACTTTCACATTTCACTGAGCTAGGGCCTAAAGTCCACGAGGGGGGACCCTCACCCTATCTGTTTTCATCTGGCTGTTTGTATCCTTTAATATCCTTTGTAATAAACCTGTAATCTAGTGAGTAAATGGGTATCCTGAGTTCTGTGACTTGCTTTAGCAAATTAACTGAACCCAAGGAGGGACTCATGGGAACCTCTGATTTATAGCCAGGCATCAGAAGCACAAATAACAACCTGAGCTTGTAACGCTCTAAATAAGTCAGCAGTATTCACGATTTCCATAAATTTTTCATTCTAGCCTTGTAAGTTTAGAGAATACAGTTTAGTTATACCTATACATAGTAATTGAACAAAGTAAGATAACATACTTGCCTATCCTGATTTTGTTATGATTACTGAAACCAAATAATTTAGTATTTTATAATAATTATGCAGTAAAACTTTTTGGCAAGTCTTACCTGGAATCAAAATGTATTTAAAAAATTAAACTTACTTGAAAAAAATGAAAAGCATAAAATGAAAAGCATTATTGTTTGTTCTAACAAAATTTATTATGCAGTAATTACAAAGGTTAAAGACTCTTCCATCTCAATTAAAAATAACTATTATAATTACACACATAACATAGTACCGCATAAGAATGATTCCAGTATCACAGGTAATACAGTGCATTTTCAGATCGGAGAGACAAATACTTTCTCGTTCACAGTGTTTGACATAGGAAGGCCTGTTCTTCATTATGTAAGGTCATGCTCTTAGTAACAGTCCACTCAGAGCTGTGCCAACCCAATTCTTTCAGAATGTGAAGTACCGGGCAAACCACTCCTGGCGCTGGGGATCTGGAGAAGCCGCCGGGGAAGCTTCACTCTGAGGAGGACTGAATTCATAAAAAGAGAGACATGTAACCCAGCAATAAGCTCTTTTGCAAAATGAAGGGTAAAGCACATAAAACATCAGCGTGGATGACCAAGTGGTTCCCTGTGTTAGAAGATGCGCGTTAAAGATTTGCTGCTACTCTACTCTAGATTCAGCTCTCCACTCCATGAGGGCATGAGAGTGCAGCAGCAGCTCGGATGAAGTCAGTTCAGGAGGAGCCACATCACAACAATTACAAAAAGCAAAATCAAACCGTTGAGGAAAATAATGTCACCTTTGAATAAAAAATAAAAAAAATTCAGGCATGGGGGAATAAGAGAGAACAAGATAACATTCCTCTTTCAGTACCTTTTCTTTAGTTAATTTCAGAATCTGACACAGCACTTGATTCATACAGATGTGTCCTTAAATGTAACTACATTAATTAAACCACAGTATGGTATTTTACTATAGTATATTTATATTAAACTTTCATTTCATAATTCCATAAGCAAGTACTCTAGGGGAGAGGAGTGCATTAAAAATCCAATTTCCCCTCCATTTCCAAAGTTATATAATTTATACTTATCTTAAGTTAAACTAAAGATTCTTTGGGCTAGTTGAGAAAATGAAAGCATCCCTACCGTCTTTGGGGGAAATTACAAGGCACGCAACAATGTGTAATGGCAACTCCAGTAGTCATGTTCCTTGAGCTCATGCACATGCATCTTACTGATACCTGAACACACCCATGCACGGGGGGAAATAAGCAACACAAAATATTTAGCAGGAGACACAATCAAAGGTGTACTTGGCTATTTTTTATTCTTGTGATTTTTTTTCTATTTAAAATAATTAGTTATTAACTATGTCATTAATCACTTAACCTAGAAAAAGAAAGTCTACCTGTAAGACTATTACTAGTGACACTGCTAAGAATTAGTAAAAATAAGTTAAAAAGTAAATAAATTTAAAGCAGCACAAAATAAGTAATAGTAAGTTAAGCACAAAATGACTACTTTCTGACTTTAATCTTTAATGGATAGACAACTGGATTTTGTTTAAATTTTATTTGTTAATGCATTTAATCAACAATTCTGAGATAACTTAAAATTGGGATGTCAATTTTAAAAACTTTTTTCTAAATTTATTTTTTGCTTACATATATTAAGTTCCCAGAGCTTACGTATTTTTTACTTTGGCAATAAGCATGTATATTTATAAGTAAGCCTGGTAAACAAGAAAGGGAAAAAATAAACATATAAGAAACAAATAAAAGCCACTAAATTAAAACAAATTTTTAAGTTCTGTAATAAGGATGATTAATGAAAAATTGGTGACAATACTAAAAGTGAAGCAAGAGTCCATAAATATTAAAATTCCAAGCATGTGAATTACATTAGCACCTCTTTAAGCATTTAGAAAATTGCCTAACAAATTGGAAAAAATCTTTTTTTCTTTTTTTAAATATATCTTTATTGATTTCAGAGAGAGGAAGGTGGGGGGGGAGAGAGAAACATCAATGAGAGAGTCATTGATCAGCTGCCTCCGGCACGCCCCCTACTGGGGATCAAGCTCCCAACCTGGACATGTGCCCTGACCAGGAATTGAACCGAGATCTCCTGGATCATAGGTTGATGCTCAATGGCTGAGCCATGCCAGCTGGGCTGGAAAAAATCTTTTTAAAAGTAAAAAAAAACAGTTCTCTAGAGAGGTGATAAATATATTTTGAAAATATTTCACAGAATTTTCCTAGGCTATTCTTAAAGTAGTAGATTTCTACAATGTAAGAAGATAAATTTCTCAAGTTAAAAAAGTAAAGAGAAAAAAAATCACTGGTGAGACGGGGCTCACCTCAAAAATGTCTTGGGCTCTTTGGGTGGCACTGGCTGTGGAAGTGGCTTGCTGCTGTTGAACTCAATGTCGTGGATTGGAAAATTAGGAATGGGATCCAGGCGGTTAGGATGTCCATTGCCCACTCCACCAGATTCCAGAGCACTTAGATTGGGAACACTCACAAACCTGTTTGTTGGTGATTTATCATTCTTCTTCTTTTGCTGCATTAAAAATAACACACGTGAGGACAGTCCCTGCATAAGGACAAATGAGAAAATAGGAATCGTAGAAGATATAAATTTGGCATGGGGAAACTTTGGAAGCTTTCTGTTAAATTGGGATGCTAAATTGAACCAGTGTTACCCAAAGTGTGGTCTGGGGGTCCTTGGAGGTGTTTTTTATCTACATGGAATCCTCACAGACAGACATGCTGCTAGGACAGACAGGAGGAGGAGGAAACCTTTAGGAACGGTTCCTGAGGAGAGGCGGAGGAGGTGGAAATTGCCAGGCGATAAGAATACTGGGAGGAAAGGGAAGACAGAGGGGAAGAGAGGAGGTCTTTCAGATACCACGAGGATTTAGGCTAAAGTTAGGAGAAGGTGTCAAGTTAAACATAAATATAAGAGAGAGCCCTGTGAACTTTAGCCGTCTGTCAAAGGGAGGCAGTCCTTGCCTGGAAAAAAAAGTAACGAGAAATGCTTGGCAATGTAGTTTGAAGTAAATCTCACATTTCTACTTAAGACCTAAAGTTAACTTAGAAAAATAATTTGGTCTTAAATTTACTGCACCATCTTTCTGAAGAGAGAAAACTAAATCTGCATAGTAAAGTCTTCAGTTCCCAATTAATTGGTAGTATCATTAATTGGCTCACATCTTTTAAAAAAAATTTAAAGATTATAAAACAAATCAATTTTTTATTTTTAATTGTTCTTTAAAAAGGGGAATATAATCACAGATTATCAAAATTTATTATCTTGTAAATTATTAACTTTATTCACACCTCTAGAATCAAAATATGGGAATGTTGTAAAATATTTTGCATATTCCCATATTTTACTAATTAAATGTATGCTAAATTTATGAAATAACTTTTGGAAAATTACCGCAGAGGTTGGGAAAAAAAATACAATAGATAAGAAGGCCCTTTTCCTTTACTTACAAAGTAATAATCTTACTATCTAGACACTGTCCTCTCTATCATAGTCTATGACCATAGAGTCTCTGATAGGAGCCTGTTTTAGCATAACTGAAAAAAGAAAGGAAGAATAATATTTTCTTCAGAACTATTTGTGAAAATTGAAATCACTCTTAGGAGTCAAAATAGTTTTGAAAGTTCTCAGATGTATCTTTTGCATTTTCTTGTTCAAGTCACTAGAGGGCATAATGAAACCACCTTAAGGTTTCTATTTTAAGAAATCAAAGGTATCATTGGTAAAGTTATATAGTAATGGTTTTGTAGCTAAAAATCTAATTCCAATAAAATAAATAATAAAAGGAAAATATTTCTAGTATATCTTGTATTAACAAGTTTCATAATCTTGCTTTATAATTAAAAGCTTATTATTAACTTAAAACTAAAACTAACTACATTTATTATTCATTCACCAATTATTTATTGAGAGCATTCTATGTGCCAGGCAATATTTTAGGCTCTAGAAATACAGCTACAGGCCTCTCCACTTCAGTCATTCTATTTTATAAAACATCTAAGTTTGGAGCACTTTAATTTGTGAGAAGACATACTCCATGTTCTTAACACAGACATTTTATGGCCTTTGAAGGCAAAAATTCCTGACTAATGGCCTAATAGAAATTAGGCATGATGTACAAATTAATAAAATCTGAATTAAAGAATATCTTTAGCACTAGCACTTTTATTTCTACTGAATTCTGCTAAAATATATGTAATCCTATGAAGCCAATATACATTAATTATTTATTCCTTATTACTTGCTTTCATCACTAGAATAATTTTGGTGCCTTATAGGAAATGTGATGCAATTTTGCAACTGGTCAGATATTTATTGAACACCACTGTACCCAAAGCACTATGGTGGGAGCCATAGGAAGCTGGGGTACAGAGATGTACAAGACTTAGCCATGTCCATGTCATTTATCTATAAGGCTCTTCTATCCTAAAGGAGTAATCAAGTATCAGAATAGGTCATGTTCAATTTTAATTGTTAAGGAAAGGTCATAAGACTGAGAAAGGTAAAGCCTTTCTCTGACAGCTGGTCCAACCCAGTGTCTGTTAAGACAGCAGGCCTTAGGGAGGGCTGTTGGGTATACAGGCTGGAGTGTCTTTCAGGACCTCCCCACCCCAGAGGCTGGTGAACACTAAGGAAATGACGAAAAGTTATCTTGAGGAGACTTAGAAGTTAGTTTTCTTTAGAGATATGAAAAACAAAATGATAGCACCAAAGTTTTATAATATTAATAAGATGTTATTTTAAGGAGTATTATCAACAAATAAATGATTATAGGAGTCTCATTCTGAAAATTAATACATAAAGATTTCATAGATTTTAGTCCTAGATTATTAAATTTAGGATAACATCTTTTGGAAGCTTCAGCCCATGCTGCTCTAAATATTTTATAAAAATGTCATCAAGTTTTAAACCATATCCCTATTTCACTGTGTGTATAGCACGTACCTTAATCAATGGATTAATAACACCAACAGTAGGACTTGAATTAAACACTTTGTTGAAGTTAGTTTCTCGATTGATTAATTCCAGCTGATAAAATTTATTATCCTCCTAAGCAAAAGAATTACAAACATCTCTTAAACAATTTCTGTTGAATATTGAACAACTTAATTGTATAAATGCCATTTCATTCAAAATGTAATAAAAACCTGAATGAAGATTTATATAACTTGCTCAAAGATTTCTCAACCCGATTGCCAGTGTCTTAAAGACTGCTGGTAGGTAAGTTTTCAACATCTTTTAAACCCTATGCTCCGGGACTCTTCTCTATCCTTTAATACCTTTTTCCTTAAGACTGGGTCCAAATGTTTTATTTGCTCCATCTCTGTTGTGAAGGGCTGACAGTGCAATTTGAACCAGCTTAACCTGCATTTGTGGAGCTGTGTGCATGGTTGAGCTGTTTCCACATATGAAGATGACACTAGGATATACTGTTATTCTTGAGTACTGGAAAGGTATGTGATCTTGTCCAAGCTGCTCTCTGAGACATCAATGCATGACAGCGGTGGTAACCGGAGAACAGAGAAAAAGTGAACGGCCCACAGAGAGACAAACACTTCGCCTTCGCCTTCCCCAACAACCTGTGCTAACTGAGCCACCAGACGGGAGGAAGTAAACCTAAGGAAATGGAACAGTGTGTGAAAGGTAGGGTTGTGCTCTAGCAGAACTAGATTCTTCATCTCCCTCTCCGTTACCACTAGCGGTTCCATCGTTAATTTCAGCCCATGTGCCTCCCAGTCCACAGAATTGGGGTGTAGTAGAAAGAGTGTGGAACAACCCTTGGCTAGATTGATTCCTGGCTCTGTCACCAACTGTGTTGCTTTGTAAAGTTACTTTACTCTGAGGTCTAATACCTATTCTGTTGTGAGGAAAAAATACAATTTTATCTGTTACACCTGCTCAGTAAGAACTAGAAAATCAATAACTATTTCTATGGACCATAGATGAAATACACGTAGTACACTTGCTAATTTCATGTATGGAATGTAAGCTAATTTTCCATGAATCTACTGCTATCAGACGACAATGTGTGAGGCCTGTGCTCCTGCTCTCAATGCTGGGAGAAGGGGGTGGTTAGTGGGCTGAAGCAGCACAGCACATGCTCCATCTTTCCGATGTCCACTTCATCTACGAACCCCAGTTCTACCTGCTGCTTGTGGCAGGAACGTCTAGACCCAGACAACAGACTTGCTGTCGAGGTCTAGAATGCTAAAAGGGATATGTTAAGGTAAAAGGCCTTCAGAAATAAATGCTTTTAGGCTCTCTTTGCATGCTAATGTCCAAAGTTATTAGTTGAAGGGATTGATGAGCAAATAGAAATGGTTAGTGTTCTATTTCTAGTTTTACTCTGAAAGATTTTTCATTTGTTATAGGCAGTAAAAAGCAGTATCTTAATTATTGATCAGAACATACAATTTAGAAGACTCTGCAATGTCTTATGAAGTTTAAAACATGCGTACTTTTTATTCTTAAGGATTAGTGGCTTTAATGGAAGCAGTGTAATTGTTAAGTCTGTATTTTCTTCCCTGATGAATTTCTCAGAACTCCTAACACCTCAGTGCGGACTGAGACTCTTCAAGAGAGCCTGTGGCTCAGGCTACATCATGGCACCTTTCTTCCATGGGGTGCCTCCTGGGACACACACTTTAGGAAATTAACATGACTAACCTACAATGCAGACCAATGCATGAATGTGTTGACTGTTCTTTACTATCCAATTCTAATTCTGCATGTACAATACAGACACCTCAAGGGTATATTAACTGTACATTGACAATGATATATTATTAAACACTTGATATGTACTAAAATATTGAAAAAAGAGGCACAATCTCCTTATCCTAATACCAAATTTAAATTTTAAAATTACTTAGAATTTATTTCCCTTGTTCATAACATTTTAATAAACTTTCAATCACAGTGCGCATATTTTATACTTTCAGTTTTTGTTTAGCATTACTTAAAAATGCTTCCCCCTGTCTTCCCAATCAACAGTCTCTTGATTTACTACATGGTTACACCAAAAACAAAATATCTTACAATTAGTTTCTTTATGACATGGTCTCTTTCTGTAAGCATGGCTTTTAATTCTGTAATCATCTGTATATCTTCAGGTTTTGATTCTCTCATTAGATATTTTTCTTCCATTTCTTCTAGTCTAAAAATAAGAAAATCTTTAGCTCATTAAGATGACTCAGACACATTCTTTTGTAAAACCTACATTTTTCATATTAGTCCAGTTGAATACACACAAATACTTAAAACCGAACTTTTTCCTTAAAACTTTTGAGGATAATGACAAGATTGCCTTAAGAGCTACAGTGTTATTAAAGACTCTCCGGGAATAGATGATATTAAAGGCTTTGCAGTTTACTTTTTTGAATAACTCACTCATGCCATTCCAAGAGTACATGGGATTGAGGTGAGATAAGCTCTGTGAAAGAAATGATATGCTGAATGATACTAAACTAGCTGGACATGTAGGCTTACAATTAGAACTCACCACAGATACAGTATTGTTATGACATTAGACTTGGTAACATATACAAAAGGGACAAGAAAAAATACAGAGGAAAGGGAAACAAAGGACACACACATGACATCATTCTTTCCTGGTTTATAAGAAATTCAATTTAAAAATTCTATATTACCAGATAATCTATATATACTCTAAAATAAGTTGGTCAGGTAAGAGAAGAATTATATTTCCTTCTAGGCCTAGTGTGCCTTGAATGAAATAGAAGGTAATTGGTCTAAAGGCCACTGAAGACTCTAGAATAGAGGCGTTTTATGAGCAATGGAGACATGGGCCCTGAAGAGTCTAAAATACAGAGCAGGGTAGAATTAAAAAGAAACAAAAGGAACCTGCTGGTTTAGTTTAGAAGCATTTTCAATTTTAGAAAATTTAAATAATTAGAACAATTAAAAACCATTATTATTTTTAGAATTAAAAGGATAACATTTAAGCTCAATAAAAGTATAGTTAATGAAGATTCACGGAAAACTTTATTCGCCCAACAAGGTCACCCTTCGAGGAATCAGTGCCCATGCCCATCCAGACTCCAGAGGGGTGCCAGAATCCCTGTATGTTAGTAACTTTAGTAAACTCCTTCTAACTCAGCCCAGGATAGAGATGTGGAGATAATACGTTTGGCTCCCAACCCAGTCCCGAGGCTAGAGTCCTAACCTTGGTGTGGGGAGGGCGGAAGGTGACGAATAGTGGGGTTAGGAAGTGACTGTCTTCATCAGCTGGGACTTTGTCAGCTCAGGGTGAGGCTTCACTATCTCTACTTTTGTTCTTTTGTGACAATGCAGAATGAGTGGAAAATGTGATTCACTGAGCTAACAAAAAATGACCTTGCTTTTTATCACAATATGGCATTTTATGAGCAAAACTTTATTTTACGGGCAAAGGTTTTAAGAAGCTTGAGAAATAGTGACATGGTCAAGGAAAAAGGCATTTGGGTTTAACACTAGAGTAGCCACAAGATGTCACTGGAGTACTTTCTTTATCATTAAAAGCAAGGTACAAGATTTTTGAACTACTTCTTGTAGCTGAACAAGAATATGTGGTTGTTGATGATCGTCAACCCCCCCCCAAGTTTATATCTATCTTTTGTTCTAATACAGTGATTTCCAACCTTTTTCATCTCATGGCACACATAAACTAATTACTGAAATTCTTACCAAGTAATATATTTTTGCTGATCTGCCAAAAAAATTAGGTATAATTTTGATTCATTCACGCAGGATGGCTATTGTGTTGGCTGTTGTCATTTTTTTATTTGACATCTAAGGGGAAAGAGATCAGTGCACCTGACTAAACAGGTATTGCAGGTTTAAAACATTCTTGCCACACACAGGTTGAAAATTGTTGAAAATTGCTGATCTAGTGAGGACGGCGTGGCTCAGCTGTCGAGCACTGTGGTTCAATTCCCGGCCACGGCACATGTCCAGGTTGTGGGCTCAATCCCCAGTCGAGGGAGCCAATCAGTGACTCTCATCATTGATGTTTCTCTCTCTCTCTCTCCCTTTCCCTTCCTCTCTCTGAAATCAATAAAGACATATTTAAAAAAAGAAAATCGCTGATCTAGAACAGTAAGGTTAGATAAAGTGAGTCTAAAATGAGTTACAATCCCTGAGCCACTTTTTGCATAATAAAGGTCTGCTCTATACTGAAATTCTAACATATGTTTACATTTAGCTTAAACATTCTTTACCTACAAAATTATCAGTTATTCTTCTTCACAAAATACCTTTACATCACCAAAAAAATTTAAAAGTACCTGGAGAAATTAAAGGGAAAAAATAACATTAAATTGGAGAAACAGAATCCACATAAACACAAATGGGAAAGCATTAAAGGAGAAAACAAGTAATATGATTTAACTTGCAAATATATTTCCAGAATTATTAGTCCTTTGAAATTCTAATAGGAAGAACACATAGTACTATTTCAATATCCACTTCAAGCCAACACTTGCCAACATTTTACCTTTCTTCAGTTGCCTCATGCGGCATTCTAAGCTAGCACTGCTTCCCAAAGTCTAAGTGTAAACGACTGGAGGTACAGGAGATGATTTTTAATTTGTTCTCTTAATCTTCCTGATCACAAGAAGGAGAAAGTGTGTGTAGGTCCATATATCTTAAATAGCCTTCATAATATGTGCTTCTTACCCTGTTTCACAATACTCAGGCTGACCGTTGAACATCAGTGCTAGATAGAATCTAGTAACGTTTTATTTTCACAGAACTTACATTTATTTAACTATAGTTCAACTCTATTTAGAATAACAGATATAATTTTTTGGTAGTGATAATGGTTTTATTATAGAGATAATTGAGTTTTCTGTTAAATTTTTAAGTTAAAATGAGTCAATTAAAAATAATAAGAAAATAATATCCTAAGTAGCCAGAAATGACCAAATTCCCAAAGGCTGCATAGGAGTGATTATAGCCTGGGAAACACTGTCTTGAGGTAATCACACAAGTACATATAGCATTTTTACTCGAAATACAGATTCCCTTTAAAAGTAATACAAAGGGAGAACAGAAGTAGAACATACAAAATTACTAATTAAAGTCACTGTTGGAGTCTCCCCAGGCATGCATGCCCTGATTTTTTTTGGCTCTGAGAATATATAGGTCAATGTCTATGACCTATATATGGACAAAACCAATCTAAAATATGCCTAAAAAGCTGTATAAAACTGTACTTTAAAAAGTTTCTAAGTTGATAGTCCTCCCATGGTGCTTTTAAAAATAAAGAATTTTCAAAAATACCAGTAAATTAAGAGTTTGGAGCCAAACAACAGTATCACTAGGCACACATACATTTTAGAATTTCAACTGAATAAAGACAAAAGAACTGTTACACCTTCCTTCTCTAGGCGTGAAGAGAAAGCAGTAATTGGAGCAGTGTAATGGCAACCATGTTTCTCCCCATAAGTTGTGGACCTGTGACAACAGAACTGTTATCACATCCTTACCTCACAAAGTTTATGAAAATAACCTGAACGTAATTTAAAAATCAGATGACAACAACAAAAAGCAACGGGTGTCACAGATAAAAGAGCGGGAGCAGCTCTTAAGAATACGTAACTGTGGAGTGCTGGATGCTGCTCTTCAGTGGGGACGGCTACCTACCTGAAGTCCCGGTACAGAAACAGAGTGTTGCCTCCAAGAAGAAAGTATCTTTTGCTTCAGTACGGTAAGAAGCTGATGTAAAGCGACCTAAGCAATCAACAGTCTTCCAGTATCTTTTCTGCATATTAAAGATCTGCCATTCTAGTGTATGTTGACATTTAGCTTAAACAAAGTTACTTGAAACAGCCCATCCTCATTTGTTTCTAGAACAAACTAAAACCATGATTTTTTTTTATTAGATAGAGGTTTTTTACTAAGATGCTGTATCGTTCAAGAAAATAAAAGCATTTCTATAGAATGTCTGAAAATCTAAGGTGACTTTAATACCTAGCTCTAGAGAAGAGGATTTCTAATAATCATTCCATGAGAGATACAGACTCTCATCACCATCTCTACAATGTTTAGAGGGCACTTTTCACCCTTTAAATTTTTTGGCCCCTCTTCCCTGGCGTCCAACAGGGTTCGGGCAGGAACAGAAGCAGCTTCAGTCTGCTCCAGAGGCCCCTTCATCCTGGGAGGCTGACCTGTGTTCCTCCTCTACTACCACCCACTTCCAGTTCTTTCGGAGCTTGAAAGCCAGCATGCAGGCAGTTAGGAACGTCAACAGTGTGCCCTTAGGCCTCTGCAACAGGCTGGGAACAGTGCGGCGCTGCTGTGCCCAGCTCCTGAAGCTGGAACGGACGCTTCCTGTTCACTGCCTGTGTCTGAATGCAAACCATTCAGCAGAACCAAGCAGCTGCCTTTAAGAATATGGGTCAGAAATATCCAGTAGTCTAAAACTATAGCCCACGTGTTGGCATTTACACTTAAAAATAAGTAAAATTAACTGAAATGAAAAATTCCGTTCCATGGCCTTGCTAGGCACAGTTCAAGTGCTCAACAGCACTGTAGCTACTGTACTACATAGAGCAGATACAGGAAATTTTCATCATCAAAGAAGAATCGGGACAGGGCTGATCTAAAATACATTTGTTTGTTTGTTTGTCTTTAACTAAAAGAGTGAACACCTAAAGCTAGAGGCAATCATGATGGCAGCAGGCTTCAGGTAAGAAAGGAAATATGATTGGTTAGCATAAACCTAGTTGAAGTATAAAACAAATGGTACTTCTAGAAAAGTGAAAAAATATTTGACTTATGAGTAATGCTAATTCTTCACTTACTGAAATGATCATAATAGAAAGACTAAGCTATTACTAAAAATCCATAATGTGCAAAACCAAATAAAACAGGATAAAGTGAAAATAAAGACATAACCCTTACTCTGTACATTAACATTCCTAAGGAGACAAGACACAGGACAGAGGTTATTCTTTTTGTAAGCATGCTTTTTTAGAATATGTAGTGGGGGATGCCAGGATTTCAGCCTCAGCCTGATGAACAAGGCAGGTATCAAGCAACAAAAATCACTGTGCCTGGGGAAATGACCTTATGTCTCCTCATTATTTCAAAAGTAACTTTATGAAGTAGTAAGTATTGTAGGAAATCCTCAAAAAATTCATTCATGAAACAGTCATTGAGTGCCTACTATATGAAAATTCTGCATATACCCATTAGAGAAGCTCGCCTCAGAGCCCCTATATTCATATTGTTTCAGTTTAAGTGAATGTGAGTATATGTGCTACATATATAACAGTATTTAGTGGGAGGCTTACTTGGTTAAACGGGTGATATGTGAGGAGATGATTTTTAGATTGGGCAAAGGTATCTAGGTAGTAATGACATAGGAGGCTATTCTAGATTGTAGAGGACAGCACAGGAGAATCTCAGAAGGAAACCAAGAAGGCCTGTGTGGCTGAGCATTCAGTGAGGCATACTGAAGCTATGAGTTTAAGTTTGACTTTGACACTGAGGGTAATGGGATTAGTCACTATTTTGACTTTACTGAAGTATGTGGGAAGAATTATGTATCTTTTTTGTAACTTTTTTAATGGATTGGAAGAGGAGAGATGGAAGGTGGATAAACCATCTACAGCAGCTCAGGGTAGATTAATTCTGAGATAACTGAAGTTGCACCAGGGTTTGGACCACAGAGATGAAGTGGATGCTAGCTGCACTGACTAGAGGAGTTTAGAAATTAGTGTCTAGAAAAGAGAGAAGCCATTAAATATTTTTAAAACATTAAGCAATAATTAGAAAACTGGGTTTTAACATTAGAGCTACTATGTATGAGTAGTAACTTTATTTGTGATGTTTTAACTTTTGATTTAAAAAATCATAAAACAAATGCTTGTTATAGAAATTCAAACAATATCTAAGTAGAGTATATAAAATAAAAAGGAAGTCTTTGCTCTTCCCTACCCCCAATACCTCCTAACTCACTCCCAAGAGGGAACCACTATCATTAAAACTTTGTATTTGTTTAAGACCTTTTGATATTTTTGTACAATATGTATTATTAGTGTGACCTACTGGTCACAATGTGCTCTTTTTACCTAACGTTACATAGGGGACATGTTTTGAGTTTTCACCATGGCATGATCCTGAGGGACAGTCTTTAGACAAGTATTTGTCCCAGTAGAATTGCAGCAGTAGCAGCTAATAAACATAATCACTCAACTGACTTATGCTAATTAAAAAATATCATACTACAATTACCATCTGTAATATGCACTTGTTTTATTTTTTTAAGTATCATTTAATTAGCTCAAAAGAGTAGCTAATTTGAGGTTAGACACAGTGCTCCTCAGTTTATTGTCCCCATATGAATTTTCTTTAATATAATGTGACTTACGACACTTGCAAAGCTGCATTTATTTCCTTGAGTAGCTCGTTAGTCTTATTAAAATCTGCCCGCATGACATTTTTCTCTCTGAGGTGGTCTGCTGTCAAGACATCCAGCTCTTTCTCAAGCCTCTTGTTTAAATCTTGTTCATGCAACCTGTTTATTTTTAGTTAAGAAAATGTTATTCTGAAGTCATGTTTCAAAACTTTCTATATTCTACCAGATTTGAAATGGTTTTTGGTATAATATATAGAAAATCAATGGAAACAGCCTAAAGTAAGTTACTTACTTTAATCTTCTAGCTTGTTAAAGTTGTCTCCTTTAATGCTTTTTAAAATAACATTTTTAAAAGATTTTAATTTTGTACAATTTCCAAAGTGGATGAATGCATATACATCATTCAAAATATAACATTTCATCTACGCTCTAGATTGTAACAGTCAACAGAGTCAAAAGTGGTCTTTGGTATCTTACTAGAAGACAGTCTATTCATAAAAATAGGCATGTATTGCTAAATACCATCCCAATAGTCTTTCAGATAACCCTGCAAATTCCTTCTGATGTAATTAATGGCATACCTCATCTGCTGGTTAGAGTCACTTCGTATCCTGAGAATTTCTTTCCCTTTAAATTCCAGCTCTTTGGTCAGGGCACTTATATTTTCATGAAGGTGCTGTACCTCTGTATCCAAGTCAGAGATATGATGCTCTCGGTGCCTTAATTCCTCCTGGAGATCTGTTATTCTGCACATGTGCTCCTTACTCTGCAAAATACAAACAATTCTTAAAAGTTTTCTACATATTTGCTTTCTGTGTTTATCGGAGGGCAAGAAAATGGCACACAGGAATGTCAAATGTAACAAATCTGACATTATTTCAAAAGCAAACTGCTGAAATGAGAAAACCTCAAGGCCTTTTCTCTTTCCATATATATGAAGTGTTTATATGGATACAGCTTCAATAATGTCAGAGCTACAAGGAACTCAAAAGACCATAAAAACACATCTCCCTCATTTTACAGATGAGCAAACTAAGACACAAGAGATGATGTCCGAGGATGATGTATAATCAATGGCAGAACTGAGATTAGAACACAGGGCTCTCAGATACTCAACAAATTACATGGTCTGTGATAAAAATGCTGGTACCACTGTCTTTCAATCTAAAAAGGACCCACATCTATGGAGGTCATCCCAATACATACACACACGCGCACACACACACACCCATGGCTTAGAAAACAGACTATGTCTGCTTAGTGCTGGTCTAGCAGTTATACTGTCTGAAAGATAAAATTTCCTCCAATTTTCTTAAAAGTCACTGTTTTCTACAAGTTCTGCAGACCTAGACATTGTCAATTTCAGTGTCAGCTTACTTGAAGAGAATATAACTTCTGTCCATGATTATAAGGTAGCTCATTTATTTATTTATTATTATTATTACTGTTTTTTAATCCTCACCTGAGGATATTTTTTCCACTGCTCTTCAGAGAGAGTGGAAGGGAGAGAGAGGGGAGGGAAAAGAGAGAGAGAGAGAGAGAGAGAGAAATATTGATATGAGAGAGACACATCGATTGGTTGCCTCCTGCACAGCCCAGACCAGGGCTGAGGCTCAAGCCTGCAACCGAGGTACGTGCCCTTGGTCGGAATCAAACCCAGGACCCTTCAGTCCAAGGGCTGACGCTCTAACCACTGAGCAAACTGCCTAGGGCAAAGGTAGCTCATTTAAAACTTCCTAGTAATGAAGAGAAAATTTGGACTGACCATTTAATATGACTGAAGACTAACAAAGTAAAAGTCGTAAGTCTAACAAACCAATCATTGTCTTCACTGTAAATGTTTATGTCTAAAAATTCCATCCATCTAGATATACATACATTCAAAATCACAACTTATTAAAGGAAGTATACTTGGCCAGAGTTTAAAAAGTATAAACAGTAGCTGTGCTAGAGTGATATGGAAATATAAGTTATCCTTTTTCTTCTTCAGGACCTGCTACTTCTATAGCTGTGTTATCCAATATGGCTGTTTAAATTCAAGTTTAACTTAATTTAAATAAAATTGAAAATTCAGGTCCTCAGTCACACTAGACATGTTTGGCCTATATAGCTAGTGACTACCATAGTATACGACAGAGATGTAGAACATCGTGAAGGTTCTACTGGACAGTACTATTTTATAGCACTCTGTCTTCACGCTTTGTGCTATTTGTATTTGGTTGTTCATTTTCTCAAGGTGCAAGTAAAATTCAAAATAGTCAATTAAAAGGTCAAAAATAAAATGTAAATTTCTGACCAACATATTAGTCAAGTTACCTATTTACCTTTAAAAATAAAGCTCTTTAATATAGATAGTAAATAATAACTAGTGAAAATACTATTTATTATAAAATACTTTTCAGAAAATTGTGGAATAATCGGAGCAGAATGTTTTTCTCTACCTGTCTTCTGCTGATGTCTATGCTTCTCTCTAATTCCATTTTAGCAGCTGCCAATTCTTGCTGATGATTATGCCGTAACAAATCAATAGCAGCTGCATGTTGATGGTTTAGTTCTGAGCGTAAAGAAGCTGGAATCCAAGGATAAAAAGAGGTTTAGCATATTTAAAAAATATTATAGATACATAGATAAAAATTCAAAGTGTCACAGAATATTTTTAAAATCAGGACACTTGTATATATATTCCCATTAAAATATCATAAAAATGTGTATGTCTCTTAAAATATTACAGACTATCATAGAATATTATGAATTTTGAGGACATCTAACTTTCATAATAATTTCCAACTGCTTAAATGGATCAAGATATTTCTATATATGCTTTCAGTTTGCAATTCAGGTGCTAATGAAATGAAATTTTTTTAACTCTTCTCATACACTATTAGACTAATAATATTTTAGAGTTGAATGATACATAACACATATTTAGGAGGCAACTTCCCACCCAGGTAAGAATTCTCCCACAACATCCCTAACAGATGTTAACCACACTAGCTGGTAGATGCTTTTAGCGATTTGAAAGTCATCATTTTCATTTGAATTTGAGATTGATTATTTCATACAATCCACATTTATTAAATGTCAGGTACTATACTAAAGGAAAAGAAAATATGACCCTGTCCTTATAACTGCCCAGGCTAGAAGGAAAAGCATCTTGCCAGGAAATTAAGAGAAATATCAGAGATGAATATTATAACAGGACTGGCAAAGGAGATTAAAGAGCAGAGATCAGTACCTATCATGGAAACCAAGGGGTAAAAAGATTCAAGAAAGTCAAAGGGGTCAAATGGTGCAGAGGAGGGCAAACAAGATGAGAGCTAGTGAGAATACTTTGGATTTGGAATTTCAAAGTACAATAGTGACCTCAGGAAGAGTAATTTCAATGGAATAATGGGGGTGAAATGGCCTTGCTTTTGAGGCCTAAAATATTCACAACACTTTGCTCTTCTTTGTTGTGAGTTTCTACTTGGAAAGAGTGTGCCACTGAAGTGTGACAACATACATTAAAAATATTAGGAGAATTTGGATAAAAAAAGCAAATGGGGAGTGGGGAGAGATTAAGAATTTATATGCATATGTGCATAACCCATGGACACAGACAATAGTGTGGGGAAGGCCTGGGGGGGGCAAGAAGCGGGTGCTGGGAGGAGGGGGTGGGGAAAAAGGGGCATCTGTAATACTTTCAACAATAAAGATAAATTTAAAAAAACTATACAAATAAATGGAAGGAAAATGAGATGGCAGGACTAAGAAGTTATTGACTGACACTAAAAACAAACAAGAAACCCTTTAATATATATTTTATTTATATCTGGTTTTTCTTCAAAACACATCTCCTTATAAAAAGGGTAGTGATTTGAACACCTGAAAGATAAAAATCCCATTAAAAAATAACTAAACAAAAAGATCTAAACATGACTTTTCTCATTACAAACAAACAAACAAAAAAACCAGAAGTAGAACAAACCAATATGACTATCTAGTCTAAGGACCTGGCCCCATGCCTCTCTCTCCCTTTCGTCACTGGACAGTTGGAAGCCTGAATGTCCTGACTCCATTCGGTTGGTTAGTGACAGATGGAAGCACCAGTAAGTGCGGCTTCAGCAGCCAGCATACAGAGAAAGCGCATTCTACCCATTCCATTCCACCATGCTTGACTCATCTGGTAGCTTCAAATTAAATATGCAAAACACTTAGATATTCATTGTGATATTTCAAATCTTAAAAATAAAACTTTGTGGTTTCATGTTAAATTTTAAAGTAGAAGAATATGCAAATAAAAATGGCAAGATTATAATCCATTCAAAATACCAAGCATAGCCTTTCCTTCATCTTCTAATTCAAACCGAAGAGTCTGAAGTTCCTGTTCCATTTCTATCCGGAAGCCTTCCATTGACTCTCTGTGTGCATCTTTTAATGATTGAAGCTCTGCAGAATGTTTTTGTTGTAAATGATTTTCAAGAGCCTAGGATAGGAGAAACATATTCAAACTGTTATGTTAGAATACAGGAAGGAAAATGCAAATAAGAATAAAATAATTACTAAAATTCAGTTCTCATTTAACAAAAAACAAGGCATTTTAATTCATTTACAAGAAAATTAAATATAAGATAATCACCATTAGGACATAAATTAGTAGAGTCACTTAGAACAATATACTAATCATCATAAAACCAGTTTGACTCAACATATGGTGTTTGAATTGGAATATGGACTCTTGGCCTAAAGCAGTTTTCAATAACGCCATTTTCTAAAGCTGCTAACAGGTGTGAACCACCTGAAATTAATGAATAATTCTTCTGTGTGCACAGACTTAAGACTTAGGGAAGATGGGAGGAGGGCATTAATAGGAAAAGATCTTATCAGGAAAGAGGAGATGGGGGTGCTTAGAACTTCAACCGTATCAAGTACTTTGTAGCTACTTTCTGCAGTCATTCTTTTTTACTCCATTTGTGATCAGAACCAAAAGCTCTGAGAGGAGGAAAAAGTAAACTAAAGCCTTTTGTGTGATTAGTTTTAAAAGCCTAGCCAGAGAGAACAGGATGCATGTGGCTAAGACTAAGAAGATGTATGGCCACAGGAGGAAAAACAACTCAGGTACTTCAAGTTTAGAGACTGACTGCTGTAACCCGGAACACGAAAGCTTTCTGAGAAAGGTACCATGTTGTAACTAGGGCAGCGTTTCTTTCATCATTATTCTAAAATGCTGTTTTTAAAAATTAGTATTTGGCTACTTAAGTTCACTGCTTTAAAAGTGTTTTATTTCTGAAAAATAAAGCATACACTTCTTTGAATAAAGGTAAAACACAGGACTTTTAGTTTAGACATTACTTAGGTAGTTTGGCTACCT
The DNA here is from genome assembly GCF_964146895.1 of Miniopterus schreibersii. Classification (NCBI taxonomy): domain Eukaryota; kingdom Metazoa; phylum Chordata; class Mammalia; order Chiroptera; family Miniopteridae; genus Miniopterus; species Miniopterus schreibersii. Next base: position 61,170,127 of record NC_138107.1, read on the forward strand.
AATGACAGACATTACAACTGCAGATTCTGATTTCTTTTAAAAAACAATCAGTTTCAAAAAGCCTGAATGTGTAAAATTAAAGTACTGACATGAGAACTTATGTGTTATTCCAATTCACAAATGGTATACAATGAATCAATTACTTAGCAATGCAATCAGGCCTAACTTTTAAAGAGAGGAAATTCCTTGACCAAAGCAAGAGACTTCAACTGACTGTACTGGCAAGTTAACTGTTTTTAAAAGGATGGAACTTTCTTGTTTTAATTTCTTTATAACATACCACTTCTTAAAATAGTGCCTGCTCCCACATAAAGAATTAAGAAATAACTTATATCTGTAATGGCTGTAGATATTGAAAATTATTGCTAGTGAAACTGTATTTTTCTATCAGTCTTTATCTTAATTACCACAAGGTCCTTAGAAGAAATTGGAAAATACAGTGTTAAGAAATAAACTATATCAAAATTAATCACACCAAGGCTATGTCAAACTAACTAAGAACTAAGTAATGGATATTGGGAGATTCTGGCACATATGATTAACCTAATAATACATCTATTTGATTTCAATCTTTTCTGAGTGATCTGTTTGTATCGCCGCTTTTCACATAGCCTTTGGGGCTGTATACAGGGGATTGCACTATTTTAAAATGTCTATAATTTCATTGTGAGTTTTGTACACTTTTCAGAAAGTGTAAGAAAAAAATCTGGTTTGAAGAATATATAAATTCTTTGGGTACATGCCTCTTGTAGATCCAGCCTGAAAGAGAAAAATTAAAAATTTGATGCAAGAATATTGTACTTTTGAGAGAGTATAAAGTGATTAGAGTGGGCAGAGCTCAGTAGGACCATGCTAAATTTATTTAATCACCGTTAACTATATGACAGAACAGATGCACTATTAGTCTCATCACACACTTGGCAATATAATGGAAAACAGATATACAATGTTGGCCCTAGTCTAACTTGTCTGCGATAGTGTGTAGCTGTGACCCCTACAGGAAGTCACATACTGGAAGAGACACTGAAATAAAGCCATATGCAATTTCTGGGAGCTGAAGATTTCTTAGGAATCTGAAGGCTCATCAATCACAATGAGGCTGCTGGGCTCCACTGGAATGTTTGTCGCATTAAACTTACCCTTTGTTCCTTTTCCTTTTCTTCTTCCATAGTCTGAAATGCAAGGACATGCGCTTCTTTTAGAGACTTATGTCTCTGCTGATGTTGTTCCTCTAAGTCTTCAAGCTCCTGTGTAAGTCGTTGTCGTTCTTGTGTGAACTGGGCTTGCAGTTGCTGCAAAGAAGTCTGAGACTGGGAGAGCTGCAGCTCCAGGTTCTGTTTCAGCAACGAGATCTAGGCCACAGAAGGGGACACGGGAAGAATCACCGCGGCAAGTTTCACACACTGCCGGCCTCAGGGGAAGGCATTTCAATGATACTCACCATAGTAAAATCACTGCCTTAAAATAGGAAATATCTACTTAAAATGTTCACAACATATCATAGGTATCTAATCTTTAGGTATTTCTACTTCCGATTCTATTTTTAGTGGTGTTAAGTTTGTAGACTAAAACCAGACTGTTTTAGTGGTATTAAGTTTGTAGATTCTAAAGAACACTGCAGCCCCCATTTAGAAATACAATGAACACCTATGTCGTACTGCAATACATATTCACAATATGAAATAAAAACAAAATACAACTAATGTATTTAGTAGATTATAGTCACTTCAAAGAGATAACATGAAAAGTTAAACTGCTTATTTGTGAGGCAGTAATGTTGAGTAGTTAGGATTGTGGGCTCCGAGTTAAAATCCTAGCTTTGCACTTGCTAGTATCAACACCTCATGGGGCTGTGTGAGAACGAAGTGTGTTAGTTACCATGCAGAGTTCACTTAGAACAGCCCCTGGAATGCAGTAAGTGCTCAACAAACGTTAGCTAAGATTATCTGAGGATTAAAAAGCTACTCTTTGAAAGACCATCAGTTCCTAATTTAGAATCCTTGTGTTAAAAAGATTTTTTTTTTGAGTTTTGATTTAATTCAAAGGACTTGCAAACCTTCAAGTTTTTTAAAAATCATAAGCATCCCACAATCCTCTAGTTATATCCTTATAATAATAACAGGTGCCTTTACTTCACTATAGAAAACTGCTTTGTCACTCCTTTTGAAAACAGGTATCACCCTTAATGTCTGTATTATTTCTGGATGTCATAAATTACTTAAATCTAAGTCCTTTTTTAAAGAATAAAAACACAAAATATGTGTATAAGTATATATGTATCTATATGATTGATGAAAACATTTTGATCTGTTTCTCTCCCCCTATATAGGAGACTATAACTTGAAACTAGGTAGCCATAGTCTAAAAGAAGTCTGAATTTAAGGGGAACTCAGGGAACCGAAATAAAAAGTTGTTAAATGTGTTCCAAAAGTAACTTAAGACACTTTATGTGTTCACATACAAGTAAAAAATTTCTGTGGCCAAGAAAGCCAATGGAAAGAGGAAGCTTTAAAGTGAGTTTTTGTAAGTGGGAAAAGACTTTCATTTCAGTGAGGGAAGGCAAATATGGACTGCCTCACGTCTCACAGAGGAAGGTACTGGGAAAGGAAGAGAACGGGTAGGGAAGCACTAGAGATGCAAAATAAGAGAGGAGGAACTGGAAGGCAGAAAGGACCAGAGGCAAGCCGCAGTAAAAGATCAAAGGCTACAGTGACTTTGGGTGGATGACTAGACATCTGGAAGGGTTTGGGGCAAAGCCGTAAATCAGGATTAGCTGTAAAGGTTAGCACAGGCCTTCATGGAGACAGTCAAGCACTGGTGAGACATGATAGCGCTGACACAGGTGTTCAGTCTGTTCTAATGTACTTCCAAAGGAGTGACTCTGCTTACTGAGAGTGACATGAATTCTCCTTAACGATTTCTACACAAACCTAAGGTTTCAGAGGGTATTTCATGTGATCAGAGAAAAGTGGAACTGCAACACTGCCTCCGCACAATGCCACCCCGACACCTCTAAATGGCAGGAGCACCCATGATTCACAGACTGAAATAAACCCGGCAAGTGTGAAAACTGCAGGTCACAGCAACAGCTCAGACCATAATTAGGAAGGCCAGGACAAATTATACTCTGTGACTTCTCACCATTTTATGCAAAGAAAATCAGGATGAAGTAAGTATTAAGGACAACCCAGAAAGAAAAATAAATCATAAAAGGGTAAAAGGCAACAAAAATGTGTGTTTGTGAACATTGATATTGTAACCAGTAGAGTCATTTTCTCCCCAGCTAGCTGGCTCTTGAAACAGAGAAGGAACCAACTCACTCTCCCCCAAAATCAACTCTAACCCCAGACGTGGTACGCGGACTCATGCGCCTGCCACGTGACAACTCGGGAGACTATGTGTAGGGGTGTTAGGGAATGACTATGTTACACGCACAAAAATGACTGACAGTCAGAGCTACTACTTGGTCCCTGGCCAAGCAGGGACTAAAACCCACCCAGTGAACAAACTGCTCCCCACACGTCTGCCCTGGTATGCCTGTGTCCACCCAAGGAGAAGGGGCATGTTTCTAATGTGCACACAGGCACCGTATGGGCTAGCAGGGGCCCTGGACTGTGCCCTCCAATTAAGTGTGCATGTAGGTTAGTAAGAAACTAATCAGTTCGCAGCAGTGTATCTTACATTCAACAATACCTACTTCAAAAGTTCGCTGCATCAAAAAGAGATCTGTTAATTTTGACTACAATTTGACTCACAGTTGAACTATTTAAGGATGAAACTTATGAAGAAATATAACACTGAAAATGAAAGAAGTACCATAGTAATATGAGTTATAAAATCTAGCACTCTTTCAAACCTCACTAGCTTAAATAAAATATATTTAAATATTTTACATGATAATATACTTTACCTTGAAAGGACTCCAAAGCAATATTTTTCATTTTAGGATATATGATTTATCTTTATCTATACTCAAGAAAATATAAAGTACGTACAAAAAGACATTAACATGCAATTTAGTCTTTAAATATACTCAGTTTAGCTATTTTATATTAACTTTGAAAGCACACTAAAGTAATATTAAGGCTATCTAAAATCTTTTGATTCATGCTCAAGACAGTAACATGAATTATATGCAGAAAGCTTTTGTCATGCAATACAGCATCAAAACTTATTTTGTTTTTATAAATGTATTAATCGAACTGCATTGACAGCCTTTATTTAGCATGAAAATGACATGAACTTTAAAAGACAAATAATGAGCAAAGGAATGTAAAAAAAATAATGTTTAACAGCTGAGTATAGTGTACTTTATGGAAATATATATTAATATAAAACTTCATTAATTCAAAATAAAATAAAACAAAGGTAGATTTTACATTCAATAGTTTGGGCAATCTTGATCAATAGGATTATGACAGAATTATAGAGAGACATTTGTTGAATGAATGAGAAACAGTAGTTGCTTCAAATTACATGTTTAAATTATAAAGTTTATGGTATTAGTCTTTATACATTGTTATCATTTTAAATTTTAATGCTTTTAATTTTGTTGATTTTAAATAAACCAAAAATAATCCTTATTTCAGAAAAAATTTTAATCCTCACTTTAAAAATTCTTACCACAGCAGTTTAGATGTGAATTACACAACATACTGACTGATTGATAGGTATCAGATACTTTATTTTAATGTACTTACTGATCAATAGGTACCAGATACTTTATTTTAAACAATTTTAAAGGCCAAATTGCACTGATAGTAAGTACCACAGTTTGATTTCTACCACTTAAAAATACTGTTGTTTTTTGAAAATAAAGTGTTGTAAAAATGTCAAAAAAGACAGAAATTAAAATAAAAAACATATGGATACATTTTTCTGAAGAAAGGAAAGCTTTACCTATTTCCTACAGAGCAGTTTCACGAGGATTCTGTGCCTCAACAACGGGCCCCAGTGTAACATTTGTGTGTAAGACAGAGCTACTGTTCTGTCAGATCATGACAGATGTCCTCGCTACATATGGTGAACACTGTCCAGCCACTTACAAATGATGTACTAAAAATAGCAAAAGAAAACAAAACAGGCAATTCTATCAAGAGAGATAAGTCATTCTAAAGACTTCCTTCATAATGGAAACTGAAATGTCAAATCTGAAGTACAGGATATGACTGGATATCGACATGCCACTAATTACCTACAGCCTTTGGTTGCCGATGCACTGTTGGTGTTTTTTGTACCCCCCCCCCCCAAATATGTCTTGTTACAGAAATGAAAGAATATAGGAAATACAAATGTTTTGTCCTCAAAACAAAGCATTTCATGAGACAGTAAATGTAATCTGTGGTTCTCAAATCTGTCGGTGTATCAGAATTATCTCTGTAGATTTTAATAAATATACTTGCCCAGGCCCTGACCCCTTGATATTCTGATTTAGTGGGTCTAGAATTGGGCCCAGGCCACCTAACAATTACCAAAGTAGTAAGTGTTCATTGTGAAAAACATTTTAAAAACATAGAAGTTACAAAATAAAAGGGAACATCTCTTTCATTCCCTTTCCTTGCCAAATCCCAATCCCTAAGGGTAACCCGTCTTAACACTTTGGTACCTCCCCAGAAATAATGACTTACTTCTCTTGATAGTACTGCCTGTTTTGTTTTCTTTTGCTACTTTTACTACATCATTTGTAAGTGGCTGGACAATATTCACTAAATGTAGTGAGGACATCTGTCATGATCTGACAAAACAGTGGCTCTGTCTCATACACAAAAGTTACACTGAGGCCCCAGGGCACAAGTCAAGAGAGCAGTAAGTGCTTACCATCTAAAGTAGCTGAAACAGACCCACAGGGCTGCTGGTTGGGAAAGACATTCCCTATGCATTGCACAGAGGGATAAACACCGCTTTAAAACCAAGAGACGTCCTGACCTGCAGGGGCTGATATGTGATGGAATGGCTTTTCGCACACCCAACTCTCTGTAGCTTCCTCCAAAATGAGTATACCCATGGGTTTACTTAACGGATGGTTAATGATTTTTCCACTGGGAGGCCAGTGAGTTTGTGTTTTTATAGGTTTATTTTCCCCTTCACAGTGGTCTTTATAAAGTACACATATCCATGATAATTAGGTATATCCCATTCTTTCAGTGACTACACAGACTTCCTGCTGGAGGCACTATTTCTTGCATCCCCAACAGCCAACCTCCCCCTTTCCTTTCTTCTCAGCAGAACTCTTCCTGAGTTTGTTCAGGGATTGAATGGAAATCCCTATCTTAAAGAACGTAAGAAAGTCACATAAATCTAATTATAAGGACATGTCACCCTCTTTTCGTTAATAAGCTAAAGGAAGTGTGTGGGGAATTTGGGGGAAAGATTTTATTTCCTGATAAGTTAAAAAGCACCTAAGGGAGAGCCTGTTGCATTAGCACAGCTGTTTAAGACCATGATAACTGCAGCCATGTTGCAACTTTGACATGACAAACTTAAGGTCAAAAAGTTAACATGTCGGCACAGCAGAAGGACAGAAAATATCTGAGTTCTTAATTAAATTATCTTGACAGCTTAAGCCACTGTTAACTGGGTGTTCTGCTGTTTGTAGCCAAATGCATCCTAACAGACATAATTCCAGAATATAATCCACAATAAATTACTATAATCCTTCCTGATGGAAATTTGGATCATCTCACATAGTTTTGATGTTACAAATATTGCACATACAGAAAATTCCCCCCAAACAAAAAAAAAAGAATGGTCAGAACATGCACACACATGAGTCTATTGCAAGGCTGCACATCTCTCTCTTTAAGTTTCACAGATGGCCTTCATGCACAGTCACAGTTGAGAACCGTTGCTCTGGAAGTCACAAAACTAAAGATTTTGGCTGCTGCTTTTATGACAATCTTAAGGCAATGTCTAGGGAAGTCTTTGAAATACTGGCCTTCTACTTATCCTCTGCTCTCAGTTCATTTTATGAGGTCAAGAAAGAAAACAAAATAAAATTTTATTTTCCTCAAGTAATACTACCTATGGCCTTCTCTACTGCAGCTTTTATATCAATAAATGGTTATCTGTGTATTTTTTGAGGAAGGCTGTATATAAATCATGGTTTTTGAAAAATGATTTGTTTTTGTAGGGCAGGGTTTTTGTGTGAGGATTCACTCAATTTTGTGACAAAAAAAATTTTTAAGAGAAAAATTTTGAAAAAATAGGATGTGTAAATATAATTTTTTTTTCAGTGAAATAAGTATGGAATTGTGGGATTTTGAGCTAGAATACTTAACACTTTTGACAAGAAAGGTAAAAAATTATTAGAAAGTCTAAACCATATGATATTAATATTTAGTTCAATACTCTCAAATATATAAAGCAATATTAAAAACTGCTAACATAGGCTTAGTAGATGACAGTAAGGATAATTTATTACTATGTAACAACGTACATGAATGCTCATGTAAAATGTTTGAAAAGTGCCTATTTTAATTCTCTCATAGTTTTCTCTTTCTAAACCACTAATTTGCTAGTTTTGAAGAGTCTAGCTAAGAAAAGTAAATTTAAGCTTGTGAAATTATGACCATTCTAAAGAAATTCTGAATTGTTCATAATTTTTTGGTATTTTCTAAGAAGACATATAAAATGAGTCTGTCAATTAAGAGCCTCTAAATAATGCCTACTTGATGTCCCTAAGATATTTCTGCAATATGTTCCCATTTGTCCTCTCATTCTTAGTTGAAAAAAATTAGAAAGCTTTCATAAGGAACAGAAGTATCAATAATCACATGTGCTTTAGAACCAGATGGTATACAATGGAAAGTTTTTGCATGGAAGGCTGGGTCAAGACAACATGTGGAGGGGGTGGGTATCATATTTTGTTTGAATAATGACAGAGTGAAGAGTTGATCCTCAATGACTATGATGTTACAAAGGAGAATTAATTAATGGAGATTTCATTGTGTTACGAACACCTTTTACTTTTTCTGTAGATGAATCAAGGCATTCCCATTCTAGTTACTAACAGATTTAACTTCATTAAGATAGTTTTTATTTTAATGAACACCGTTCCATTTATAACTGTTAAGGAAAAAGGGACTGTTGTTACAAGTGTTCTAAAGTACAAGTCAATTAATTTTGGCAATAATTATATCTTATTTAGGTTCTTATTTCTATGTCAATTAGCACATTTGTCAAAAAAGAATATTAATCCTTTTGGGTTATGCTAAAATTCTTACTAGGTTCTATATGACTGTTAAAAAGAACTTCTAAATGTATCTTTACTTCACCAATATTGAGATAAATATCTGTGTTGGTTATTTTTAAATATATTAAGGAAAATGATGTTAAATGTATTTGTGTATTTCTAATTATTTTTTAATGCAGAAAGCAAAGTTGAATATGAAAGACAGGTAAAATTTTTATTTTCTTGCATAGTAGAAAGAAATTAGGGAGATATGAGGAAATAGTTCCACTCTAGAAGTATCAAAATTTCACAGGATATCTCGAGACTCAAAGCTTTGGTTCCTCTAGGACAGGAACTGGGGAACGATTGCCTGTTTTTGTAAATTAAGTTTTATTGGGACACACCCACATGGACTCATTTACATATGTCTGTCTTTGGCTGTTTTCGCCCTACAGCATCAGAGTCCAGCAGCTGCTACATAAACCGCATGGCCCTCAATGCCCAAGGTGTTTACTAGCTGGCCCCTTTCAGGAAAAGTTTGCTCAACTCTGCCCTTGAATAGCAAGAAAAATATTCAGTAATGTTTAACTTTCTTTTCTTATTTTAAAGAACAAGTTGGGCAATGATTTGATGTTAAAATAAATCTCATTTTTTCTTTTCATATATAAAGAAAAAAATGTTAAATCAGTGTTTAAATAGAACATTGTTTTGAACCTAAATTTCTGTATGCTTGAGTGTACAAAGGCAAAAAACAATAGCTTTGCTAATTCTTAGGAAACGGTTTTACTCCACTCTAAATTTTTTAATAATTATAACATTAAAATGTAAGACATATTCTGAACCTTAACAACTATCTAAACCTTTTAAATAAAGAATAGCCCTGCTGGTGTGGCTCAGCTAGTTGAGCATGGTCCCGAACACTGAAAGGCTGCCAGTTTAATTCCCAGTCAGGGCTCTGGCTTTGGGTTGCATTCCCTGGCTGGGGTGCCTGCAGGAGACAACTGATCAGTGTTTCTCTCTCACATCAATATTTCTTCCCCTCTTTCCCTCCCTCCCTCTCCCTTCCTCTCACTCTAAAATCAATTTTTAAAAAAGTCTATTGATACTAATTTTTTGAAAAAATAAACTGGTTTAACAAAAGAAGAAATACATTTCTATTCATTTCCAATTTTATGCTAGTCAACTAGTTAACAGTTTTTCAAAAACATTACTGTATCTCACAAAGTAAACATTAAAATAATAAATTTTGTGTGTGACATGTAAAATCTTGCTTGGCTTCATAATAAAATATAAGCTCATTTATACAATGTGGTAGATGTATGCACATACACAAATGAATGGCTGAAAGTTAGAAGCTTTTATTACTCATATTCAAAACATATCTTATTGAATGTCAAAGTGCATTTTTATATAAGTTTAAGCTTTAAAGCAGTGATGATGTTTATGCAAAACCAAAAGTGCAACATGCCCTTGTATACAAACTGTAAGTGCCGCTCACTTACATTGTTGACAGATTTATGCAAAGCTTCACCCAGAGAGTGCCGCTATGAAGAAAAGATCACAGGAATAAAGACAAACATTCAGAAATCAACTAAGTGAAAGAAAGAGAGGGTAAAAGGGAGAGTAAAGCACAGAACATTAATTATAATATACTCAAGAAAAAATAAGTTGAAAACAGTTCTGAAGAAGAAATCAGACAAAAAGAAATTTAAGACTTACAGTCTAAATTATCTGTAGTCTTTTAAAACAGAGTCTGATGTCTGTGGGCCGGCAGACTTACCTATGCAAAATACCAAAGGCCAGTACATATAAATCAGAGTCCAGTTTAAAAGATGGTAGTTACTGCCCGGCTGGGTGTGACTCAGCAGCTGAGCATTGACCTAGGATCCAGGAGATCATGGTTTGATTCCCGATCTGGGCACATGCCCAGGTTTCGGGCTCGATCCCCAGTAGGGGGAGTGCAGGAGGCAGCTGATCAATGACTCTCATCATTGATGTTTCTCTCTCTCTCCCTTCCTCTCTCTGAAATCAATAAAGAAATTAAAAAAAAAAAAAAAAAAAATGATGGTTACTGAAGGACCTAGAAGGCATATCACTGCCCTAAATTCCTCCCAGAAATCTACAATCTATTGCTTCAAAGTATTACACTCAGTATTAATGTTGGTTCATGAAAGACTTCTCTTAAGAGAAATGAGCAGATGAGAAGGGAGCACTAACTTGACTGACTACATGATTTTGGGGCCAGAAAATAAATAAGAGATAAGCACTGAAAAATGTGAAGACTCACTGTAACCTGGTTTAGTACTGGGGGAAAGAAAAAAGAGATGCATTCATATCTTTTTGATCCTATTATCTAGGACATATTTGGAAAAGTTATTTATGACCTGGGTTCCTTTTTCAGAAGCTCACTGATACTTTGAGTGATAAACCACTGGGAAAACCACTAGGCACTCTCCCTCCCCCCAAATATGAAAAACAAATGTGATTTCTGTTTTAACTACTTTACTTTTTTGCCCTCCAAAAATACAAAATAACATTTAAAATTTTTATTACTAATATAAATAGAAAAGTTCCTGTAAAATGGTGTTGACTTTGGGCAATAATCAAATTTTCAGACAGAACAGAATTATCTTTTTCCATAATGTGATTATTCCTTGGCCTGTCCCAATGTAAAGCCAGGTTTAATTTGGTAGACAATCTTTTACTAATAACTTAGACTAACATATTCTAGGGTAGAGTTTACTAGAGTTGAAAAAAATAAGTTGAGAAAAAAGATTAACTTTCTATTTGATTACTCCACGACTTCTCAATCTAAACTTCCTCACACTTTTATACATATTAAGCTTATTAATTTTATTTTTTACTTTTTTCCTATTCTTTCTTAAACTATTAATATTCTTTATATACTAATGAGACACTTAACTTCTCTAGATTGCATAAAACTTAAGAAAAGCTGAGGGATTTTTAATTATAGTTTTTTACCTTTTTGTAGTTGTCAGAACTGACGTCCTAGTACTAGAAGTTAATCTAAAATGTATGGCATTTGCTTATGAAGTAGATTTTACTTTTCACTCTTAAATTTATCACAATACAAAAATGTGTGTGTTGTTGGGGATTCCTGAATGAACTGAAAAACTAACCAACATGACAAATCAGAGTGGAATGCCAGGTGTTCCCTTAGGGATTTTAGACTTTCTACAGCTGAAGAATACTTGAGTCTAAACTCAAATGGCAACCACCTCTGTCAACATATTGTTGCAGGCCATGGAATTACCTAAACCAAAAGGAATGGTCCCTAAGCTGTGACCTGGGTGACTTACCTCACAATCAGGAAAGGCACAATTAGTGCTGTTGGGTGGCAATACCGTTATTGGTTAATACATAAATGAAGTATTCATTTTATTACTCATTTAAAAAACATTATAGTACTACTATATTCCAGGAAATGTCATAAGCAGAGTGAGATAGATGACTGAATAACATCGTAAAACAAAAACACACAAAAAACAAGAAAAAAGTTCATGATAAATATTATTTAAAAAAAGAAATTTGCTGTAATAGGAAATGACTGGAGGCGATACTGGGTTGATGGCAAAGACAGATGTTTTGAAAGAAGTGACATTTAACTGGGAATGAATGAAGGAGCCAGCACAAAATGAGATGATCTTGGGGAAGAGCACAAACACCCTGAGGTGGAAGTAAGCTCAGAGTAACTGAGCACGTGCCTGTGGGGGGGGGGTGCTGAGTGTAAGGCTGAAATGAGATGAGAGACACCCGCAGGGGCATGATGGTTTAAGGTCTTGTTGGACAATAGAGTCAGAATACAGTCTTAATTCAAGGAAGTGCCTTGAGAGAATTTTAAGCAGGGGAATGGCAGGATCTGACATACATCATAAAAGATCACTGAGTGCTGTGAGAAAGGTGAAATTGGGGAGGTTATGTAGGAGGCCGTTATAAGAGTGGCTTGGACTAGTGTTTACTAGGGGAAATGGAGCGGATGGAGCTAGGTATGTTTTGGAGGTGGAATAAGGAAGACTGACAGATGATGAGAGAGGTAAAAACAAAAAGAGAGAAATCAAGGATGACTCTTCATTTTTTTTGTTTTGAGCAACAAGCAGTGCTAAGAACTGAAGACGTTGGGATGATCGATGGAGAGTGTGAATCAATACTTCTGAGTCAGACATGCCAACTTTGAGATGCCTACTAGCCAACCAAGTGATTGTGAGTTCAGGGTAAGAGGTCAAGGCTGGAGATTTAACTTTGTAAGCCACTGATGACGGTATTTAAACAAGACTGGCTGAGATCATCCCAAGTAAGTGTCTGCTTGAAAGAATACTGGATATGCAAAAGTATTATTTGGCAAGCATTCTACATGAACAAAATCCACATTAATAAAAACTGATGCCCTATATAACAGTCAATTTGCTTTAAAGCATCTTAAGCTTCTTGTTAGTTTTTCACTCAGCCTCCCTCCCATCTGTCAACCATCAGTCTGTTCTCTGTATCTATGAGCCTGTTCTATTTTATTTGTTCATTTGTTTTGTTCTTTTTGTTCCCATATAAGTAACATCATATGGTATTTGTCTTTCTCTGACTAATATCACTTAGCATAATACCCTCTAGGTTCATCCATGCTGTAGCAAATGGTAGGATTTCATTCGTTGCTTTATGGCCAAGTAACATTCCATTGTATATATGTACCATAACTTTTTTTATCCATCTGTCTACTGATGGGCATTTTAATCACTATGTATGGTGCAAGGTGTGTACCTGAAATATCGAGGGGATCACTTTGTAAAGTATATGATTACAAACTCTAACCACTATGTTGTACACCTGAAACTAAAACAAAATAATACCAGATGTAAACTATAATTGAAAAATAAAATTTAAAAGAAAAAAATAACAAAATACAGTGAATGAAAACACAATGTTGTATAGTATTTCCCTACCTAGAGAATGCCAAAGAAAGTAAAACTTCATGATGTGCAGACATTTAACTACCTGGTTTAAGAGATCTTCTACTTTCTTCTGCCATGAGTCCCTGGCTGCATTTTTCTCTCGCTCTTTTAACTGCAGAAGTTGAGACATAGCCGCCTTCTTATCCTCTTCGTGTTGAAGTCTTAGCTCTTCACGAAGTTTACAACACTCTTGTCTAGAATAAAACAAATGTGTTTCCTTTATAAAGAGCACTGTTTCTCTCAGTAACTGTAGTATAGTTGCTCACGTTTCCTAAGTACTTAACCAATCCTCCTCAAAAATCAACTCAGAAGAGGAGCCCACTACTTTACAGTTAGGGGCTATAAGGTAAACTGGTAACTTGCCCAAGATCATGGGGTATCAGTTTTATCAGTGGCAGAATAGGTGCTGGAACAAAGAGTCTTCTGACTTCAGGTTAGTACTCTACCTATTTTATATTCAAGGAAATGAAATCAGAAAAAAGCAATCTGTATTCAAGTGAGAGAAAAAAAGAATTCCAATTTCTCTGCATCTAATCAAGGAAAAAATTCATTGAAAATTCTGCTACTATGTCTTTAACAGGAAGACAGTGTAAGCCATAGAGTAGAAAAACATTTTCTGCACAGCTGTATTGATGAGATTACATTACAGAGTAAAAATAGTACCTAAGATTTTCAGTCCATTTTATTTCTAAGTCATGGGCCATTTTGTCCACTCTGAGCTTCTCCTCTCCTCTCAGGGCAGCAAGCGTTTCTTCATGCTGTTGCCTTTCTTGTTCTAGCTCACTCTGAAGAATAGAAACTTTTCAGTCAAGACTAGTCTTTAAAAGCAAAGTTACTGCTGGTTATTTCAAATAGCAGAGTGCGTGCATTATAACTTTAAATTCTTACAGCACAATAATTAATAGTGCTATATCTATGATCATTACTTGAGATTTTCTGACAATAAAATATACGGTATACATTTTATAATTTAAATGCCCTTGTGTAAACTACCTTTTATTAAGGTCTATAACTTTAAAATAATTTTAAATAGTTTAAAGTCAGTATAATTAATAATCTTAACTAAACCTTCCACATCATGGGCACGTGACTATTAGTCAATTCTCTTTATAGGCACACATGTTACATAGACGGATACGGTATTCAAATTCATTCAGAGTCATACTCAAAAGTATGCTATTTATTCAAAGCTTAAACATTACAGCTATACCCCACTGACCTGATTAAAACTATGAGAAATTTAGGCTACTGAGTATTTTTATTATATAACTTCAAACCAGTGGTCCTTGAGTTTAGTGTTATGGTAATATGATAAGACAGATATGAAATCCTGTTTAGATTAGCATAAATCAAGTGGCTCTCTGGAGCCTGGGGCCAGAGGTGACCTTTTAGACAACACTGGCGACCATCAGTCCCTGCCAGCAGTGTAATAAGGGAAGAACAGATGATGGTCTGTCCTGTTATCACAATGACCCTTTCTGGATCACCCACCTGCTAACTGCAGTTGTGAAGGGGTATATCCTAGATTAATGGGAAAGAAGCAAGTCAATGTGGAAACTGCCATTCCATACCGTATTGTTGGCCTGGCTATGAAGCAGTAAGTACTGAAAACTGAATTCAGCCAACTATCCTCTTCACTAAGTACTCTGTCTCTGGGAACTATTTTTCTACCCCAGGTATCAGCATTAGATGGAGCAGAATTACTTAAAGTATATCTCTTTTACTGAATGCCCAGCACTTTTATTAGACATTACTGGGGTGGAAAAAAGGGTAAAAAGAAAAACAAACAAACAAAAACCCCACTTGCTCTTAAGGAAATTTCCCAAAGTTCTGGTAAACAGTGATGCAGCACCTATATTTTCTGAATTAAAACTGTCCAGATCAAAAAAGGAACTGTTGATAGAGTTTTGCCTAACATTTGTATTATGTTCTACTACGTCACAGAAGAACAATGTAAATATGAGCAAGGACCTTAAAGAACTGAAAATGAATCCCTAAATCTAATTCGCAGCGCCACAATGAGAGTGGAGAGGGAAAGGCAACCAGGATAACATGCCCTGAAGGCAGAAAACGGGTGTGCAGCAAAGCAAGGGACACAGAACCTCCAAGGTACCATATCAAAACAATTTATAGTCTATCAACATTTGTTCAGAATATCTAAACTGCTTATTTTAAAGTATATTTTTATTACCTTATTTTTTTATTGAAGTATCGTTGATATATACAATATTATATTAGTTTCAGGTATACAACAAAGTGACTCAACATTTATATACCTTATGAAATGGTCATCATGATGTTGAATAATCATCTGTCACCATATTTACTACCTTAACATCATCTTCCTGTTACTTCTGACTATGGAAAGGACACATCTCAATACAGTTTAGTCAGCTTTATACCACAGAATGCTAACACTGAGATTATGGTCAGTATGTTTGGCATCACATAAATATCTTAAGTTGTGTATTACACAAGCTCTAAATTTCAATCTATTCCTTGTTACATATTAATGCTCATCTCACATAGCCACTAGGGACAGGTAAACAGAAGGAAAAAAGATTCAAAGAGAATCAATCTGTTTATTTTGTCACAGAATTTAAAAACAGAATGGAATTAGTATTCAAAGTTTTATATATAAAAAAATATAACTATACCTTAGATAAAATATAAGTAGGATTATATATATGCATAAACAAGCTATATCCACTAAAGTTTATTTATATGCTTTTAAAATGTCAATTCTAAGCTAAAAAAATTTTGAAATATTAAATAAAAGGCGGCAACATTTACTACGTGCCTACTATCTTGCTAAGCACTGTGCTGTAAATGTTTTATCTCATTTAATTACTACGAGAGTGAAGTTTATTATTTTCCCCAGCCCCTCCAGCAATGATCTGATGAGGAAATTGAGGCTTAGAATAATTAACATGCCAAAAGTTATACACTAAGTGGTGGATCCTGAATTCATACCCAACCAATCTGACTTCAGAGCCAATCTGACTTCTTCACCTGTATGAAAGAAAAAGAAAAAAAAAAACTCCCTGACTACTATTCTCCTAGTTTTATGGATTATTTTCTCTCCTGTCGAAAGCAGTCTAAATATTTGCTCTGCTCCATGAGAATGGAAGGGGGAAGACAGACCTTTCTGATAGGGGTAGTCACAGAGAATCAGTTAGTTGCTATACATGAGAGTTCTAACTCTTACCAATAAAAGAACCATACATACTGTTATGGGTTGAACTGTGTCCCCAAAATATATGTGGAAGTCCTAACCCCCAGTACCTCAAAATGTGACCTTATGTGGAAATAGGGTCAGTACAGATGCAATTAGTTTAGATGAAGTCATACTGGAGTAGGGTGAGCCCTTAATTCAGTAAGACTGGTGGAGTCCTTGTAAGATGTGAGGACCCAGGGAGAATGCCATGTGAAGACAGAGGAAGAAACTGAAGTTACACTGCCATAACACAAGGAATGCCTTGGGCTACCATGAGGTGGAAAAGGCCAGGAAGGATCTGCCCATGGAGATTTAACAGGGAAATGGCCCTGACAACATCTTGGTTTATACTTTCAGCTTCCAGAACTGTGAGAGAACAAATTCCTATTATGGTAAGCCACCCAATTTGAGATACTTTGTTACGGCAGCCCTAGGAAACTAATACACTAAATTATATGCAGTGGGATTTTAATAATCTTTAAGCAAAGTGACTAAATGATACTTTTACCTTGCTGATGTTTAGACTACAGCAGGATTATGAAAGTACCTGAACATTTAATAGAGCATCCTTGGTCTCCTTCAGCCTGCCTTTAGTCAAGTCGAGCTCATTCTGAAGTCTTTCTTGGGAGCCTTGAAGACCAGCAATGAGTCCTTCCGCAGAGCCCAGACCTTGTTCACTTTTCCTTACCAGGTCTTGGAGGCGACCAACCTGCAAGTAAATAGGGTACCTTTAATATACCGCATTGTATTCCACTAGCAAAACAGTCACATTTGTTTTCCTAAAGTCTCCTCTTTAGTTGTAAATTTACTGGATGAATCTTTCTTGATGAGTTTGGAAGGAGCACTCAAATAGTCATTATAGCCTTCATCTGTTGTTTTTGGAAAAAGACCTCCTTATTTATGATTGCCCCCTTACATGACAACCATGTAAATAAACACTTATGAAGTATGCCCTAATTCTTTCCACAGATATATCTACTTGCCACCCAATAAATAGTAAATGTAAATGGAATAAACTATTTAAAAGCCAAAAAACTTCAGACTGTATATATATATATTTTTTTAATGCAGCTATATGTGGATGGCAAGAGGCACATATAAACAAGAATGCACAAAAACAGAAAGTCCGGGTATGGAAAAAGATATACCAGTCACATCAAACTAAAAGAAAGCTGCTTATACAATAATAGACAACACAAACTAAGCCAATAAGATGATTAAGTAGCTAAAACAATTTTATATTTGTATGCACATAACAAAGTCTCTACATATAAAAAGTAAAACTGACAGAATGTAAAGAAAGAAACCCACCATCATAGAATCAGTTTTAGTAATTGGTCAAGAACATAAAAGTAAAAAAGAATACAGAATTTTTGAAGAAAATAGCTCAGAATCTTGATTTAATAAACAGACACATAGACTATACTGTTTTTAACAACTGGATGCACCCAGAACATTACCTTTCTTTCACGTGCCAGGTCACAATGCTGAAAGCCTTAAGAAGTTTCAAAAACTGTTCTATACAACCACAATTTCTAACACAAAGCAATTAAAGTTTAAAAAGCATTTCAATCTCATACAACTCTTCCAGAGAAGAGAAAAGGGAATGTGAGGCTAGTAAAACCTTGATTCCAAAACCAGAAAAGGATGGTGTGAAGAAGGAAAAGTACAATCTTACTCAAACCTAGGCTCAAAATTTCTAAAATCAGTATTAGCAAACTAAGTCTATTATTAGATTTAAAAATATATAGTCCCAGCCTATTTGGCTCAGTGGTTAGAGAGTCGGCCCTTGGACTAAAGGGTCCCAGGTTCGATCCCAGCCCAGGACATGTACCCTGGGTGCAGGCTCAGTCCCGGCCCTGGCTGGGGCCCTAGCGGAGGCAACCAATCAATGTGTCTCTCTCACATCGATGTCTTTCTCTCCCTCCCTCCCTCCTTTCCACTCTCTTTGAAAAGCAATGGAAAAAGAAAATACCTTTGGGTGAGGATAACAAAATAAAAAAATAAAAATAAAAGATATATATATTCCATGACTAATTAGGACTTACTCTAGAAATCCCACATTGATATAATATTAGAAAATTTATTAACATAAGGTACCACGTTAACAAGTTAAAGAAAAAAAGTATGATCTCAATATATACAGAAAAATCAACATCAGTTTGTGGGGTTTTTAAATTAAGAAACTAGAATTACAAGAGAATTCCCAAACCTGATTAAGATAATTTACAAAACAAAACTTTAGAGAAGCATCATAATTAACTGTGAAATGTTGTTACCCTTTACTTTAAGAGCAGAAAACAAAACAAGAATGCTTAATGCTTTTTATCTCTGGAAAGCCTAGTCAGAAAAAAATGACCAATAAATAAATAGATAGACAGATGATGATAGATAGGTAGACAGACAGACAGACAGATAGATAGATGATAGACAGATGTCTCAGGCTAAAGAAAAGACAAGTAAGTGCATATGGAGAAACGAGCCAGGCAGATTGTTGGGGAGCCATTCCAACATGGCACCAAAGCATTGTAAGGGTGCTAAAATATAACTGCAAATGCATTAAGAAGAAAAATCAATTACATGTTTATTAGAACTCTTCTCAGTGAGATTAGAGTGTGTAGGCTTAAAGAACACTTAAGCCATTAGAATTGAGAGTAGAACTCCAGGGGACCTGCATGAGAAACACAGATTGTCACTAAACTGCCTTCTAAAGAGAGTGGGACACTACAAAGATTGCGTTCTGCCAAGAGAGGCGTGCAAATTTAGAGCCAGTGGTGGATTATCTTGGACAACAGAAGAGAGCCTGAGTTAATAATACCAATAACAATCTCAATCTCTATCACTCCCAAATGATATCTTCTCTGGATAAATGTTTAAATATAATTAAAGAATACTGAGAGCAAATTATTAGCCTCCCCATGGGCCCTTGTGAATTTTGGTGTGGTTTCTGTGAGCAGAAGCAGAGTGATGAGGAAGCAGGACTTAAGGACCGCTGGGAAAGAAGACTCCAGGAAGGCAGGAACAGCTGACAAGACAAGAGGGGTCAAGACAAGAATTTGAAGGAAGATCAGTCCACAATCTACAAGAACAGTGAATGGAATGGAGGGAAACGAGGACAGTACTGAGACTGTTCTAAGGCCTAGCTGAACCAAGGGCCAGAGAGAGAGGGGCGGAACACACGACATCATGATTTTAAACTTTCTTTACCTTTCATTTATGCACAGCTTTTTGGTTTGTAACATTTTTATTCTATTCTGTTCTTAGGCTTTTCTAGGCTAACTAATACTATTTTTATGTAAAATTAATTTAGATGTTACTATCTAGAACTTGGGAAGTCTTTTTTCAATGGAGTCAGAGTAGAGAATACTAAGCCAATGTTTTGCAAAAAGGCAGAGGAACCTCCTTTGTTTTCTTCTATACAATGATATTCTTTGCTTTGCTTTTCCCTCCAAAACCACCTTGGGTCTCATGTGTTTGGTAGTCAATTTTTACATGGTGAGATATAACCAATGTACTGTGAATAATTCAGCATCATTTTTTGATTCTTTTTATCCTAGACGTTACTGTCACTGAAGCTCCCCTACTTACACAATGTTACCAAATAGGGTTTTATGGTGAAAACCTAACACAGGTGACAGGTCTAAAGAACTCTTGCCTCCTGACTGGCTGTGCACAGCTTGTGTTCCAGTTCTTTCTTCAGGCCTTCCAGCTCCAGCTGAAGCTGACTCTTACCCTCTTCCAGGTTTGCTTTCTCCTTTTTATATTGTTCCTCCAATTCCTTAAGGAGAAGAATGTTTAAAAGATTAACAAAATTTCAAATATCATATACTTCAAAGACTCCAAGAAAAAGATCATTGCTTATATTTTGATAATTATTTCTCCAAATTAGCTTTACCCATAGTTAATAATATCAGAATTAATAGTGAATCTAATTAATCCCAGGGGCTTAAATTCTATCATTCTGAATAACTTACAATGTAGCGGTTAAGTAATTTTTTAAATGGTAAGACTATTTGGTCTAGATCAAGTTGTAGTAAAAACCCAGAAATGTGTTATATAAATGATAATTTAATGAGATAAAGAAAAAATTCTGTCTCTTAAATTCATAATTCTTTTATATTTACATTGTTAAAAAATCCAGTAACACTCTGGAACTCAGTGCTAGACTGGAACATAGTGAAAAATTAGCAAGTACAGAATCCAGACATAAAGAGCAATACCAGCAAAACTGATACTTACTGAAGAACACTTACTATTTCCCAGGCATGTATTTAATACCTTGGATACAGATGCAATAAGACATGGTGCCTGCTCTTAATAAGCTCATCATATTAAGCAATTAAAGACTATGCAATTAAAATTTGATGTATATGGGAAGTACTGGAGTATATGGATGGGGAACTGGTAAGTTCTAGCTTATTGAGGAAACCGTGTAAGGCCCAGATCTACTATGCAACACTGTCTGTCAATGGACTGCTATTAGCAAGCTTAGTACTTAATTGAGGGAAAACAAAACAAATCATTTTCCCAGGAAAGAAAACTGTCTACAAGAGAGTAAGTGCTTCATCTAGCCGAGGGTCCCTGAGGAGCACACCTCTTACTGTCTCACGAAGAGAAAGCTCGAGATCAAAGGAGTGTTTCTCTTGTGGCTTACAAAATAGAAGTGCCTCATATCAACTTAATAAACCATATCCCATATCAAGAGCTTTCATGTATGTTATTCTTTGAACCAAGATTTACAGAGTAGTTACAAGTCAGCAGCCACCAAAATGAAGCAGCTCATTACTCCACGACATAGGTCACACTGGATCATTACAGGAACTCCATCAATTTAAGTGCAATCCTCAATTGCATTTTTCTTACCATTTGCAGTTTTCTCTTATCCTTAATTGCATTACTGTGGACAGCCTCAATTGCCATATGGTGCTTCCAAGCCAATTCTTCCAAAGTCTTCGAATGGGCCTCATTTAATTGAGCCACTTCCCCTTCCAATCTATTCTGCAGGTTTTTTAGCTCCAACTCATAATATTCTTGCTGAGTTTTCTTTGCTTCATTTACCTTCTAAAATTAAAACAAATAAAGGTCAATAATTGGCACCAGCTTTTTTCATTACTGCTATTAGTATTTTGAATACTCAGTAAATACATAAACTTGAATGAACTGAGTACCACGGGGTTCAGACTATGGAACATGAGAATCATATACACACCATTGGTGTTTGCAGAAAATGACAGGGTGGCACAGGCAAAATAAATAATTTTAAAGCAAGTGATAAAATAGGCTATTATTAGGTTAGAACCAAATGTGAATTAGCACATCTGTACACTTAAGAGAGGCTCCCTACATGTCAAAGCTGTTCATAAAATGGCTTAACAATTTACCCGCTCAAATGATACTACTCAATACAATTTTATTGAGTGCCAATTATATGCCTTTTAAGCATTCACAGTCTAATGACAAAAAATGTCAAAAGACAGTGGGCAATATAATTGTATAAGTTCTATGAAAGAAGTGTGCGTCACATGTTGTGAGAGTATACAGCAAAGGAGCCTAATTTGGATAGGGTGGGAAAGAGTATGTGTGTGTGTGTGGGGGGGGTCTGTGTGTGTAAGAGAAGGGGAGAGAGAGATCAGGGAAGGCTTTTCAGAAGAGAAAACATCTGAGCTGATGACGATGACATGTTCTCTCAGTTACATTCTTACAAGCCCATCAGGAAACTAGAGATGAGAACATTTCAAACCTAGATCTGGTGTCAAAAGCTTGCATTCATAGCCATTTATAGCATTTTGAAGATGAGAGGTAGTCAACCAGGTGGTAAAGTTCAGGTGTAGATAGAACATAAGACACAAGGCTGGGAGTGGTCAGGGATGAGGCTCAGAAGTAGGCAGGAGTCAAATGATAAGGGGTCTTTTCTGCTAAGAACTCTGGATATTATTCTGACCAGAATGAGAAATCAATGAAGTGTAATTAAATGACATATTTTAAAAACCAATCATCTTGGCAGTAGGTTAGTGGGCTGACTCAAGGCAGGGAGAGCGGTCAGGGGGTTGTAACGGCCGGCAATCCAAGCAAGAAATGGCAGGTGCCTCAACCTAGCATCTGTAAATGGGTGTAAAGAGGAGGGGATGGACTAAAGATACATTAAGGGAGTGGAACCAATGGGACTTGGTAACAGATAAGGGGTTAAGGAACCTTAATCGAGAATTACTCCCAGGGTTCCAATTTACCAAATTAGAAAGACTAGCGCTATTTGTCCTTTTGAGGGGACAAAGTTCTAGGCATACTGATTTGATACATTTGTGAGATATAGTGGGAGTTAGATACACAGGATTCAAGTTCAGGGAAAAGATCTGACCTAGACCGACAGATTTGGGAGCTGTCACAAACAAGTGACAGCTGATGTTACTGAAATTGATGAGCGTGTGGAGTGAGATGAAAATGCTGGAGAACATCAATGGTAAGGAAACAAATGGAGGAGGGGCGCTTACAAACAAGCCTGCAAGGCCAGGAGACAGGAGGAACACACGAGAGAAATACCAAGAGAGAGGGGATGTAAATCAGAGAGGAATAAGTACCACAGTAAGACAAGATCCACCAAGTCCAGCAACCAGGATGTCACTGGAGGCTGCGGCAAATGCTGATTCTGTGGGGTGGTAGTAAGAGAAGCCAGACTGCACCCGGGCAAGGAGTGAATGGGAGGTGAGCAGGGGGCAAGGAGAATAGACATTTTTCAACATGCTTGGTTGCTGAGGGAAGGAGAAAGGGTATCCAGAACTCCCACTTGGTATTGTAGATATCTGAAAAATTGGAATGAATATTCAGAATTACTCTACACATGATATGTCTTACTAGTTTAATCTAGAAATTCAGTATGTTGGTATATGAATTTTCAGAGCTTGATGTTTGTCATCCTTTTCAGTTTGATGGAAATTTCCTAAGTACATATGTGACAATACATTTCATCCATAGAAAACCAAATATCATTAACCACAAGTATACATTCCACACAAATAAAAGTTTATTCCGTTTGAAATAGGTTGAAATGTCTTAAGTTTTTACATTATAAATTGTTACTGACAATGTTTTGAACATGTACACAAAATGGGATAGTCTAGATTTACACCTTTTTTCCTCAAACACAAACAACTAGAGTTAAGAAATAGACTGAAAAGAGGAAAACTGAACTCGTTCCTTTCCTTTCTTGGGGAGGGGGGTCCCCCATTCATTTTACCTTCTCCAGTTCCAGAACCTGCTGCTTCTGCTCTTCATCCAGACTCTGAGTTTTGCTTTTCAAAAAAACTCTTTCTTCTTCAAGCTGAGATAATCTCTCATTGGCCCTTGATTTTTCTGATTCTAGATCTTTAATTGTAACCTCCTGGGTCATTTGAGTTGCTTGAAGCATTCCAATATGACCTACTCCCACAAAAGAAAAACCCCTCCAATTTAAAATCTGTTGCAATGTGGTATAAAACAGTCTATATTTATTGACACAATTGTACTTGATACCTAAGTGAAGTAAATGGTCTGCATGTACACATAGTTGATTGATTTCTTCACTACATAAAATGGAAATATCTGCCATGGGAATACTTTGCACCCAAGTAGAATAATTTAAATTACAAAGAAGTGCACCAATACTGCTCCTTGCACCCAGGACCATGCCACTTATTTTTAAAGATTTCAAGCTATACAAGCTGAAGTGAACCAACTATTCAGGGGTTGGAATAAATGTATTAGGAAGGAGCAAAACAAAGCAAAGGCGGGTGCCCTAAGATTATGGCACCAAAATGAGTAGTTTGTTTTTTCTAATCTCTTCTTTTTCAAATTCTAGCTAAAGAGGAAGAAATCTGTATGCAGAGAGTAAAGACAGTAGACAGCAGTTTGTTTGACACTGAATGTTTTAGACAAGAGACCTCATAAAGAACTAAGGTGGAGTAAAAGACAGATAAGGACAGCGATGTTATGAAAAAATAAAATGAATGACAACAGCAAAAAAGCGGGGGGAACAGGGAGATAAAAAGTGAGTGTGACTGTTCTGAGCACAATTTGCACGTAGCTTGTTAGAAAGGTATTGATTAAAACAAACTCATAAACGTAGACAACAGTCTGGTGGATACCAGAGGGAAAGGGGGCTGGGGAGAGGGTGAAGAGGGTAAAGGGGTTAAATATATGGTGATGGAGGCAGACTAGACTTTGGGTTGTGAGCACGCAATGCAGTATAGAGATGGTGTATTATAGAACTATACATTTGAAACCTATATAATGTTATTAATCAATGTCAGCCCAAAAATTTAATAAAACTTAAAAGAAAGTGAGTGAGAGGTAAAGGTATCAAAAAGCATATGTTAGGGCAGGTCACAAAGCACCCTGCACCAGCAGCACCTGGGAACTCCAGTTCGAAATGATGCTCACCCCAGACCCGCTGAATCAGTGTGTCCGGAGCTAGAGCCCAGCATCTGTGACTGTACATGTCCTCCTGGTGATTCTCATACATGCTTGATTGCAAAACTATTACTTCAGGGAAAGGGTAATCTGGGATTCACTGATGAATCATCAAATCAGGTGATTCTCAAAGAACTAGTTCAAATGGCTTCACCTGGCACACTAAACACTCAGGCAAAATATCACTCCAGAACTGACATGGGTCACCCACATCCTCTGGTAAGGACTAGGAAATTAGCACAACAGCCATGTCAGAATGGGCAACTCAGCTTTAGTTTGTAAAGTGATCCTTATTAATAAGCCAAATGAAATGAGGATGCTGCAATTTACATACTGTTCCACTAATTTACATATTTTACAATGCATGTTGTTAACAGACAAAGCATCTTAGAGCGCAATTTTTAAAAATATTGTTTTATTGATTTTAGAGAGAGAGGAAAGAAGCGGGGGAGAGAGAGACACATACACACACATCAGCGTGAGAGAACAACATCAATCAGGTGACTCCTGCACACACCCTGACCAGGGACTGAACCTGCAACCTGGGCATGTGCCCTGAATGGAGATAGAACCAGTGACCTTTTGGTGCATGAGACAACACTCAACCAACTGAACCACAATGGCCAGGGCTTAGAGTGCATTTTTATTTTAGTGACTGGCTTACTGGTGCGTTAGTAACTGCTAACTTTTAGTTTTTCTATAAAAATATCCATTTCTAAAAATAAGTTGTCATTTGCTTATTTATGATTAATGAATAAGATATCAGAGCCCTTTAACATCGAGTCTAAATAATTATAAAATATTAGAAGAAATAATTATAAAATATTAGAAGAAAGACTAATTTTGTCTTGAATCAGCAGTTAAGTGTTGGTTCTCGTTGAGGAATACAGCAAGAACGAAGGTCAGACATACTGGCTTTGAGGACAAGGTCGGAAGCTTGCTGCTGCACACGCACTCTGGCTGCTGCCAGCTCACTCTCCACTTCCTTGTACTTGCTCAGTAAGGCCACCTCTCCCTGCTTGGCATCATCAAGCTGTTTCTGAAGACCCTAAGAGAGATCAAATAGCCATTACTAATATGCAAGATTGATGCTAAGCAAATAATTAAATTATAAACATCAACAACTTCTCATTAAAAAGTCACACATAACAGTGCCAAGTTTTAAATATGTTTTGGTGAGTGACACTTATAACCATTTTTAATGAAGGGAAAGGTAAACACAGAAGTAAACCCAAAGTCCAATATTTTAAGGATCCCAAAGCACTTATGGAAAAATTTAACATGTTATTTAAATAAAACCCTTTCACAGAAAACATTCAACAAGACTTTAAGTTATTGTTTGGCCCTTTAATATCTTTTCAGGTCTTTTTGGGTCTGAAATTCCAGTAGGAAATAGTAATAACTACAGAGTAGCAAAAATTATCCCGTCATTGATTGTTTTCCTGCAAAGGAGTAGAAAATAGCAAAATGGAAAAGTGAAAGTAGTCTCATTGAAAAGAAAAAGAGGAAAACTGGGGGAAAACCTGTGTGTTGAATGTAGTATTCTTTACTCACCTGAACACTGTTCTCCGCTGTGACAAGGGCTACCTGAAGTTTTTGGCATTTGTCACGGAGACTTCCGGCTTCATCCTGTACCATCTGTAACTCTGTCTTTAATTTCCCTATGGTTTTTCGTAGAACTGCCTCTTGGGCCTGAAATTCTTTTCTAAGGTCAGCTTCCTTTTCCTTGCTAGCCTGCAGGCTTTCTGCGGTAAAAAGCTGTGATCTTTTCAAAGTATCAAGCTCCCGTTCATAAAAGGTCTGAGCTTTATTCAACTTGCCTTCATAATCCTCAATCAGCTTTTTCTGTTCGTGTCTCAGCTTTTCTAGGGTTTTGTTTAAGGTCTCCACCTCCGCTCGGTGCGGGTCCCCTGCCTTCTCCTGCCCCTTACCCACGGAGGCACTGTGATCCTGCTGGGACTTCAACAGCTCTTGGATCTCCCGTCTGTGAGCAGTCCGCAAATCTTCCAATGCTGACCTTTTGTCTTTTTCAAACTGTACTTGGAGCTGTCCAAAACTCTGTAATCTTTCTTCAAATTTCCTTCTAATCTCTTCCACCTCCCTAGACATGGTTACTATGCGCTGGACATGCTGGGCTTCTGCACAAAGCTGCATATCCTCAACTCTGTGCTTGTAAGCTTCAAACTCTGTCAGAGCCTGCTGCTTCATCTTTATGTGGTCTTCCAGTGATGCTTCTAAAACCTGGATCTTTCTCTTAAGGTCTAACTCCTCTGTTATTTTGCTTTTATATTGTAATATTTTTTCTCTTGTTTCAGCAAGAATTTGTTGGATTTCTTCTTCGTGAGCATCTTTGAGGGCCTGAATGGCAGATTCATGCTCGTCATTTTTAGTGTTCAAGGCATATATTACCTGCATAGTTTTAAAGAAAGGAGAAAAATTCACTGAATATACACTATGTTTTTGCTGATTTCATTTTCATTTATTTATTTTTCTAACTTGAAGTTAATTCTTGCATTTTGATTGATATTTTTCTATGCACTTAATATCAACTAATATTAAATACTGAAACATCATGCATTGATTTTGAACTCATAAATTGATTTACTTAGCAAATTGTTATCTTAGAACAATCTTAAAATGTGCATTTGAAGAGTTTTTAATTAGGATTTAAAAGCATTCAAAATTAAGAATGTTTTACTACAAATAAAACAATGAGGAAGAGAGAGACAAAGGAGGCCACCTGACCTACGAGAAAGGAGTTTTCCTACGGCCCAGTCGAGCTTCCTGGGGGCAGTGTTGGGGGTCAGGAGGAAAAGCTCATAGAAAGTCTCTGCCCTACACTAGTATCCTAGAGAGAGGAGAGGCTTAGCGTGAGTGGAAGCTCTGGGCTCTAAGTCTTCCCAAAGGCCTCTTTCACCTGTTTAGTATCTGACACATTCTAAATTTAGAAATTTCCTTTTCTAATTCCCCTCTGGTTTTAAGGCCCATCCTCTTCTCTCCCAAGTGGTCTCCTTACAAATGCTAGTTATTACTTTTCTGCTCACATATCAAGTGCTGTAGTTTGACTCACTGCCTCATTTCCCCTCTGCCTCCAAGCAAGGCAGATTCTTACAGCCAGAGTGTTCTGGGTACAGGTCTTTATTTCCATTTTAGTCCCCGGGTTTTAATGACCCCATAGCAATCTCCCCAACCTTAATTCCAAATGACATGTTCCCCTTATAGTAACACTCCCATTCTTCTATGTTCCCTGACACCCTCCATCACACCACTGCAGTCCAATAGTGCACTATCCATGACCATTACCTAAGGCTTAGAGATGTGCCCACTTTCTTCTGAAGAAAAACGAAGTGAACACTATACAATCCAACAATCCAAAAGCGAAAAAGCAGCATCCTGGAGCTTTGCTCATTTTAATGTGCTCTTACTCTGGCTTTAGAGAGGAGTCCCAGCACCAACAGCAGACACTGCAATTAAGATGCGAAAGCCTTGCCATTTCTGTAGAGAACTTGTTTATGTAACCTGCCGCAATTACACAGACTACCTGGCTCTTCACATTATCCTGGTGGCTCTAGATCCTACTGCTAAATCTGGGCTGTACCTGCTGGGCCTGCGGCTGCACCTGGAAAAGGATGACACCTTGCAGGCCTTGCCCACTCCAGCGGCTTCACTCTCTCCACACAGAACTTTGTCTTGCAGACCCAGTCCCGTCTGTATCCTCACTTGGTCTCCTATAACTATTTTGTGAGATCTACTCATACCAAAGGTAAAGAGACTGAGAAATGACAGGACCCCCATCTGTCTTAATATAGCTACCCTTTCTCCTCCAAGGTCCACAGGAAAATAAATGCACAGGAGGGAAATAAATGTTTATTTATAGTCTTTCTCTAACTACCCTAATTCCAAAGCCCAAGCCGTGTTAGCTCCTTATGTCCCTAATGAGCTAACACAGGTCCCCATGGAGGGCTCCTTTCATTTACACATTTATAAATCCTGGAAAGTTCCATGGCTTCCTACTCCCTCCCCCAGGGTCATACCTGCCTACTATGCTGATGCAGAAGAGACTGGGACCCTAAGAAAAAACATGCCAGCCAGCCATAGAGAAGTCCATTTGACAGAATGCCTAGAGCAGAGCTGGCCTTGGCCCTGGGTCTCATACCTTCTCAGGGCAGGTCTTCATGCATCCCCTATACATCTCAGAAGCACATGGAGGGAAAGAGATAACCCAAAGAGATAGAATCTCCAGAGAAAAACAAGTCACACCACTGGCACTTTGCTTGAGGTAATGATCTTAAAAAAGACCAGTCCATGGTGGGGATAAAATGTGGGAGGGAAGCAATATATGAGCTTCCCCTAGTCAGTAATTTATTGATATACTCTTCTCTTTTTTATAATATTTAATTTCACTCCAGTCTTTCAAGAGTCAGCTCAAGTCCTGCGTGCCTGAATAGGTCCTGCCAGACCATGCAAATCCACCAGAGTCTAGCCATTTCCTTAGCACCACTCACTCCTGAAACTCAATAAATATTACAATAACTTAATTGGGGGGAGGGTCTTGACAACAGGCTGGAAAGCTGTGTGAGGATGTTAAAGAGCCTGGAAAAGTAGCTGAAGGTATAAAAGCATAGTAGCACACACAAGTGTGAATAAAAGTAATAAAAGGTGAAATTAAAAAGGACAGAAGTAGGAATTACAGCATTGTTAGGAAGAATAGAATTTAAGAAAAGTAACCAAAACACCTGACAAATAATAAGGAAATATTATGGTGAGGAGCTCATTTCACTGTATACTCTAATCCAGGGGCCAGCAAATTATAGCCTGCAGGAAAAATATGGCTGCTGCTTCTTTGAAATAGAGTTTTATTGGGACACAGCTATGTCCATTTGTTTATGTAAAGCAGTGCTCTCTTATCCACAGGAAACACATTCCAAGACCCCCAGTGGATGCCTGAAACTGCAGATAGTCCTGAACTCTATATATACTATGTTTTCTCCTATACATACATACCTCTGATAAAGCTTAATTTATAAATTAGCCACAGTAAGAGATTAACAACAATAACTAATAATATAGAGCAATTATAATGATATACTATAATAGTTATGTGAATGTGGTCTCTCAAAATAGTTTACTGTACTGTATGTACAGCATGGATACACTGGACAAACGGATGATTCACATCCCGACAGCACCAAGTGGGGCAACACAAGATCTCATCATGCTGCTTACAATGGCGCACAATTTAAAACTTATGAATTATTTCCAGAATTTTCCATTTAATATTTTCAGACTGTGGTTGACCATGGGCAACTGAAATCCCAGGTAAGTGAAACTGGGTAAGGGGAGACTACTGCACTGCCGACAGCGGCTTTCCCACTCTAACAGCAGAACTGAGTAGTTGTGGAAAAGACCTTATTACTGACTTCTGTTCTGACCTGTATATATACAGACAAGCCATTTATCACATAAAATTGATAGCCAAAAATAAAATTAAAAATCTCAATTTGCACCAACTTTGTTTACTTTCTACTGAATAGTCCAGGGTTCTTACAATTACAATTTACACATTGAAAAAACCAATTATTTGATTTGAAAGTATATTATATAAAAGAAATGTAATATCATAGAGATCACATATTAGTATTTCTCCCAAGAAAGAAATGTTAAAATAAGTTTCTAAAAACTTAAAAAGTTAACAATAAAAGGATGCCAAACATAATAACAAATCAATAGTGCTCTTGTAAATGACCTTTTGAAATACATCACTATTTAATTATATTATTTTAAAATCAGAAAGCTATATATAAATTTTCAAGTAGACTTTATTAGAGGTAGTATTCTCTAACTGTTCACTTTTCTACATAATTACAAAGGTAACCATTTATTGGTATCTCCCTCTGATTATTTACTATTTCTCAGACCAAGGTAATATAAATGTTCTATGTTCTTTAAACACTTAGCATATATGACTTGAAGTAGCAAAACTGACCCAAACTGAATTATGACTCTAAGTAAAATAATTTCTCCAAGCTTCAAGTTTCTCAATGTTGAAGAAAGATCATATTCATTCTACCCTAGTGACACTGTTGTTAAAAGATCAACCTATCTTTGACATTTTTAGAATAATGTTACAGAAAGTTTTTATGAAAAATATAAAGCACTATAAGATGGTAAGGCTTCCTTATTATTGCATCATTTATTTATGGAGAGAATGAGACTAATTTTAAAAGAAACTTCAGTAAGTGATCATAATCACCGATAAAATTGGCTATTATTTTCCACATAGGAAAAGGAAACTCCCTAATGTCTCTTTTCATAAACTATTTTAAAAGACACTAAGATTCATTTACAGTATTTTTCTGGAACTATGAACATTCATGGAATGGGATAGTATAATCATTTCAGCAATTTCATAGTTCCATTTTACTCCAATAATGCATAACTTAGCTATAGACTCCAAGATGAATAAGCAATAGTGAGTAATTTTTACTTTTTCTATGAAGATTTTCAGATAATCTTACCCACAGATAAAATGAGAACAATCCTAGCTCCCAGTTTTAAAAATGTCACTAGGTAAAAACAAAAAGTTTCTGAAATAGTTTTCACTATTGGCTGCTATGGACTGAATTGTGTCCCATCCCCCCAAATTCATGTGTTGAAGCCCTAACCACCAATATGAGTATTTGGAGATGGGGCCTTTGGGAGGTAATGAAGTTTAGGCAAGGTCATGAGGGTGGGCCTTCTTGGTGGGATTAGTGCTTTCATAAGAAGAGACACCAGAGAGTTTGTTTCTCTGCCATGTGCGGGCACAGCAAGAATGTCTATGGTTATTTGTTAAGTAGACCAAGATGACTGATATACTGGTAATACATATATATGTTCCCTCTAAAATCTAACTCATTAGTAATGAAGTACAGTCACTGAAAAGTATGTGTTACATTAGCTTAAAATATTTTAAGTTGCACATTATACAAACATGTTTAACACTGCTAGGTAAGGGAATCGTTGAGTAAATGATGCTACCTTCATACAATGTCATGTCATGAAACCATTAAAAAAACACATCTCATTTAGAAGAATATCTCATAATATAAGAAAAAGCTTAGCCCTAGCTGGTTTGGCTCAGTGGTTAGAGCGCTGGCCCATGGACTGAAGGGTCCCAGGTTCAGTTTCAGCCCAGAGGACGTACCTTGGTTGCTGACTTGATCCCCATGTACAGGAGGCAACCAATAGATGTGTCTCTCTCATATCAATGTTTCTCTCCCCCCTTTCCACACTCTCTGGAAAGCAATGGAAAAAATATCCTCCGGTGAGGATTAAAAAAACCCACAAACTTATACACAATGTTATATACAATAAAATCCAATCTATCCAATCTTATAGAGAGGGAAAAAGTGTGCATGTGTGTGCAGATACATAGTTAAAGGTGTAAAGAAATATATCAAATTTCTACTGAGGATATTCAGTATTTCTAAACTTTCTATAATGAATGTATGTTCCCATTATGATCAGAAAACAATAAACCTTTTTAAATGATTAACATTAACAGTGCTAAAAGAATGAATCAAACCCTGGCTGGTGTGGCTCAGTTGGTTGGGCATCTTCCTGTGCCAGTTAGATTCTGGGTCAGGGCACATGCCCAGGTTGCAGACTCAATCTGCAGAAGGGGGGTGTGCAGGGGGTAGCCGATCAATATTTCTCTCTCATTGATGTTTCTCTCCCTCTCCCAAATCAATAAAAGCATTTTAAAAAAAGAATAAATCAATACTCAAAATGCCTTAGTTTTAGAAAACAACAATAATGAAATTGGAAACATAAATTAAAGGAACATTTGTTAATTAGCAACAGATACCCTGCAAGTTTCTCTTCAAATCACCCCCTGAACTAAAACTTATTTTTAAAAATTATACTTAAACTTTTTCAAGAATATTGAATATTAATCATCATACTTATGGAAAAGAACATATATTCTGAGGAAAATGTAAGAGCAATAGGCACAAAGGTGGGAAAGCACAGAACTCTGAGCGTAAGATGGGCTCCGGAGCTCGAAAGGTGGACCGGGTCCAAACTGCAGAGATACTCACAGCTGGGGCTGAATGACGCCCAGCAAGGAGGAACTACTGAGAAAGAATGAAAGGACTGAGGACCAGGCCATGGGCAGGGCTCAGCGGATGGGGGAGGACGGGGACAGGCAGACAGAGGCGAACTTGAGAGAGGAGTAAGAGTGTACCAAAGGCAGGACACTGAGGTCCAGGATGCAAGGGAAGGGCAGTGCATCGTGTCCAAGGCTGCAATCAAGAAAAATGAAGACTTGGAGGCCCTGTATTCAGAATCTAAATCTTGAAGTAACCTCTGAGAGAGCACATTCAGTGAGGGCACAAGCTAGAGGACAAGTGGCAACAGTGGACGAGTGGGTGGTGAGTGAATGGAGGCAGTTAGCTGGCAGAGAAACACTCCAAGAAATGCTTGGTAAAAGGAAGGAAATGATTAGGGACAGCAAGGATGATGACAGAGGAGGCAGCAGAGTCCAGGCAGAGCTTCTTTTAAATAAAAAGGAGAGGAACTGGAAATTCAATCCAGGGAAGGTTCATTTTTGCACCAAGGTCATAGAGAAAGCTTGAGGCCAGGCTCGCCTGACACAGGTGCCAAGACTGTGCTGGCTGAGAGCAGAGAAAAATTCCTCCCGAGACATAAAAAATAAAGACTTGAGTGGAGAGGGAAGGTGGGCAACTCCTGTCTGATTGCTTCATACCCCTCCAGCACAGGAAGATGAGGTAATCTCAGAGCACAGAAGCCATCAGCAACTTCTCTCCATCCATCATAAATGATGCTCCTCAGCCTTCCCAGGGTGTCTGCCTCTGACTCACGACAGACTCAGCCACAAAGCAGCACAAGCAGACCTTCTCATCATTGCTCCTCCAGGTGACGCTTTTCCTACCAGTCTCAATCCTTATTTCTTATGTATTTGAAAATTCTGGATACTTATTCACGTTCCCGTTCTGATCAATGCCAGAGACAGACAAAGAGGCCAATTGCTGCACACACACACGCACACACACGCACATACACGCACACAGGGCGGGGGGGAGCTCACCCTTAGAGTACACACACACTACACTGAGACACAGGGAACTTACAAAGTAGTAAAGGAGCAAACTCTAATGCTATTTAAAAAGAAAAAAGAAAAAAGAAAGACCTGGTACACTTTAAACAGAGGAAAAATATGTTTTCATCATTCTAGCTTGATTATTAAAACCTCAGTTCTTCTAGTTAAGCTAGTCACCAAAAGATTACTTGGGCCTTAAGGCACCAGAGTTAAAGAACACTGAAAAGAGGCTCTCAAACCTCTCAGAGCAGTGGGTCCCTGACCTCTGCCACGCAGGCTCTGTTCTATCTGTTACACAGTGGTAACAACACAGACCACAGCTCAGAACCTCGGTTTATATTCAGTAGCACTCCCAGACCAATCTTATAAATAAAATCTTCACAAGTTATCAAATATTACTGATGAACTCTAACTAGCTTGCTTAAGAATCGAATGTGTCTACGAAATACTACGTTAGTAGCATGTTTAAACTGTTTCTTTTAGAGGTAACGGAATCTCCCGTCCTTTTCTTGAGTGGGGTTTGTAAGACAAAGACCAGGCCTGAACTGCTCATAACCACGGAGGGAAACTTTAAGAGGCTGTGAGAGTGGTGAGAAAAACAAGGCAATCGGCAGGCAGAATATCTAAAGAGGATTTTAACAGTCTTTTATAACATGATGTGAGATGTCAACCCTCTTAACCCATATTCTCACAAAATAGCCCTATATTTATTTAAATGATTGTAAAATTAGATCTACTAGGGAGATGCACTGAAGCTCTAAAGTTCAAGGTGAGTGGGAGGGAAACAGATGCTACCATACAGAGTAGTTTAGTCTTGGCAATGAATTACTTCTACTTTCCCTCATTTCTTGGTCCAGTTTTTAAGTTAGAAAAAATAAATAAAAAAACAAAAGCTGCTCTTCATACATTATGTAATCAAATTAATTCCAGCAACAGAATTATGTCCAAATGAAACATTTACAAGGCAGTTAACAACAACAAAAATGCTCATTTGGATTTACTTAAGCCAAGGACATCATAAAACTCTAATTTAAAAAGAGCTTTAAAATCCAATTGTTGCCCGGCCGGGCGTGGCTCAGCGGTTGAGCATCGACCTAGGATCCAGGAGACTGGGGTTCGATTCC
The DNA here is from genome assembly GCF_964146895.1 of Miniopterus schreibersii. NCBI lineage: Eukaryota > Metazoa > Chordata > Mammalia > Chiroptera > Miniopteridae > Miniopterus > Miniopterus schreibersii. The sequence continues at coordinate 61,205,144 of NC_138107.1, forward strand.
CGGTCAGGGCACATGCCGGGGTTGCGGGCTAGGCAGCCGATCAATGACTCTCTCATCATTGATGTTTCTATCTCTCTCTCCCTCTCCTTTCCTCTCTCTGAAATCAATAAAAATATATTTTAAAAAAAAAAGCAAGATACGGTTAATTCTAAATACTGTGAGATGCCATTAAAAATACATTTAAAAAAAAAATCCAATTGTTTTGGGAATTACCTTTAAAGATATGTTTGCTCTGAGTTTCTACAATAATTGTTGGAAACGTCTTTTTGAAAAATAGAATGTCTAATAAAATTGGAGGTAGATATTTTCTTCTATGGTAATATAGAATATATATGTTTCCCCAGAAGACTTAACTTGATTTCTAAAAATAGCGAACAAAAGCCTTGTTATAAGGCTTATCATTGAGGGTCCATGCAATGGAATTTGGCTCCCAAACTTTAACAACAACAAATATCAATCAACAAACTTGTCGTGAGCACCTACTATGTGCTCAGTACTTTTTAAAATGCATTCTGGCAAAGAAAAGTATAAATGTTCTTACTTAAATAGAACTGCTTAAAGTAAAACACAAAATATGGAAGACAATTTTAGATAATATATGTTAAGTGTCAAGCTGCAGAGTACAGAATGCTGTACAGAGCATGAGAAGTTTTCAGCAGAGGTGACTGGATGAAGACTGCTATAAACAGAAAGGCAGGAAAAGGGTGTTGTGGAGAACTGTGAGGAAAGAACCTGAGTTCAGGCACGAGACAAGAATGATTTTAGTGGCTGCTGTTGTTAGATAATGCTGAAAAGAGAGAAGGTGAGTGCTAGGGAAAGCCAGTTCAAGTTAAAAAGCTCCTGGTGATAAATTTTGTTCCTGCAATTTAATTAGGAAATTGTTCTCTCTAGGAATTTTAGGAGATTTAGAATCTATATAGTTTCCTGTATGTATGATCACAATGATTATAAGGCATATTTTTTCATATTTAAACATCTCTTAAATTAGGGTGCATCTTAAAATCAAGTGTATATCATAGTTTGACTGCCTTTTCTAAGATGCATCTTAAAAATCAACCACTAGTATGAATCGAGAGTGCTGTGAAGCCATTAGGAAGAATGGGTAAGTAAAGTGTTTTATGATTAAGGAAGAACGTAATTCTGAACTCCACAAAAATTTGTCTGAACCTCTTATTCACAGGGAACAGAAGAAACCAGACATCATAGAGCAGAAAGGAGCAGGAACACCTAAACCGAGTCCTTATACAAAGCGAAGAGCTGAAACCAGAGAGACCAGAAGAAGATGCAGAAATAGTAAATGAACTGTCAAGGGTGGAGAGGGAGAAATACCACTGATGATAAGCAAATTGGTAAGTCCAGCAGAGTGCTGGAAAGCACAGGGTTAAACCAAGGCCTGAGAGGTTGTCTCCAAGTTTGTCAAGAGCAGTTAAGCCCCCAGGTTATCAGCTGGATCAAGCAATTAACTCCTTCTTAGATGGTAAAAGATAGAAAGAAAGTGAACTGAGAAAAGTGAGCTGGAGGAGCGCCAGGCTTAGGGACAGTGGGCACAGAGAAGGGCAGGGATGGGTCAAGGGGCAAAGAGAAGAGGATTCAGTGAAAAATCTAACAAGACTCAGACTGGGAGAAAACACTTGCAAAAGACATTTTAAAAAGGACTGTTATCTGAAATATATAAAGAACTCTTAAAGCTCAGCAACAATAAAATGGATAACCTGATTACAAAATGGGCAAAAGAGCTGAACAGGCATCTCAGTAAAGAGGATATGCAGATGGTAAGCAAACATATGAAAAGATACTTAACATCACACAATCATTATGGAATTTCAAGTTAAACAATGACATACTACTACACACCTATTAGAATGGCCAAAATACAGAACACTGACATCAAGTGCTGACAGGGATGTGGAGCAACAGGAACTCTCATTCACTGCTCATGGCAATGCAAAATGGTTCAGCTACTTTACAAGACAGTTTAGCAGTTTCTTAAAAACTAAACACATTCTCACCATATGACTCTGCATAATACTGTTTATTTTTTACCCAAACGGGGTTGAAAACTTTGCCCAGAGGGTGTGACTCAGTGGTTGAGCATCAACCCATGAACCAAGAGGTGCACCATAATTTTTAACACACCCATCTGATTCTCTGACAGTATTGTTGCTATTGTCCATTTCTATTTTTCTTTTCAGAGGAAATCCAGAGAGGTGCATAATATATAATTATATTAATCAATATTGTCAAAACTGTAAGACCATAGAAAAATATTTTTTTAAATCTACCATAACATCATCTCTGCTCCAACCAGAATTTGAAGCCTAGGGAAACCCACACTATGTGGGTTCCTATAATACTTTGAACATATCTCTACCTATGGTACTTATTTAACATGATATAACACATTCCATCCCTATATACATCTATTTTTTATCCTATATTTGGTGTCTTTACAATAATTAGATATCTTACTTGTAAATATGTATTGGGCAGCATTAGCGAATTGTCAACCAATGTTTTACACATGCCTTAGAAGGTTCTATATCAGATAAACAAAACAAGAGGATACTAATATTCCCAATTTCCTATGCCGTTTAAGCAAGATGGTGAGTAAAGTGTCCTCAGCCAGGAAGAAGAATGATGAAGCCAATGTAAGGTTCCAGCAGCTGACTGGTACCTTCTTTTCAGGAAGCCCAGGCAGGGAGCCGATTTTTCTGACTTCAAGAGGTAGTACAACAAAAGTATGAGTTCCCTGTGCCAGATATCAAGTGAGTGCAGCCATTATGACTGGCATTTCTCCAGTATTTGGGAGAGGCCATACCAGACCCCAGCCCTGCTCTTACATACCCTGACACTGTGTCTCTAGATGGCCAGGAATGCAGAACAGAAATTAAGAAAAATTAAAAAGAGCAAATGCCACTACAACAATCACCTTGTACATCACAGAATCCACAAGACTGTAGAATCTTTATTGGTAATAGCATCCTGCCGATGGACAGAGAGGTGGAATTAGAATGGGAGGGCTATAATATGTTATCTTGTTTTATTACAGATTTCTAAATAAGAGCCCAGATGTCAGCAAAATAATAAAGGAAGTCAGATAGGACTGGGATAAGATTATTCTATACAACATATATAATAGAATCTGGTGAATTTAGTGAGATCCCTCCTTGAGAAGTCAGAGCCTTCAGAGCCAGTGGGCATCAAAGGCCCAGGTTCCCAAATGCCTGTACCTGAGCATGAGACTCAGGTCCTAAGAGGCGATCTGGACTCCCTGAATATCGCCCAAGGCAGTCTGTCAGACAGTAGTAGCCTCTACTACGTCAGCCTTTGAGTAGCATTTATATTGTACAAGTCACATATTCCCTTCCAATCCTAACATCAGCTACCTAACTCAAGCATAATTCAAGGACTTAAAACAATTTTAATGATCTATTTTGGATACAGACACTTATATTCTAATTTTCTCATTTCCTCCTTTCACACCTAAATGTGCTGTTAAAGAATGAAAATATGCATATGTGTCACCTAAGAGTTCTTGCTTCTACTGTTTTCCTCACCCTCCGACATAAAGCCATTTTTAGGTCCTTTCAGTTATACTTGCAAAATATACCATGAACCTCTGCACATCTCTCCGTCTTCATTGCAACCACCTGGTGCAAAGCCACCATCATCTCTGGCTGCAGGGCCAGGACCACTGCAGTGGAGACCTAACTGGTCGCCCTGCTCCCATTTGTGCTGTGTTGCAATCCATTCCTCACCCAACAGCCAAAGTGGTCATCTCAAAATGTAAATCATAGCATAACCCTTGCTTACAACCCTACAACAGTTTTGATCAAGTGCATAAAGGGAAAAAAAAGCCAATATCCTGTTGTGGCCTTCGAAGTTGTACCTGATTTGGACCTGACTCCTGTCCTCCCTAAGCCTAAAGCCACTTTCCCCAAATGAATCAACAAACATACTAGAGACAGAAGAGGGGGCAGTACCAGCTTACAGAGACCAGTATTACACAGGCTGTGCTGAGAGGCTTCGTGCAAAACTCATGGGGAAGCTGAATTTCTATATATTGAGTTTTCTTAATATAATAAATATAATATATAATAAGTCAATCAAAAGTCAAGGTAGCAGCATCTTTTACTGAAATCAATAAACATGCCTTTCTTTGTAGGTAATAAGAAATCAGCCAAGGATTTTGAGCAGAGAATCAACTTAATCCTACTTGCATTTTAGAAATTAAAATTCTGGTTGCACTGTGGAGCATATATTGGATGAGGTAAGACTATAAAGAACAGTCCAAAGGCATTGAAATAACTCAGGAAACCGCCTTGAGGTTCCTAATACAAACCTTGGCAGGGAGAGATGACACCTGAGTGAGGAGCTATTTAGCAGGTCAGACATACCAAGGGAATCTGGTGGTTGGTTCAAAGCAGGAGAGATGCCCTCTCCCAGCTGTCAAGGAGGTTACTATATATATCTCTACAAATTTAATTCTATCTTCAACCAGGGCTCATGCCTTATTAGTCACAGGGGGTTTTTATAGCATCTACTAACTGAGATTACTCACATGCCACTGACGCCCCCCGAAGCCTCCATGGTGACTGCTGTTTCAGATAGACCTGGGATGGAACAGCTATAACTGAGGAGCCTTTGACTCCCACGTCTACAGTTCTGCTCTTACCTCCTATCTGATCCAGCGGAACAGGTACTTCTAAAAACACATCACCCCAAATTTCTCCAGCCTTCTCTAAAACTAATTGTGCTTAACCATTTTTCTGCCCAACAAACAAGGGGCTATTGCACTTCCATTAATAACTTTTGATACTATGGCAGCCATCCTCAATTTGACATAGGGGTAGGAGGTAATGTAAGAATCACCAAGTGGCCTTTTTAAAAACTACACATTTAATCCTCTCCCCCATTATGGTGGCCACCCACACACCCACCTAGAGGACTGACTGAGTGGAAACAAGATTGAGAACCACCTACTGCTTTACTTAAACACGAAGAGCCTATAAAATTAATTGAGTAATTAAAAAGAAGATATACTTTGCCAACCTATTTTATAAGAATAAGAATTCTAAAATATAACAGCAGTATTCCATATTAAATTCTAAGAGAAGTTATTCTGTGTTTTTGAAATGGTTTTTTTTTTCTGTTCTTTCCTCTGGTGATAAACATTTTCAGGTCTCAATCTACTTCTCAGCAGGAGCTACATATAGTTTAATGAGATAAATATTATGATGTGCTCCCCACTGAGAAAATCTCAGTGCCATTCTGAAAGAATCTGAAGTTAAGAAAGGTAATGAAATTCTAGGAAAGAGCTTTAAAGTTGTCAATATTCAAATTCTTTCAAGAAAATAATCATGTTTAATTTAATCACTGAAAACAAAAGAAAAAATATATATTCCTCTTTCTACTATCCCATCTCCACTTTTTTTTACAGAAAATTTTAAAGAAAATATTGCATGTAACCGTGAAAGGGAAGTTAAGGCAAATGAGCGAATTACAATAAAATAGAGTGTGATAGCTTGGCAATTACATACATTACAGACTTTCTCAGAGTGTGGCATAGGAGTAATCAATACGTTTATTTCAATGATCACTAGAAATAATACAAGTAAGTCGGCACATCTGTGAGGTCATATGTTATTGCTGAAGATAAGACTAAAGCAGGCAGAGGAATTCACAGACTTCTTGTCTTGAGCCTTGAGTAACTGAACCTTGCAACAATTCTTTTTTTAAAATTAAATAAGAACTTTGAGACATAATCCACACACCATAAAATTCATACTTTTAAGGGTACACTTCAATGGTTTGAGTACATTCACAAGGTTGTACAGCCATTATGACTAATTCCAGAACACCATCACCCTAAAAAGAAACCCATAACTACTAGTAGTTACTCCCACTCCCTTCTCCCCCTAGCTCCTGGGAACAGCTAATCTACTTTCTGTCTATGGATTTGCCTATTCTGGACATTTCAGAGAAACTCAATCATATAATAGGATGCCTTTTGTGATGGGCTTCTTTCCCTTACCATATTTTCAAGGTTTACCGTGTTTTAGCACGTATCAGTACTTCACTCCTTTTTAGAGCCAAAAATATTCCATTACATGAATATACCACATTTTGTTACCCATGCATCTGTTGAATGGGTATTATAAGTAATAGCTATTATAAGAAACTCTGCTATGAATGTGTACAAGTTTTTATATGGACATATTTTCCTTTGGGGGATATATACCTAAGAGTTGAATTGATGAGTCATTTGGTACATCTATGTGTGTCAACCTACTGAGAAACTAAAAAACAATTTTCCAATGTGGCTATATCATTTTACAATCCCACCAGCAATGTATGAGGCTCCAATTTCTCCATATCTTTGCCAACATTCTTTTTCCTTTTATAAATATTACTATTACAGCCATCCTAGTGGGTATGGAGTGGTATCTCATGTGGTTTTCATTCGAATTTCCCTAACGACTAGTAATGGCAACCTAACTCTCTGAGAGTACGCATGATACAGATAATACGTAAGTCCAGTCTCATATACTGCATTTTGCTGGGCACGACGACATGCTTTTTCACCCTCTGCTACTCTCCGCAGTGGGTGTGGTTTATTATGGGCTCCTTCCACCCTTTTCAGCCTCTGTCTCGGTTACCTCCCCAAAAGCCATGCCTTTGCCTAATAAGACTACTTTCTTCTTCCTCCTACAAAGCCTGCAGTCATCACTTCTCTAAGGTCTGGTCTTTATCATGTTCCTGCTCCCGTTCTGACAACACACATTCAGCTTTTTCTCTCATAGCCCTGCCCTCACCCAGCAGCCTTTGTCAGCCCTACCTCTGTAGACTTCAGCTTTTCCCTTTCTCTCAGTTCCCTCTTCTGTTTCTCAGTCTCATTTCCACATTTCCAAAGTCCTAACTCTTCCTCATGCCAACCCACCTTTCCCTTTGACTCCAGTCTCCTCTGTGCCCCTCAGTTCCTCTGTGTCCCTTCCTCCAAGTACGTCTTCAGCTACAAGTCCCACAGGCCTAGTCCTTAGCGATCCTTTCTCCTTACCGCTGTTAAAAGTTACCCCATTCACTTCCTCTATTCCCAGTTTCTCACAGTAGTTCAAAGTCTGCCTGCCACCTGATCTGTAAGTAAAAGCAATGATGGAAGAAAACCTTTTTTCATTGAGGTGCTGTGATGGCTAATGTATGTGTTTACTTGACTGGGCTGTGCAGTCCCCCGAACTTTGGTCAAAAAGTCTGGGAGGGTGTTTCTACATGAGATTAACATTTGAATTGGTAGACTGAGTAAGGCAGATTGCCCTCCCCAATGTAGGTGGGCCTCATCCATTCAAGTGAAGACCTAAATAGAACAAATATGGACAGAGGGAGCTTCTCTGTCTCTTCCAGCTGGAACACTGGTCTTCTCCTGCCCTGGGACTGTAACTACACCACCAGCTGGAGACCCTGGGTCTCCAGCTAGCCAACTATAGACCCTGGGACTTTTTAGCCTCCATCATTATGTGAGCCAATTCCTTATAATAAATCATAGTTATATATCCCACATATATCGCTAAAAGGAAAACTGAGGCATAACATTTTCAAAGTTTATTTGAGCAAAATTGATTAGAATCTGGCAGCACCAGGCAGAAAGTAGTTAGAAATGCTCCACTGACGGGAGCCACGGGAAAGACTTACAGAAGAGGGGTGGACACAAAACAAGGAAATTATTTGACTGCCTATAGCTTAAAGCCTAGCCAGCTGTTTGTGACTGGTTGTCCTTAGGTTTAGATTTCATAACCTTGAGGCATTTTCACGTTAAGATTTTGGTTTGCTTACACAGGGTGCCAGAGCATCAGAGTTAACTCAGTGTAATGGCCTCCTTGTTTAATTAACGAATCTATCTATCATCATCTATCTATTATCTATCTATCTATCTATCTATCTATCCATCTATCATCATCTATCTATCATCATCTATCATCTATCTATCTATCTATCTATCTATCTATCTATCTATCTATCTATCTATCATCTATCATCTATCTATCATCTATCTATCATCTACCTATCACTGATCTCTGCTATTGGCTCGCTTTCTGTGGAGAATTCTAATATAAGTGCTTAAGTCCTGGAAGCCACTTACCCCACAAACAGATAGGCAAACAAGCAAAATACATACAGAGGAGTTTAGATTCGGTCTGGTGGACGACAAAAGAGAAAATGAGCACCTATGCAGGGGATTACACTTACTAGTAGGACCATAGCAGTAAGCAAGATAAATTAAACTAAGGAGAATAGGAAAGCAGGGAGAGTACAAAAATAAGGCCTACACTGATTCTTACCCGGGAGGGTGAAAATGAAAACCTAAAAGATATTTCAAAGAAAGAAACAAAACTACTTAAAAGAAAAAAACAGAGAAGAGGAAAATTTAATTCCAAAGTTCCACTTTAAAAGGAGGGTAGGGTCAGACTGAAGTGCTAGAACTGAGAAAGGAAAGTAGGTTTTGGGGAGTTATTTCTTAATTCTTTGGCATGTGGGAGATGTCTGATGGAGAAGATGATTAATTCAATCTTGGACATGTGGCAATTGAGGTGATGGCAGGCATCCAGGTACAGATGACAGTCTTAAGAGATTAAATGGACAGAAGTTTCCTAAAATTAATTAGGGTTCTGCCATCCCACAGCAATACTTTATGTTCACCAGAATATCTCTCTTGTCTTACTCAAGGACATCACTTGGCTTCGGGCATCAAAGTAACTGGCTACTGAACCCTAGTTCTACCATGCAGTCAGTTTATCAGCTAAAAGACTGGCAAGTGGCACAGCAGTGACAATATCCAAAGTGTACACCATTATAAAATATAAGTTCTAAAATTCTTCTAAGCTTATAGTAAAAATGCCTTTCTTAGTACCATATATCACTATATCTAGTAACGCCTTTATTAAATGCTGAGGGAAAGTGTCTCTGTTAATCTGGAGAGTCTTTATTTGCATTCAAAATGACAGAAAGAGCTCTTTCCTGATAATGTATATTAGGCTGTCAACTGTCTTATTTTTATTTCTTACTCCCTTAAAAATCTGTGGCCAATTCCTGAAAAAGTTGTGAATGTGAGTTCCATGTGTTTATCTGTTCCCAGAAAGTGTACATTTTGGCAGCCTCAAACTGTATTTTCCAAAAGAGGTCATAATATTTTCCATCCCACATGGGCTTCTGCAATGTGACCTTGGCACTCCCCTACCAAGAAGTAACATCCAATTCTCCTCTCAAATCTAGGCTGGAATCAATGATTCATTTGCAACTAGAAGAATGTGATAAAGTGATAATAAATGGCTCAAGCCTAGGTCAGTGGAAACCTTGCAGCATCTTTCTGTCTCTGGAAGACTCGGTCTGCAGATGCCACCATGGGGTGAAAAGCCCAATCTACATGGAGAGGACACTTGGGTCTTCTACTCAACAGCCCCAGCTGAGCCCAACCTTCAAGTCATCTCAGTCCAGGCACCAGATGATTAAAAAGTCACCTTGGAGTTTAAGACTGACAGGAAAAGTGTTTGTACAGATTGAAGAGGTCAAGAACTGTGAAGCTAGGATGTAGATGGGCCACCCATGGACAGTGACTGTCTACTGAGTATGGGAAGTAACAAGGAGGGGGGACAGGCAGAAGATCTAAACCTCAAGATCTAATTTTACATGAGTCTAGGAGCCATGGTTTACAAGTTGCAATGTGAGTTAGAAGAAAGAAGATGTCATCTCCAGGACCTCTGCTTAATGACATGGGTGAAAACAGTGGTCATCTGCAAAGGCAGCAGAAAATGCAGTACCCTGGGAACAGAGCCAGGTTTTCAATTAAAGTAAGGAGATAAGAGTGTTTATGAAGAGATGTGGCTGCAGAGACATTTGTTCAGCATGGAATAAAAGAGTCTAGAGAACAAGTATAAAAACCCAAGTGTCCAGGAAAGGGAAGCACACAGCTGCCTGAGAATAAGCTAGATGACACAGAGGCATGCATTTGGAGCTGGGGTCCAGGGACAGAGACATGAGCCTGCTTGAAGCTTCCAAGACGCATTCTGGGGCTTGTCATTTGGACATAACAGACTGTGGATTTTACACAGGATTCCCCATAATGAAAAATGCCTCTTGATTTATGACTCATCCTATTATTTAGATTTGTCACTCATCACAGTAATAATCCAGTCACTGCCCACATTCAATGTAGATTCAGGCATGGGACTCACAAACTTCTCTCCTATCCCAATCCTGCTATTATCTTTGGAGATTTCAAAATGGGTGAGGAATCTGAAAGACCAGACTGACAGGTCTTTGGGATTCCTAACCAATACCCTTCACTCCCCTGTAAATATTTTCAAGACTGTACCCTGGATGTTCTTATAACTTATTCCATCTGAGAAGTCTTAAGATAGCCCCTACTACCCCTCAGCCTCTGGGAGTTATCTATGGATACACCAACGGTCCTGTCAAATCCTAAATTTTCCTTAATCTGTTTGCACCGTCCCAGCCACACTTCCTTCTCTGCAGCACATAACTAATGGTAAATTAACCAAACTACTCTATCAAAGCTCTTGAACTCTCTTAAACCACAGTTCTTCTGCTCTACTTAGCAGGCAAAACTCAGACTCTGTATTAATCTTTTTTTATATATATCTTTACTGATTTCAGAGAGAGGAAGTGAGAGGAGGAGAGAGAGAAGAGACATCAATGATGAGAGATTCACTGATAGGCTGCAGCCCGCAATCCGCGCATGTGCCCTGACCGGGAATTGAACCCTGATCGCCTGGATCCTAGTTCGAGGCTCAACCGCTGAGCCACGCCCAGCCGGGCTGTATTAATCCTTTAATAACTTGCCTTCTCTCCTACATTTGGTAAAAAATGGTCCTCCCCATAGGACTGCACAGGACTTTGCAGAGAACTGCGAAGCATTCAGACTGATACCAGATTCACATCTAATTTTTTCTTGGGACAACTGCACATCTCACTGACCTTTTCACTTGTCTCTGGTCAGCTGTTTTCTCCTCCTTCCCCCAGCGGTTATTCTAAATGATTTCTACTCTACTTAAGGCCTCAACCACTCATGATTTTAAGCACTGCCTATATACTAAGAGCTTTTAAATTTTTATTTCTAGTATGGATCTCTCCTTTCAGCTTAAGACACATATCCAAATGTTTGTTAAATATTTCTACCTGAATATACCTGAATATGGTCATCTCAAATTCTCTGTACCTCTCCCATCAATGCTGCTTCTTTCTTGGTGTGACCAACCTTTAAAATGGCCCCAATGATCTCTGTGTCTTGACATTCAAATTTTTGTGTAGTACCTCCTTCCTTATACTGTGGATGGTCTGTGTAACACACGTGCCATGGAGAGGCCCATGTAGTGAAGAACTTAAGTCTCCTCCAAACAATCGTATGTGTGAGCTCAAAAGTGGAACCTGCAGCCCAGTCAACTCTTCAGCTTGACTGCAACCTCATGAGAAGCCCTAAGCCAGAGCCACCCAGCTAAGTGGATTCTTCAACTTCAGAAACTGTGTGAAATAATGTTTGTTGTTTTAAGCTGCTAAATTTAGGGATAATTTGTTACACGGCAATAAATGTCAGGACAGAAAACAGTAAGACTAATTATCTGCCAAAGACATTCTATTCAAAGTAATAGTTTTTTCAAAGTTGTCTTTATGTTGCATAAATTATTCCAGAAACTTCCAACCAAATGTGCTGTAGCTTCAGAAAGTATAAGATTTCTAGTTATCTTCAGATACCTAGACAAAGGCTTTTAACAAAACCATCTCCTACACTGACAGCTTGTGCTGGGAAGGAAGTAACTGCAAACATATTTTAAGCAAATGATAAAAAAATAAAACTTTATTTTAATGAAATTAAAATGGCAACATTATATTTTTAAAGGCTTCACTCCATCCCATGAAATAACTTAAAAAATTTTTTATTCCTTCTTATGACCTAGGACAATGTTGTAGATCAGGTTCGGTTTAGGAAGATTATAATTTACATACTAGTAGAGAATTTGTTTGCAATTTTATCCCACGCTTATGATTGTAGGGTGGCTGCTGAATGATTGGCAACTCACACAAAAGATGAGTATTCCTGCCCCCACTGTCCCTCCCACCCATCTCAACAAAGGGATTTTAGGGAGATAATAAGAGTCAAAGTCACACTCATGTGAGAGTGTTTAAGGTGGTAATAAGAGAAACAGTCACACAGGCCTTGACAATAACTGACAAACCAGAGCGGGGGCTAAGGAAACAGCAGATGCAAAGTTCTGCATCCATTTTTAGATACAGAGGATCCTCTATTCATGGATTCCACATTTCTAAACCCACCTATTTGCTAAAATTTATAAGTAACCTCAAAAATCTAACACAGTGTTACCTAAGCTTCATTCTGGCATGAGTTATAGTGCTGTTGTCTGTAAGTTCACTGTTAATCAAAATGTGTATTAAATAAGGTGTGCTTAAACAGAGACACACCTAAAACAAGGTTATATATTGATTGATGAAAATATGACCGGAGGGTGTCAGAAACATAATCCTGTACTTTCCCTAGAATAACTTGATACAATATAACTACCTCAAATAATGAGAATCAACTGTATTTTATATGCTGTTCAAATTTACTTTTGATAGCTGTGGTCCCTAATGCCGTAGCGTACATCTCCATCAAAAGGGAAATATATACAAAACATAATTGTTAGACTGTGTCAGCAGTGTGAACCAAGGGGGAGAGTGGGTAGTAACTGACATTTATTGACTTCTCCAACACAAATTATCTCATTTAATCTTTACAACAATTCTATGAGATAGGCTTTATTATTTTCATTTTACAGATGAGGAAACTGAGGCTCTGGTAAGTTAAAACACTAAAAGTCACACACTGGTGAATAGGGCTGAAATTCAAACCAGAGTCTATCTAACCAATGAACCACACGTCTGACCCATGTGGTGAGCACGGCTGCCACACAGGGACACATGGCTCTGGGCATGTGGCTCTCTGACTGCCCATGAGAGCCCTAAACCTAATACAGACCCATGAACTCCTGGGACTCAGAAAAGGAATTTTCCCTTCTTCCCAGACAATGATGGTACAGAGAAGGTGTCAACAGTATTCTTTAAATTATTCTTAAAACCCTCATTAAGTAAGAAGGTGGAAGACACTAGCTTAGTTTCTCAGATTATCTAAGAAAATTAGATATATAAATTCTACCCAAAACAAACCAGACAGAAAAAGTTCAAAATTGGACATTTTATATTTGTGACATAAAATTAATCTTTTTATTAAAATGTTCACGTTTTCTCAAGAGTCTATTGGAGCCCTGGCCGGTGTGGTTCAGTGGATAGAGCATCAGCCTCAGCACCAAAGGGTGGCGGGTTTGATTCCCGGTCAAGAGCATGTACCTGGGTTGCAGGTTCCATCCCGGGCCCCAAACCAGGCGCGTGTGGGAGGCAACCAGTTGATGCGTCTCTCTCACATTGATGTTTCTCTCTCTCCTCACTCCCTTCCACTCTCTAAAAATCAATGGAAAAATATCCTTGGGTGAGGATAACAACAAAAAGTCTACTTGGGAAAAAAAGAAAAACTATTGTCTAAAGATGGAATAGTAAATTAATACTGTTAACTAATGGTGCCTGGCATAGTATCTTTTATGGACTAGGCATTCGACAAAAGTTTAGCAACCATATGGACCTACGTGCTCTATTTCAGTCATATTTAAGTATATCTTTTTTAAAAATATATGTTTATTGATTTCAGAGAGAGGAAGGGAGAGGGAGAGAGAGATAGGAACATCAATGATGAGAGTCACTGATCGGCTGCCTCCTGCACGCCCCCCACTGGAGATAAGTCCGCAACCCGGGCATGTGCCCTGACTGGGAGTCGAACCACGGTCTCCTGGATCCTAGGTCGATGCTCCACTGCTGAGCCACGCCGGCCAGGTGAGTGTACTGTATCTTCTTTCGTTCCTCTGACTAGACCATTATATTAAGCACATACATACACACACACAACTTCCTCTCAAAATTACACACGCTCTGTAAATAAGGTGTTTCACTAAGCAAAAGATCTCAAATAAGAATGAAATACTATTCAGTGTTTTGGTTATAAAATGTTTTTTAGAAGAAATGAGATTCTGTTAAGACTGTGCTGAAGGAGAAACGGCGTGAAGAATGCCAACACCTATGAACACACAGGCACACATTCAGCAGAATAATGGGATCTCTCTGACCAGGGAGTCCAATGTCTAGATATGCAAATATTCAGACTCTGTACTTCACAAGAAAGAGAGACATGGCAAATAAAAAAGTAACAGAATTTATTCCGAAATAAAATTTTAGCATTTGCCACAGGATTAGCAGAGGTTTGGCCTAATCTCCCATACATATCCTGAGATGGGAACCATGATCTACAGGGGATAAAGGACTCCATGTAACTTATAAATAGCACGGTTTAAATGTAAGCATGTTATTCTGGAAGGTAGGAAATTATTAATCTCTACAGTGCCTTCTAGTGAACTAAGATAACTCATTCTCTAACAATTTTGAATAAATAGGATGTATCCTATTATTTTACTAAAATTACAATTTTATTGATAATTTAAATATTAGCAGTGTACTTTATGAACCAAACTTCTATTTTCAAACTTCTATTCTCAAACCTCAAAATAGAGATGGTACATATAAATAAGAAAATACAGATTAGTAATCTTTAAGTCACTAAAAATACTATCCTTTATCATAAATAAAGTGGCACACATAGCTGAGTCTACTACCCAAATCCTAAGTCTTATGGCTGGTCACTCAGTCTTGTTTCTCCACCTTCCACACATCCTTTCACAGCTCAGCTTCCTTCTAGGTCTCAAAATGGCAGCACTACAAGATGTAGGACAAAAACTTTAGATATTCAACTTGACTACTTTTTATACATTCTTGTTAAAGTTTTGATAGGAAAGAAAGATATAATCATTAATGAAATAAGTCTGAGACGTACAAATGACAGTTCTATTTTCTAAAATATTGGCTTAGGTCTCAAATGTTAAATATACAAAAATACTGCCTACGACTTGTGATCCCCAACCTGCAAAGACTAGTGTTTCCAAAATTCATTTTTATGTATTAACTGACTGGCAGGCAGTACGAGACTATTTTCCAATAATGTTTTAAAGTACTGTTGAGTTCCCGCATCAATCTAAAAGGGTCTCTATGGCTCAGATCACACTTGAAACATAAAATATAAACCTGGCAGTAATATTTCCCCCACATTTAGAACTTTTCATTTGCCACAAAAAAAAAATCCTGTATTCAGTTAGCAACTGTCTCCCACTTCTCTTCAAAAAGGGAGGGGACACCAATTCTGAAAGACTGAATGTCCTCTTTACTCATAAGTAGTCTGCAGGATAGAAACTTTCTATGGTGAAAAAACAAGTATGGCATTAAGAATTTCCATGATTCACATCAATCCCATTTCATGGCATAATATCCGAGTGCTCACAGATAAAATTTTTTAAATCTCGTAAGATAAAGTGAAAGGGCAGATTATCAATATTTTACCAACCCTCCTCCCACCCACTTCCTATTGTCATTTATAAGTTGAACTGGTTTTACAGGCCCTTTATTCTTCATTCTCATCTCAAATTTAAGAGAGATAAAGTTTTCGGAAATACTCATAACTTTAAGAATTAGTGTACAGTAATTTACTTATTAATTCAATTAAAATGGACAGGTTGGGTCATCACATTTTGCTGAACCTTGATCCTTCATTCCACTTTTTAAGAGGCTGGCAATTAGAAGATGGCAAAGGATTTTTATAAACAAGTGAGAGAGGCAGAGGGAGAGAAGCAATTGGAAAGCTTCCAACTTCCTGCATTCAGGAATGGTTCAGGAACAGGTGGGTCTAAGCAACAGTCCAATTAAGCAAGCAGTCAAAGGAAAAGCATTTAAAATAACCACACACAACTTTGACACCAAGCATGGCAGTCTGTAAATCAATGCAATTTAAAAAAATTTAAGTCTGAAATGACTAAAGTTGTTAATAAAAACATGAATAATTATGACATTTATCTGAAAATACAAACGTAAGTAGCTCCCTTACAAATTTACCAAAGACACGGTTACATACTGTACCATCTATAAATCCAGAGGTTCTGCAGTATATGGGAGAGGAACACTGGTGTTTCGCTCTCATCAAAAGTCTGTGATTCAGATGGTAAGTAAAATATGATTCCAAGATGAAGAAAAAACCACCATCACCAATTCTGTGGCCTCTTAGGAGCTGAATGAATAATATTAGTTAGAAACAAAGCAGACACAGGAAAAAGAGACCTGCTATTATAGCTGCACCTCTCCTAGACCAATCCAGAGACCTGGGTTCATGTTCAGGTTCTGCCAGTGACAAACTGTGTAATCTTCAAATGACTTTGGGAGCTCACCTTCCACACCTATGAAATGAGGTGAGGCTGGTCAGAATCTATGGTTTCTTCCAGCTCCAAACCTTTTAACTCTAAAGAAAGTCCCATTATAAGTTTTTTGGACAACTGATAAATAGTATATCATGCTTTTGTGATCATTAGTAAAATATAAGAAATTAACTGAAACTACTCTACTATGACTAAAAGATTACATTCAAGCTACTGCATAATAAAATGGCAAAGCTACAATGTAATAAAGAAAAAAGATGTCCCATTTAGCATGTTCTATGCTAAAACAACACAAGTCATAACCAAAAGTAAATATATTATGAAACAGTACCTAGATAATTCAAACAAGCCACCTAGTGAACACTCAGATGTATTTAATGTACAGAAAACAGGATGGTTTGAAAATTTCACTGGTTTCGGTATTATCTAAACACATTCTAGTTTTTAATATAGTAAAAGCAGTCAGTATTAAGCCACTGATCATAAGACTTTATTTGCTAAGAATCTGGCATATCAATTACCTACCTTTTGAAATGACAAATATTTATACTTAAACAGAGTGCTTTATATTTTTATTTATATCAAAAATGTAAGTATATTATGAAAGCAGTTTAAGAGGAAGCCAATAAATATTTAAATACTTAAGAGTAATATATGGGACAGTATGGATGGACCTGGAGAATATTATGTTAAGCGAAATAAGCCAGGCAGAGAAAGACAAACATCACATGACCTCACTTATATGTGGAATCTAAAGAACTTAATAAACTGATGAACAGAGTAGATTCAATGACATGGAAGTATGGATCAGAATGATGAATCTCAGAGGGATGGAGGGGGCAGGTGCGTGGATGGGGAGAGATTTACCAAAGAATTTATACGCATATATGCACAACCCAAGGACACAAACAATGATGTGGTAAGGAACTGAGGAGGGGGTGGGGAAGGGTGGAATGGGTCAATGGTGAGAAAAAGAGACATCTGTTATATTTTGAATGATAAAAAAAAATTAATAAATGAAAAAAAAGAGTAATATAACTCAGCTGAAATGATCTAGCAATAACCCAGAAGACAAGCAACACAATTCCTCAGAATTATTTACTACTGACTTTCTCTACTGTATAACAAAATTACTTGATACAGCATCATCACCATCACTTTCATGACATCATCTTCAATAAATATTTATTAACCTTTATTCTATGTGTAAAGCTTTCATATCAAGGTCACAGAAAATATAAGATACAGTCTCTATAGCTGAGGAATTTAGTCAAATTAGAAAAACAAGAGAAGAGGAAAACCTAATGCTAAGCATAAGGAACACAAAGAAACTACTTGCTGCTCTGTGGAACCTTCCAGTACTCTACCTTATACTAATTATGTAAGTGATAAATGGACTGAACTATATCGAAAGTGCAATCAACTGAGAGGCACTGGGTGAGCAGTGAATATAACAGGATATTAAAAGGGAAGCTTCTATTGAGAACCAAAGACAAACCAATGTTCCAAAGCAGTTACCAGAACAGTCTCAAAATTTCCAAAGGCAGTCTAAAGAGGGGGGCGCTGAGATGTGTTACCTCCTAGCCCCAACACCAATGAGAGAGGCTTCAAGATTGCAGAGGGGGTTTGGAGAAACGTTCCTTGCGGAGTGAGTGCTATGGGAACAAGTGTCCTTGTCTTCAAGGGGGAGGGTGGAGGTGGATGCCTGTCCTTCACCTAAAGCCTAGGGGAACGGGCTTTGAAGGGACCATTTGAAGGGCTTGATGTGTATCTCACACCCGATAAAGAACATAACTGAACTGGTACCTGATTCATCCCTGGAAAATCTAAACATGAGGAGCTGGATGAAGAGGGCTGTGAGGGCAAATGAGAGACGGCTGAATTGGGACCCCTTCCAGAGTGTGCCTGGGCAAAGAATGAGTGCTACCTCTTTCAGCACATGTGAGCCCTTTGGGAAAGACACAGCAAGCTGGGGTGGGGTCACCTAAATCCATCCAGGAGGGTTACCTGGAGCTTCAACAGACCTCAGCAAAATGAACATGATGGTCCTGCCAGATCCAAGAGGCTAAGGAAGGAGCACGCAACCAGCCAGAATTCAGACATTTTCTCACTGCCAGGCAACTGAGGTGGAAGTTAGAGAAACCACATCTGCTGCTCCCCTTTCCTCTCTTCCCTTCTTCCATGTCCAACTTGGGAGGGGTCAAAACCAGGACTGGCAAGACAAAGCAGTAGAAAAGCCCAGTCAGAAGAAAAAGATTATTGATGCTCCCCCTCCCAGATTACTGGCTTCCCCCTTTGCAAGCAGAGCACTGGGGAGAGGCTTCATCCCTAACTCAGCTTGGTGTGGGGTGAGATCTTTGCAACTTACCTACTGAAGGACAATTCGCATTATCTAAACGCACCCAGAAAAGTCAAGTTGATCCACGAGCAGGGGATGAATCAACCTCATAGAATAAATTGAAAGGGACAGTGAATGACAAAACTAAAGCTGCTTTATAATTACATCCCACAAGTCCTCCTTTTCAACCTAATGCACAAAAGAGCCAACACAGTGGAGAGCAGAGAAGTATACAAATGTGATCCTATTAAGACAGAACTCAAGCCACCCAGCTTCTCTGCCAATCCTGAGGTGGTTCAGCCATTAACAAACCCAGAAATCTGCCACTACGTGATTCAAGAATCTAACAGAAATTCTTAAAATTTGACATGAGCAACCTAAATATAACCGACTCCCTTTAAAGGCAGAGACTGCGCCTGTATGTCTGACACTCAGCGAAGGGCCTCTTACATAAAAAGTGCTCAGAAGACTGCTGTTCTTTCCATGATATGGCTGCTGTGTTAGGGCCTTAGGAAATAGAATCTCAACAAATACGTCTGCAGCTGAGACTGGTTTTTAGTTAAAAATATAGAGCCCTACTGTGTGCAAAATTGTAACTTAGATGATTTTCACCCTTACCCTTCATAGCCAGCCAAATCTCTGCAAAATGCATGTTGTATTTTTCAATACTGTACTACAACAATGCAGAATAAATGTGAAAACTTTAAACTTTTGAACAAAAGAAAAATTAGTATACACATTTTTAAATAAAGTTTAGTAGAAAATTCTCAAAAGAAATACATTGTCACATGATGCTATTAAATGCAAATGGTTTATTTTAAAGAAAGGAACATTTAAAAAATATATTTATCCAGTACTTTACTAATACTTTGTTTGTTGGCATAAAATATCTCTTTTCGGCGACGGCCTGAATTAAGAGTCTAGTATCTCAGAGAGTTATACTATCATCATCCCTCTTTAAAGACTAGGGAACTGAGGCTCAGAGCTTAGTGACCTGCCCAAGGTCATACTGCTAGTAAGTGGTAGAGCAGGAGTTTTAACTCAAGACAGATTGCCAAGCCATGCTGACTATAATGCTAAAGAGTTGAGTTCTACTGACTCATTCCAATAGAAATAAAATCCTATTTAACGGATACCTTTATAATGTCTAACTTTGAAATATAAGCTATTGTCAAGTTCTAGCCACAGTTCTATTAACAAACCTATGCTGATGTAAATGTATTCTATATAGCAAAATACCAGTAAAGTCTAACTGTTGGCATAGTACTTGCGCTATCATTCTTATGGTATAGTATTTACAATGTGTATGTGTTTGTAAAATTTGGCGGTTTCCAAAATGGTCCATCAGAGAAACAGGGCTTAGGGTATGCTTCAGAAACTGAAGAGGGTTGGCTGCAACACAGTCCTATCACCAGACTGTGTCTCTCTCACACCTTATCTTAGAAATAAAGGCACAAGACAGGGGTGGAAGAAAGCCTAGATATTTCTCAAACTCGGATGATCCCCCCACCCTCACTCCAGGAACATTTGGACAATGTTTATTGTCACGACTGTGTATGGGGTGGGAGGGTGTTACTGGAACCTACTGAGTAGCACCTGCTAAACATACAGTAGTGCACAGGACAGTCTCACTATTCCCAACACAGAATTATCCAGTCCAAAATGTCAACAGTGCCAAGGTTGAAAAACTCTAGTATAAGAGATTAAATGTCTGAGGCACTTAGCAGAATGGGTGGTGCAAGTGTTAGAGATTGTAGCTATAAACACTAAATCAGGAGTCCAGGTAACACTCGTGATGAGGGCCCTGGCATGGGGGCAGCCTTCTGCTTTCTTAGATTTGAGGTAGGTCTTGGAAAAAGAGAAAGTGACAGGAACTTCTACCAGCACTTCCACCTTAAACAGTTGTGCTACATTATTTCTGATAAAAGAAGAGGAAATTGAAAAAGTGTAAATAAAAAGAAAAGTAGTTTACTGGAGAGATGAGGAATTTCTTTTATAGAATGGTGCACAGTTCCACAACCAAGTTATTGAGGGTTTCTATTACTTAGAGAAGGGCTCTGGAGGGTACGATCTAAAATAAGAACAATGGATGTTGTGGATACATCATAAGGGAACATGAAAATAAATATATATCCATGTGCTTCATTTTGGACATAAATATTTTGAAGATCACACACGACTTCAAGAACCCTGGCTTTTAGCTCCCAAATGAATACATGTTCTGATGGCACAGTATTGTTCTTTCTTGGGCCTGCCTTTCTCTGAATTTGGGGACCCTCTGTCACAAGAGGAAACAGTAAAAACTGGACACATATCAACACACAAACAAAACGCAAAACTGCACCAAACGTTGCCTTGCTTTGCATGCTTGAATAGGTGCACCCCTTCCTGTGCCTTCCATTAGCTCCCTCATTCTTTAGTCTTTTGTGTTGTCTTTCTACCCTCAATCACATTTCTTTGTTTTTGTTTTTTTTTTTAATATTTTGCATTGATTTCAGAGAGGAAGAGAGAGGGAGAAAGAAACGTCGAGGATGAGTCATTGATCGGCTGCCTCCTGCACGCCCCCTGCTGGGGATGGAGCCCGAAACCATGGCATGTGCCCTGACCCGGAATCCGGCCGAGATCTCCTGGATCCCAGGTCGGAATCCAGCCGAGATCTCCTGGATCCCAGGCCGACGCTCCACCGCGGAGCCGAGCCTCGCAGGCTGGGCCTCAGTCTCATTTCTTCACCAAAATCTTTTCATTCTACTTATCCCCTTTTCACTCTCATTTCCTTCTTTCCCTGTCTTCCAACTGTCCTACTTTTCTCTTTCAAAAGTGCCCAGTAGTGGAATTACGTGGGAACTATGGAGTTAAAAGTCGGGCTTGAGGGGTTCCCTAGCAATACGCCCAGGCCGCCCCTTGCCGCCAGCGCACCCCCGGCAGGCGGAGAGGGAGCCGGGGCACTGCGGCCCCGCTTCACCTAGTCCTCAGAAACCAACCACCTCACTCAGTGGATACCGAGGTTGCTCCTGCGATCACACAGGCCGAGGCTGTCTAAACTGCTCTTGCTTCGGAGATCACGCCTTTCTCCGAGTCAGCATTTGCTACACCTGTAAGCGCGCGCCGCCGGCGCCATCCTGAACGACAGGTGGGCAACCGAGCAGGCCGTTTGCTGCTTGAAAATTACCTGCTGCGAGGCCGGACAGCCAACGAATACAGGCCCGGGACTCACTCAGCAAACCTCGTCTGACGCTGTCGTGACCACAAAGACCCACTCCGTCCCCACGGCAGCGGGCGCGGGCCCGCGGACAGCGCCCCGCCTCGGGGGCCCACGGACGGCGCCCGCCTCGGGCCCACGGACGGCGCCCCGCCTCGGGCTCACGGACGGCGCCCCGCCTCGGGCTCACGGACGGCGCCCCGCCTCGGGCCCACGGACGGCGCCCCGCCTCGGGCCCACGGACGGCGCCCCGCCTCGGGCCCACGGACGGCGCCCGCCTCGGGCTCACGGACGGCGCCCCGCCTCGGGCCCACGGACGGCGCCCGCCTCGGGCCCACGGACGGCGCCCCGCCTCGGGCCCACGGACGGCGCCCGCCTCGGGCCCACGGACGGCGCCCCGCCTCGGGCTCGCCTAGACGGCGCCCCGCCTCGGGCTCACGGACGGCGCCCCGCCTCGGGCTCACGGACGGCGCCCTGCCTCCGGAACGCGGCGCCAGCAGCCCCCGAAGTTGCAGCGGCCCTGGAGGCGGGTCCGCGGCCGCCTCCCCGAGCGCCCCGCTCGCCGCCCGGGCGCGCCGGCCCGCGCCCTCTGACCTTGGTGAGCTGGGCGATCTTCTTGCTCATCTTCAGGTGCAGGTCCGGGCTGTAGTCCACGCCGGGCCCCGCCGCGGCCGCCGAGGGCACGAACTTGGCCGCCCCGGCCGCGGGGCCTCCGTAATGGTGCTGCTGCCGGCTCAGGCCCGGGGTCGCCATCTTCCCCGCAGACCCCGGCCGGGGCGCCTGCCCCCGCGCCCGGGGGGCGGCCCGCGGGGCGACGGCGTCGGGGACGCGAGAGCCGGGGCGGCGGCTGCCCGACCCTGCGCCCGGCGCCCTCCGGCCGCAGCCCCGGGTGCCCTCCTGCCCGAGACGCCCGGGTCACCCACGTCCAGGGACCCGGCGGCCGCGGGCAACCCTGGCGCGGGACAGGCTGCGGGTCCGCGGCGACAGCCCTGGCCCGGCCCGGCCGGCTCCCGCCCGCTCCTCAGCTCGCGCCCGGCGGGGGCGGGGGCGGGGCGGCGGGGCCCGCAGGGCCCGCTCCCACCTGGCCCCGGGACCCGGCGAGACGGCCGCCGGCGCGGAGGGAGGAGGGGACGCGGACGCGGACGCGGGAGCCGCGGAGCCGCCGTTACCAGGGCGCGCGGCTCGCGGCCCGCGGAGCGCGGGGCGGCGACGTCATTTCCCCGCAGCCAAGCCCCGCCCCGCGCCGCCGCCGCCTGCCCGCGCCCCGGGGTCCGCGCGGGCGCTCGCGACGGGCGCGCTGGGCTCCGCCAGGTGCTGGGCGCCGCGGGGGCCTCGGGGGCGGGGCGGGGAGGCCCTCGTGCGAACCGTTCGCGCCGCGGAGGCGGGGCGGGGCGGCTTGCGGGCCGGACGCGTGCCCGTTTACCGAGCCTTCCCACGCGCATCGTCGCGTGCGGTGGGCCCGAGTGGCTGCTGTCCCCAAAGCCGAAGCTCACGCCCGGCTCCCTCCCGGCGCCGGCCAGCACCGAGCCCGGGGCGCTGAAGTCGCGGGGACCCGACGCTCCCCGCCCTGGCCCCGCTTCCAGACCCCGCGAACGGGACGCCGCGGCGCCCCAGGCCGGCCTCCCGCTGCCGCGCTGCAGAGCCGGGCCCGCGGAGCGCTGCCCCCCCCCCCCGCCCCGGGGCCGTCCCCTCCCCAGGCGGCGCGCGCGGAATCCCGGGGGCCTGGGGCAGCCGGGCAAGTCGGAGGCTGGGGCGACGTCAGCCCCGTAAGGACGTGGGCTGGACCGAAACGGTCACTCCCGGACGTGTGCGCCTTCCTAAGCGTGTCCATTTCCTAGCGGGTTTCCTCTAACATCTCTACTCTTAAAAGTCAATTGAATTTTTTCTTTTAACATGTACTCCTCGTATTGCAGCAAGTAGGTCGTTCTGGGGCAATCTTAACACAAACTTCAAAAATGTAGAATTGTGTCTGTTTTTACAATATCAGTTCTCCATGCGGTTTGGGAGACCTGAATTCCCCCGCATTGTAATGTGATTTCTGTTTAGCATGCAAATAAATAGTCATCATATAAACCTGAGATTATTAACAAATTCGAACGGGGCCCAGACTAACAAAGTGTTTGTGACAAACATCTGAACCAATAAGGGGAAGGTTGAATAGGACCTTGAAATACTTCCAGAACTGCTGGAGTTTCAGAAAGGAAGTCTGAAACTGGCTACATCTTTTCCCAGGTGCTAGGTACTCAGCCCACCCCCTGCCCTTCCAACCGCATGAATAAATACATAAGTAAGTTGTCTAGGTCCCAGGTTCTGAATGGAGCAGATAGCCAGAAACAAGTATCAGGCAAATTGTCCTCCTTTCTTAAGCGCTAATGATTAAATGAAATTAAAGAGTATTAGGAGTTAGTGTTTTTTCACCAAATTCTAGGCATGGAAGGTTCACATTCACTTCAGCACTCTCAGGTTCTGTACATTCTAAGCAGATTGGATGCTCAAAGGGGCCCCAATTTTATAGCTAAGTCATGCTAGGGCAGAGAAGGTGTTTTTGTTTTTGTCTCTATGATATCATGGAAAGAGTAAGTATAGGACTAGAAACAAGGAGACCGATGTGTCACCTCAGCTGTGTCACCGAACCCATTTGCCAATCCGTAAGTGTCCCTCCTCTGAGAAGACTTATCCATCCCTTCTGGCTCTAACGTGGGTTGCAACCCCTGTCCACTGGTAACTCACTCTGAACCCCATCACACGAGTTTCTGCCATCACTATCCAGCAGAGCCCAAGAGGAGCCTTTTCCTAAACACTAAGCTCAAAAGTCATCCAGTGTCACTCCATGAATTTATTCTCTTGCTCTACCAGAGTGGGATAAAAACGGGTTACCTGCTATATAATCCTATTACAAATAATACACAGAAACAGGAAGAATAATATAATAGACCCAGATTCCTATCTTCCAGAACTTACATTTTAAAAATCCAGTAAAAGAAGTATGTAATAGGGGGGAAAATGGGAGAAGCTAGTTAAGAAATCTTTATTAAGTGCCTGTTTCCCTCATGAGATGGTTTATGAGGAAATATTTATTTATTGAATTCCTGTTATGTGCCAGGTTCTGTGTCAGGTGCTGAGGCTGCAGTGAAGACAGAATCAGTCTCTGTCCTCAAGAAATTAGCAGTCTAGTGGAAAAGACAGACAAGTAAAGAATTAGGTGCAACACAGTGTGGAGTTAAAGGAACTTGAAAGAGGAGCACTTAACCTAGCCTTGGGTGTCAGAGAAGGCTTCACACGCACAAAAAGGGCAATGCTTGAACGGACTCCTAAAGAGGGTAGGGAAGGTGGACTGCGAGCCCTGAGGACAGCAAGCATGAGGCCTTGGAGACCAGAGAGAACATAACATTTAGGGAATCGTAAGTGGTACAATATGACTAAAGCAGATACCAAGATTCTGGGGTGGGAGGGGGCTTATTTGCCTTGATGAGGAGGCTGAGACTTTATTCATAAGGCAATGAGGAGCCACTGAAGGGTTTTAAGCAGGAGAATAAAATAATAAGATTTGCATTTTAAATATTTTTTAATGTTTTTATTGATTTCAGAGAGGAAGGGAGAGGGAGTGAGAGAGAGAAACATCAATGATGAGAGAGAATAGGCCACATCCTGCACGCCCCCTACTGGGGATCAAGCCGGAAACCCTGGCATATGCCCTGATCTGGGATCGAACCACAACCTCCTGGTTCATGGGTTCACGCTCAACCACTAAGTCACACCAGCCAGGCTAGATCTGCACTTTAGTAAACGTTATTCTTGTGACGGTGGGAAATGGATTACAGAGGCAACTTTACAGGTGAGGAGACTAGTTAGCTAGAAGGCTATTGCAATTATTCAGGTGAAAGAGGGTAGACCATTGACCTAAAATATGGCAGAGAGAATAAAAGAGATGATGGGTCATCTCCTGTCAGGTCCCAGCCTGTCCTTGGTATTGGTAGATAACAGGCTGATCTCCAGGCAGCCCGTCCAAGTTCAGAACTTGGAGACCAAGCAGTGCCTTTGGCACAGTCCTGCTTGAAGCTCCTTTCCTAATTTGAAGGTTTGATGGTGTCAACCTGTAGGATGAGAAATGGGGTTAAGGAAGAGGAATTCAGGGAGTACAGAGTGGGGGCCAGAGAGGCAATAACGAGGAGAGTCCAGATTTGGGGAAAGTATATCTAAAGGAATATGGGGGTGAGAGCGATCGGGACATTATCTTCCATCCTTCCCACCTAGTGGTTCGCACTGTTCGCTCTCACCTCTGCCTCCTGACTGCTTCTGTTCACAGCCTGAGAAGTGCTAGTTCCCGTTTCAGAAATGTTTCTTCACTTAAGTGAAGAGCTTGGCCTTCAGCTCTCCGCCTCTTTTTCTCTCTCTTCCTGTCCTCCTCTCCAGCTTCCCGCGCTACCTTCATAAGAAGAACAACAAAAAGCAACAGCCGAAGCAAACTAGGAGCCGTCTGGAACATACAGCTACAGCACAAGTGTTACATGTCCACTTAACCGAATTAAGGAAACGAAAAACTGAGATGTTTCTCGTCTTCAAAAGCAGAGTCTGCAACAAGGACTTGGATACAAGAACTGTATTTGGAGAGTGATCAAAGAAAGCGTGGTGAGCGAGGGCAAGTGACAGGAAATGGCACGTTATTACTGTGCGGGCTACTGGGCCAACGCCGCCGGGGCTCACTACCACCATGCCCTCCAGGAGAATGCAGAGCACTTCGGAAATAGTCCCCACAAGGGGCAAGGAGGTGGGGGCATTTGCCCATCAATATCTACTCATGATTGGTTGATGTTTGCTCTCAGGGCATTAACTCCCCAGGCAGAGACTTGCTTAAGGTTAAGAGGTCATTGGAGGTAAGCAAATTGTCTACCCAAGCCCAGCTGACTTCCAGGGCGGGTTGAGGGCATGTGAGCAGGGCACTGATGTCACAGTTGCATAGTTTTGCCTGAGAATGTTTTTCTATATCCTGATTATGTAAAAACCAAGGAAAACTGAACAAAGTATGGGCTTCAGTTAACAACAATGTATCATGCATTAATATAAAATGTTAATAATAGAGGAAACTGGGTGTGGGATTTGGGGAACTCTCTGGTATCTTCACATTTTTCATGTAAATCTAAAATTGTTCAAAAATTAAATTATTTTAAAAATATATGGGAGCCTGGCCGTGGGTGGCTCAGCAGTTGAGCATCAACCTAGGATCCAGGAGATCACGGTTTGATTCCCAGTCAGGGCACATGCCTGGGTTGCGGGCTTGATCCCCAGCAGGGGGTGTGCAGGAGGCAGCCGATCAATGACTCTCATCATTGATGTTTCTGTCTCTCTCTCCCTCTCCCTTTCTCTCTCTGAAATCAATACAGATGTACTTAAAAATAAATTAAATAAAAATAAATAAAAATATATGGGATACAAACAGTTAAAACAGACCTTAACTTTCAAGCTATGTTTTCTGTTTTTCCAATAATTTCCTAATAAAGTTGCTTTGCCTTTTAATAATATAAATATACATGAAAACAGATTCATATGACATAAATTCATTTTAATCTGTACTTCGACAGCTAATATTAAGTATATTTATTGCCAAGATACTAGTAAGTTAGTTGACAAACATTAATTTTTATTAACTGTGTGTCCCTAACTTGAAGATGTCAGTCATGAACAGCCAAGTGTCATTAAATTACCCATTCTATACTTAAACTGCATCATTATTCAAGGTCAGAGAATCGTCTTGGGTTTTTGGTGTGCTTTTTATAAATGGTCATTTGTGAATTGGATATCATCAGGAACTGAAATGCTATTAAAAAATCAAACTGATTTATTTAAAGAGGGAACATAGTAAACAATAGTTTGCATAGCTATTACTCAGAGTGGGACCTTTTGTTTTTTTTCATATTTTCACAGTCTCATGATTTTGGGGAAAAAAAGTAAGCCAAGAGCTGACTATGCCATTAGGTTCTTTTACTAATTTAACTTTTATATTAGAGGTCATATGAGTTATTCACCGTAAACTCAATATATCTACTTAATTGCTTGGCTCTCATCTTAGTTTTGAAACTAATTGACTGGATGGACTTTGGTAAACTACTTAACCTTCTTGTGTCTCAGTTTCCTTATTCCTAAAAATGACAAATTGTAGTTATCTCACAGGACACAAAGATGTCAAGACAATAAGTAAAGTAATAAGACATGAAAAGCATTTGGTAGGTGAGATATATTTCAGAGGACTAAAAGTTCTTTGTAAATACAAAACTCACTGAAAAAAATCTCTGAGATGTTATGGCGAATGTGAAAGATTCTGTAAGATGACAATTGGTAATTGAGACTTTTTCCAAAAATGAAAAACACGCACACGCATATACTTGTTCTACTAATTTATCCAGGTTACTTTGTGAACTATTTCTATATGCTATATATCCCTTTCATAGCTCTAATGGGGATATCAAAATTTAGGGGTAAATCTATATCTTAAAGTTTTAATAAAAGTTAATTCATAGAAAATACCACTTTATATATAGTAAACATTAAATATATAAATTGTATGTGGAAAATAATGTCTGCATCATCATAGTCTGCCAAAGTCAGTAACCTCTCTCATAGATGCTTATGTTCATACTTCTTTCTTAGGTGTCATGGGATTGTAAAGTTTTTTAAAACTTGTATTTGTTAGTACTCCCTGAGTGTGAACTCACGGTTTCTGAAGCAGAGTGGATTGTTACTTGCTTATGGCAAATAACTGTGCCAGCTCCCCTTTGCCCCAGTTCTTAACCCTATGCTGACGCAATGAGAGGTAGACCTGGTGTCATCCTACACATGGCTAGGTTTGTAACGTAGGCAAAAAGTCCTGAAAATATGTATCTGGGCACTTTAACAGGAAGCAAAATCAGATTTCTCCCTTCCCCTCCTGAAAGGTGGGGACAAAAACCTCTGTGGGGAGGATCCTAGGTTCTTAACCCCCACCCTTTGAAATGTAAATAAATTTCTCCAGGGGGAGATAAGACTAGTATCTCCCTGGAGGGTTTTTGTGGCAATTTCATAGCTAACCCAAGTGGCAGGCTGAAATGTGAAATGGTAAGAACTCCATCACTGCAGCCTACAAGGATAAACTTGAAGGGCATATTTTTAAATGGATATCATAGATGGAATTTCTGTATCAGGAAAGGTGATAGAACAGAGATTCTCCAAACTTTCTCCTTCTGAGTATGTGATATAAGTAAAAAGAGCATTGATTCCCCCCTCCCCTGTTAGTAGTCTGAGGAAATTTAAGACACATTCATTAGTAGCAACATTCTTTCCAAATATCAACTGAATTGGAATAAAAGGTCAATCAGACCAGGTTCTCCAGAGAGTGGAAGGAGGGTTTCTGGGAAGAAGGTCCAGAGCTGTGTTTTAATGAGCTCTTCACATAATTCTTACGCACTCTAAAGTCTGACAGGCACTCTTGACCATGGTGCTTGTTAGTACAGTATAGAGAGCTCTGGCGTGGTTGCCATGACATCCCTTTTCTTCTTATTTATGGTAAATATAGGTAGCTCATCCAGACACCTACTGACACCCTTCTCAAATAGTTACTTTTTGTTTAATGCGGTAGAAGTGTGAGGAACTGGAGAACTTGTCCAGAGCAGAGTGCAGCCATTTCCAGGGACCTGAAGTCTTTTCTGTCTTCTAAAAATCAATGTGAAATTCCCTATACCTGATCCAGGCTGTCCGGCACACCTCTGGACTTCAGCTTGCTCCCTCCACGTCGGTGGCTGAAGATGGAAGCAAGCCTTGGTAGCTATTCTTGCCTCTGCCAAAGTTTCAGCAATCTGGGCTTGTTACTCTAGAAAATTTTTTCTCGACTTATTTTTTTAGGACTCTCTACCTTTTCAAATTGTATACTTCTCTTCAAATTGCAGAAGCCAGCTGGTTTCCCGGCCCCTCTCCATGGATTGAAAATGACTGTACCTCTGAAGGTTGGGTTGGCCTTTTCTTTGGAAGGAGTCCTCCAGGCCTCGATGGTTTGATGGAGAGTGAACAGAGCTGCTGGTTCATGAGCTGAGACTCAGGACAATCTTGGGTACCCTGGGAGGCTGCTAGGTTTTCCAGTCATAAGGGTTTGAATGGAGTTGGGAATTCTGGAAGGGATAATCTCTATTCTCCAGAAAATAGGATGGGCCTCTCCTAGTCAGCTTCAAAACATTTTCTTCCTAGCATTTGAGGTCACCCGTGAATTGACCCAATACTACAAATCTAAATCTATTCTCCATTATTTTCCAAAACAAGATTTCCTCTGTCCCACAGTTAAGTCAGTTGTCTTCATATCTCTTTGCTTTTCCTTCCTTTCTACTTTTCTACTTGGAAATTTCTTTTTTTTAACCTTTTTTCATAAATTCTTTCTATTCCCTTCTCCTCCATAAAACCTTTCTCAACTTGTTTTTTTAAATCCTCACCAGAGGGTATTTTTTCCATTGTTTTTCAGAGAGAGTGGAAGGGGGGGGAGAGAGAGAGAGAGAGACATCGATGTGAGAGAGACACATCAATCGGCTGCCTCCTACATGCACCCCAACAGGGGCCAAGGATCGAGCCTGCAACCTTGGCCAGAATCAAACCTGGGACCCTTTCAGTCCACAGGCTGACTCTAACCACTGAGCCAAACCAGCTGGGACTCTCAGCTCTTCTTGGTCTTAAATAGTCTCAATTTCTGTAGCACTCATCCTCCAAACCATATAACTTAGCCATTAATTACATACTGTGCTACATAATTTGCTCTACTATTAATGTCTTAGTTTTTTTTTAAATTCTCGGAATAGCTTACAAGTGTCATGAGACATTCCACACCTCTCACTTTACAAATGCAAAACCTGCTTTTAGTATAGAGAAGAAATGAAGGTCGCAGTTTAGCTCTATCCCACTGGGTGCTCTGATTCTCAAATATCTTCTCCAGACTCTCTCATTTTACTTTTTTAAATGAATCCTTCTCCTTCTCTCTCTTGGATGTTGATAAATGTTCATTTCACAGAATAGATGTATTAGTTATGTGTGCAAACCACCAAGTGTTCTCGTAAAATAGAATACGGATGTAAACAATTATTTTGACCTTGTGGCATTTCATAAGCCAATTGTTATAGCACTGTGGTAAAATATGACAAATTGAACTCTTTAGTGAATAGAGACTCTCACATTCATGAGGATTTTTAGGAGAAATATTAGGAAACTCAAATCTACTATTATTTAAAAAATCATTCTCAAAATAAAGTCATTCTCTTCTGCTAGCTTCACTCCTAAATGCCATTCCTTCATTTACCTAAAGGTCTACTAACTTATTACTTTAAATACCACACTATAACTGGCTAACTATTTTTAGATGCACATCTGATTAAAATGTAATTCTGCACTATATTTTAGGCACATTTTCTCAATTAAAAACAATTTTGTTTAGTATTTCTGTCTTTAAACACACCTTTACCCGTCTCAGAGGGTATCCATCCATCTCACTTAGGGACTGGGTTCTGCTTTATCTGCCATAAACCCAACCATGGTAATTTAACCAAATAAGGGGAGTATTTTTTCTTGCAAAGCGAGAAGTAGGAAGTTCTGCTGGAAGGTGAGTAGCCCAACTAGATAGAGGTGGGTGGCCCAGGGATGGTTAGCACCTCGCCTGAGTCTCCTTCCCCAGGCTTCTTTTCTACTTTGTGGTATTGAACATGTGGCTTTCATTTTCCTGGTTGTCTCATGATTTCAAAAAGCTGCCCCATATTTTGTTTCCCATCCAAGTTTTAGGTAAGAAGCAAACAAATAAGACGCATAAAATAGAACAATAAAGAAAACAACAACAAAATTACAAGGAAAGAGGAAAGACCTACATCAGGAAGGCAAATCCTTTGGTCTTCTCAAGGACAGAATTGTGCCAGGTGGTCCCCTCTGGCTGCAGTAGAGACCAGGAAATTTAGTGGTTTGGTTTTTTTTGGTTTTGTTTTATTTTTGCCTTTTTAAAAGTTGGGTACATGTGGGCCTAATAAAAAAAGTTTTTTGTTTTTAATTTTTAAGGAGGAAGGGTCAACAGCTAGCAGTGTCTCATAGAAAAGTCAGAGGCCAGTCACCCATGAGTGAGTAAAACCCAGTTGCAAGTTCCCAGATGCGGCAGGGAGATTATACTGCATGAGTGCTTGGCTGAGGCACTTCAGGCAAGGTTGTGGAAAGCTCTGAGCTAATTTTAAGCACTCAGATACTGCCCCTGACTCATTAGTCTTTTATATTTCACAACTAAAGTGCTCCTTATTATACTGATTGCTTCAAATGAACCCAAATAAACGCTTCAAGTGTTCCTTTCAGTGAATGTAGGAGACCTAGAGAAAAATGTTGATTCTGCTCTGAAGGGGCGACATTGAACACCGTACACAAAGCAGCTGTGCTTTTAAACGCGTGACGACTAGTTAATGGATATTTGCTGCCACCTACTGTTTAAGCTTGATGTTCATCCTGGCGGTCACCAGTACCTTGAACAATGAATCCAGGAGTGGAAATGAAGCAAGCTGCAAGGAGAGGATCCTTGCCACGGCTACGGTCATATGCTTTTTCAAAACCGAATTCCCTGTCAGCACACCAAGGTAGATAGCAGCAGTGTGCACAAGAGCCAAAAGGGAGAAGAACTCAGGTGTCCGTCAGCAGATGTGTGAACAAATGTGGTACCTACTTCCAACAGGATATTCTTCAGCCTTAAAAACGAAGCACATTTTGACACATGCTACAACATGTGAATGTCTTTGAAGACATTTTGCTCAGGGAAATAAGCCAGTCACAAAAGGACAAATACCGTGGGATCCCACTTACATGAGATTCCGAGAGCAGTCAGCTTCCTCGAGACAAAGTGGAAGGGGGTCAGCGGGATGGGGGAAGGAGGGAGGGGGCAGCTAGTGCTTACCGTGTGCGGCATTCCCGCTGGGGGAAGCCAGGGGGCCCTGGAGCTGGGTGGGGAGGACGGTTGAACAGTGTGCATGGACTTAACGCCACAGAGCCGATCACTGAGAAACAGTTACAATGGTAAGCTTTATGTTGTATACATTTTACCACAATAAACATTTAAAAAATATATGTATATATGTGTGTGTGTGTGTGTATGTGTGTGTGTGTGTATTACATTTCCAGGGAAGCAAGCAAGCTGATTCCGTGGAAAGCAGAACTGGGCTTACTCTATATTACCCTCAGTAGCAAATTGGCACTGTCTTTGGGTTCCTTCTCCTCCTGAAAGAGTAGGTCCCTTGCTGTTGATGGAGAAACTGCCATGTTCTAATCGCTGTGAAAACTGTTTTGACAGCATCAGGGCTGCAGCAATTTAATGTCCTACAAAAAAGAATGTAGCAGCTTCAGCTTCAGGGAAGGAGGCAAATGCGGTAATTTGGGCAATTCATATTTCTCTAAAAAAGCAATTTCTTGGTATATGGAGCTGAATATTTTCATGACAAGTAATAGTTTTGGGGCTGTATAACAGTCCTAGAAAAATTTTTAAAAATTTCTATGGTCTTTTGGTAGTTTTAGAACATAGCAAAGTAATAACAGCATGGCTATGTATACATTATTTTAACTGTTAAAAACTATAAAATCCCTGAATTTTATTTATTCCTGGAAAGAAAGCATGTGGGTGCCTCCTATGCCCATGAAATGATTACATAGCGTCACTTAATGAAAGTGTTTCAAATTGAACATGTCATGTATAGTGACTTCCATCCAGGTTATGTTTGAGTCATTTAAAAAAATCTTTAAAGATTTCTTTTCTGATCATTGAAACTTTAATGGATTTTACACATAGTTGTCTCCTCATTTCTTCTCCTCTTCCAGTTTAACGGTTTCCACCCCAACACGTGACTGGAATCACCAGAAGCTGTTCCCCTGAGGAGTGGCCCACCTGAACTCACTCCAAAGAGAAACGGAATTTTATTCTTTTAGGAATAAAATTAGGAAATCGACTACAATCCTGCTTCATTACTTGAGACAGTCACACTATTTTTTAAATAAGGAAACACATGTAGAAAAGATACGAAGTGAATGGAGAAATAGATGCAACATATCGGGAAAGGTGAAAGGCAGATGCAGCGGCCCACCGGGTTACACTTCCCCAGCGCTGCTCGAGCCCATGGCTTTTTTGGGCAGAGGCACCGATCCCCCGGATGGGGATCAGGGGCATTTTGGCTGTCAGGCTCCCCGCCAGCCTGGTGGAAACTTTGCTAGAACTGTGCCGGAGCCTGAGACTCCCCAGCCCTTCTAACTCCTTTCCCAGGAGTGGGGCTACCTTGCCCTCTGAAGCCACGGCCCTCCTACTCCCGCTTTCTACCCATTCTCCTCCCTGAATAAGCCTCTCGCACGTCTCAGCCACCTTGCTGTCAACGTTTCAGAAGTCCTAGTTTACACACCAGTAAACACACCGACTTACCAAGCTCAGTACAGGCCGAGGACGCCTGAGTGAGCCCTTCCCCTGAGAGAGTAACCCACCCAGTCCCCAGACCTGGCTTTCCTACCTGCCTCAGGCAGCCTCAGAAGGCCCAGGCCCCAGAGCACTCATTTCAACTTGTTTCACGCATCCCTCCCCTTTTAAACTCTTTCAGGGTTGTCTTTGAAATTCTAGTGTGATCAACACACTCTCCTGTATTTCAGCTGGCCGTGAGTTCCCCCAGATCTCCCCAGATTCCCAACATCCTTCCCCTTCATTTCTGCATTGAGACCCGGCTGTGCCCTGAGGCCACGGGTTCTCCCGCAGCATCCCTAGTGCCCTTTCTGCGGCAGTGCCAGGGTATGGGCTACGAGTCCCCCTCACTTCCCACTCTTCTGAAACCATTTTTCTCCTTTTTCCTACCTCCCACCCCCAGTGGTGGTCCCTTGAAGCTCACGCCACATAGCTATGCCGTGTTGCTCTCATCTGTTACTCACGGAGCACTTTAGCTTCCAGCTCAGAATTGTTCGCCACTTAGGGTTGGCAGATTAAGCAAATAAAAATGCAGGATGCCCAGATGAATTTAACTTTCAAACAGCACACAATTTTTAAATTTTATTTGGCAACTCCCTCTCCTTCCTTACTCCCCTCATCAATTTCAGTGTTTCCATGTCCACGTGGATAACCCTACTACCACTGGCCTCTTGGTTACTAACCTCCTAACCTTGAATGATCTTTCCTTTTGTTATCTTTAGCATGCATTTCTATAGTCACACTCAAAAACTCTGCCGCCTCCAAATCTCAGTTTAAAACAAGCGTCTTCCACTTCGGCCTTCTAGTCTTGTGGCTCACATGCTCTAGAACAGGAGTTGGCAAACTACGGGCCACATGTGGCTCAAGGACAGCTTTTGCGCAGCCCCTGAGCTAAGAATAGTTTTTACATTTTAAAAGAGCACTAAAATTAAAAAAAAAAAGAATATGTGACAGAGACTGTAGATGGATCATAAGGCTGAAATATTTACTGTCTAGTACTCTATAGAAAAATTTTGCTGACCTTGTTCTAGAACCTTCTTCATTACAATTGTTTGACCTTGTTGAGACCTTCAATTCATTGGTGTCCCTTCTGTCTCAATATCAGTTATCTCCTGACTTTCCTTTTTATCAAGCTTAGATTTCCTGCCTCACTCCCTCTATCTCTTTCACTTATCTCTAACTTAACCAAATTTAACCCAACTCCACTCTTTGTGCTTGCCCTCCAGCGGCCGAGTTTTGCTCAAGAAAAATCAGAAAACCTGGCTGACAAGGACATGATCACAATGCCCAGTAATTCTACCACTTTTCCCTCATGAATGGGCTTTTCCTACATCTGAGATCACCGCTTCATAGCTTCTCTCTAGTCAGTGCTCCTGAAGGTGTTGTCCTATTTCTCTATTACTTTACCCAAACTTCTCAAAATAGTTGTTTACACTCACTCTAAAATGATTCTTAAATTGTTTCCACAGACCTAATTCTCCCGTTCTTAGCCAGATGTCACAAGAAGGCAGAGCCTGTGGCCAATTTTAACGCTGAGGCTATGAGGTGACAGAGAGGGAAAGTGAAGCAGTGTGCGTGGGAAGCAATGTGCTGCCCTGGCCGCGGCGAGAAGCTTGGCCATGAGGAGCTCTCTGGGCAGATGGAGGAACCGTGTCTGGGAAGAGGCCGATGTCAAGAGAGGGGTAATTCATCTGCCCGCGTCCTCCCATGTCCTGTCTTCCCATTGTCAAAGTGACGGGGGAACCAGAGGCCCTGGGTGTGTGGTTGGTTGATCAAGCTCAGTGGCAGAATGGTGTCCACCCACGGTGGTGGCTGAGGCCGGACACACTGTCAGGAGGTCGGGAGACAGGCAGTAAGGCTGAGGGAGCCAAGGGAGGACAAAAGCTATGCCCATATCTTAGGTCAGGCTGTTAAAACAGAACACCATAGACTGGGTGGCTTAAGCAAAACACCATAGACTGGGGTGCTTAAACAAAATCCCATTTTTTCCTCACAGTTTGAAGGCTGGAAAGTCTAAGACCAAGGCACTGGCAGCTCTGGTGTCTGCCGACTGCACTCTTCCTGGTGTGCAACCGGCCATCTGCTGTTTTTCCCCACGTGACAGGGGAGAGAGAGAGGGGAAGCAAAGTTGGTCTGAAAGCAGCAGTCAGAACCCCCGTGCCACCCCCAGGTCCTGAGGCCCGTGGGCGTGGGAAAAGGGGCCGCAGGGAAAGCAGCGTCCTCGCAGGAGAGCCCGAATTCCCTTAGAGCGGGGAAAGGAAGAGAGACACTCGGGGGAGCTTGAGGATATCGGGGATTTTGCTGATGGGGACCGTGAACCGCAGAAGGCGCAGGCGGAACATTCCAGGGAGTGGGGAGGGGTGGGGGAGAGGCGCAGGAAGGGGACACAGGCCTGTGGGGTGGAGTGCAGGATACAAGACGGAGCAAGGGCTTCTTGCGGATGACAGAGTTAAAAGCGATGATGATGGATCCGAGGCTGAGGGTGGGGTGTAACTGCTCAACATTAGGGGAGGCTGGGGAAGCAGGGTCTTGTTCTTAGTGTACAGACCTCCCTTCACCCCGATGCTGAGGGTAGAAGGTCTAATGCAGGTGTAACCGCGGGCCCAGAGCAGGCTGTGGGCCCTGCCCACTTCATTTACCTCGTGCCATGCCAGTCTCCTCTTCGACCCTGTAGTGTGGCCATACCAGCTTTCTGGTGGTTCTCAGAACTGAGCTCTCTGCAGCCGGAGGGCCTTTGCACTTACAGTTTCCTCTGCGTGAAATGCCCTCCTTCTCTCAGCTCTTTGCATGGCTGGCTCTTCTCCCTCAGGATTCACCTGAAATGTAACTTCCCCAGTGAGGCCAAAGGTAGACACTGTCTGCTATTCTCCGTCATAGCACCTTCAATTTCCACCCTAGCAGCTATTTTTTTAGTTCATGTGTTTTGTTAAAATGTTTATTGAAATTAAAGACCCATGAAGACAGTTGGATCTTTTATGCTCCCTGGTGCATCCCCCCCGAATAGTACAGTGTCTGGTGTAGTAAGTGCTTAGTTTATAATTATTGAGTAAATGAAACTCAGCCAGCGTAACAAGAACCCAGAGGTTAAGGGGTGTTTCTACAGAGGGATAAAGCCAGTAGCCTGCCCGCCTGCATCGGGCCTTCCAGCTCTGTAAAGTGGATTTGTAAAGCCGCCCCCTTCGGCAGGAAGGAGCCGCAGACAGACCGGGATATGCGTTCTCCTCGGGGGCTCCCGGTCCCTCTCACTGTTCCTTGGGAAGCCTGTTGGGGATGGTGGCCCCGCTCTCCAGAAGGCCACAGGGCAGAAGGCGAAGAGGCGCGGCTCCTGAGGTCAGCATCATTCGCTCATCGCCTCCCCTGTGGGATTAAGGAAAGCTTGGTGGTGGCTGTAATGAACTGCAGATGGGACACTTACTGTGGGTGGGTCTGACAGTATTAGTGAGGTGTTCTTGGTTCTTATCAAAATAATTAGGGGCTAAATGAAAGAAAGACACAGCTTCCCCCTTTGCTTAAACACACCTCTGGGCTGAGAGGTCTCATTCACGGGAACAGTGCAATAGAATGAAAAGCAAAAGCAGAATAAAATAAGTAACAAATCATTCCTCATCCCCTTCCAGTGATTGTTCAGCATTAGAAAAGAAGAGTACATGAATATAATGGAATATTATGAATCCCTTAAAATTATAAATGTGTGGATTATGTGTACAAATGGGCTAATATAATCTGATAAGTGAAAATGGAATATGTAATTAATACAATGTATATATATTATAATATAATTTGATATATAATTAAATGTACACTACACTTTCTAGTGTGAAATACGTATTAATAAGAATTTAAAGTAACATGCAATATGAAGACAGTTTTATTGGCGTGATAGATACAGTAATCTTTTTCTTTAACTGTCCATTTATACTGTTATCTTTTAAATTTATTTTTTAAATGTTTTTTATTGATTTCAGAGAGAGGAAGAGAGAGAGGGAGAGAGATAGAAACATCAATTTGATGGGCTACCTGCTGCATGCCCCCTACTGGGGATGGAGCCAGCAACCTGGGCATGTGCCCCGACTGGGAATCGAACTGTGACCTCTTGGTTCATAGATTGACACTCAGCCACTGAGACACATGGGCTGGGCATAAAGGACATTTTTAAAAAATTGTGGTTAAAACACTGTAGGGGTAAAAAATTTCCCCCTTTTTCCTTTCTAGGTACTTTGGCTGGTCTAATGATTAAATTGATTTAAGGCAGGAGGAAAAAACCCTTAGTTTTGTATGTATGGAAGCCCCATAAAAATATGATACTCAAAGTAACCAAAATAGGTAATTTTTATACCTTTTTTGACAAAGAAATGGTAGTTTGTGAAGAACTGACAAGACAAAAGGGTTTGGGCTAGGGGTTGTAAACTGTTGCAGTGACAAGTTTTGTTTATACAGCCTTCTGGGCCCTAAATTCCCTGTTTCTGGTGATAAGGATGCCTTCTACCTGTCGGGTAGAGGGAGGGTACCTTTCATTTGGGAGATTTGTCTCCAGCTTTCAGGGAGACAAAGGAGGGTCAGAGAGTCCTTTTTGTATCAGCTGTTTCTCAAGTACCTTTAATTCAAAATAATCAATATGCAAAGTGGCATATTTTGGGTTGATATATTCTGAACCCCTTCAATACATATACAATAAAATTTATCATCTTAACCATTTGAAGTATGCACTTCAGTAGTGTTAAGTATTCACACTGTTCTACAACCAACCTCCAGAATGCTTTTCATCTTGCAAAACTAAAATGATACCGTTAAACAATTCCCCATTTCCTTCTCTCTCTAGGTCTGGGCGACCCATTTTCTACTTTGTCTCCAGGAATCTGACCACTCTAGATACCTCATATGAGTGGACTCACACAGTATTTATCTCTTTGCATGGGTGGCATTTTAAAGGTGGTATTCATAGGCATTTTGTAGAAACATTTATTTGCAGTCATTAATACAGCATTCCATTTTGGAAGAATGTTCTGCTTGTTAGAGATGCCAAATGCAGCATAACAAATAATAACAGAAATAGGGTATTAGAAATACAGTTGACCAGTGTACTTCAAGGGTAGAGAAAAAAATTAAGCATTTCCCCTTCTTTCCCAAGATGTAAAAGCACTGGGAGTGGGAGAAAAAGGTTGACAAGGAAGGGAGACGGACACAGTGTAAAATTGTTCCTTCGATCATTCACTCACTCATTCATTCCTTCCACAAATATTCAATTAAGATCATCTACTTTGTGCCAAATGCTGTGCTAGGCCCTGGGGAAGCTAAAGAGAGTAAAGCTGAAGCCTCTGCTTACTATCCAGCCAGGGAGACAGAGACAGGTGAGTACAAGGTGATGAATGTTGTATAGGGGACCACAGGGTGCTCAGAGGGCTGAGAAC
Organism: Miniopterus schreibersii; assembly: GCF_964146895.1. Lineage (NCBI taxonomy): Eukaryota > Metazoa > Chordata > Mammalia > Chiroptera > Miniopteridae > Miniopterus > Miniopterus schreibersii. The sequence goes on from NC_138107.1 coordinate 61,244,970, forward strand.
AGAGGTTCTCTGTGAGGAAGTGATGTGAAAGGAGTAGGCATTAGCTGGAAAAAGAGGGTGGAAACGCAGTGAAGAGGGGGAGGTGGAGACTGTTTTAGGCCAGGGAAAAGCATTTACGAAGGGTGGAAGCTTGAATGACTAGGGCACGTTTAAGGAACTACGGTTAGTCCATTATGATCTGAGCTGGTACTTGTCATAGTTAGCTTTACAGATCATGCTAATGAGTTTGGATCCTCATCTTAAGCCAAATGGGAAGACATGGAATGGTTTTAAGCAAGAGTGACTAGAATAGATTGGTACTTTAAAAGTATCACCCTGGCTGTAGTTAGAAAATATAGTGACGGGAGTGGCTATGGTAGAGTTAGGAGGCCATTGCAGATGGCCAGGACCAGAACAGCCAGTGGACATGGAAAGAAGGCAGACTTAAAAGAGATGCAGAGAGTAGACTCAAGAGCACAGTGGTTGGTTGGATTGAGAGGTGATCTGTGTACCTCCAATTGCAGGAGTTATAGGATTAAATGTGGCTGCATGTGTTTTAATTCACAGTTGTTCCTTTATACCACTAACATTGTGTCTTCTCCATTCACAAGATCCTTTGGTTGCAACAAGACAGCAGATCTTCTGTACCCTTTTGGAATACTTTCCCAATGGTTTGGAGTATTTCACTATGAATAAATATTTAAGCAGGATACAGAAGATCTGGATTTCAGTGTCCGGTTTCCTAATTTGCTCTATGAGAGGGTCAATTAAGTAGCCAAAAGTCTACTTAAACCTCAAGGACTGAATCTAGGCCCGATCCTTCTGAATCCGTGGAAACTAATCAGAGCACTGGGCTCACTCTGCTTTCTTCCCAGGTTGGCCTGAGTTGCCAGCTGCAGTAATAGAGGAGCTGGTGGTACCCCCTGAGGAGGAATTTTTGTATTACTCCAGCCCGAGGAGTGATGCAAAACTGGTAGCCAGAGACAGCTATGCCCATAAAGCTGGCTTCATGGCCTGGTCTCTCTGGAATTTGCCCAGTGTATCACATGGCAGGGCGATCTACCTTGAGCACCTGGGGCATTTAACCAGAACCAATTTCCTTTAACTTATCCTCTCTCAGTGGAAGAAGATAATGACATGAATTTGACATAAAATGTGCTGAGTTCTGGACTTTATTTTGTTCTGTCCTCAGAAATTTTAATCAGCCTTGGAGCTCTGTGCCTGGGCACAGACACCTGGATGCCATCTGCAGGGGGCAGCACTGAGAGAGCCCTGCCTGTGGATTACCTATCCTTTGCCAATCGGGGCTCCCCTCAGGAAAACCAGTCATGAAGCAGGTGTAGTGGGGATTTTTTGCCCTTTTAGAGCCCAGATCCATTTCATTGGGACGTACGTTGCCTTTTTCTGAATTCTTCTCATAATTTGTCTTTACATGCATTTTAATTTAATTTCACTCTTATAATTGCTTAGATGAATTGTTATAAGTGCATTTTATTTTAGTCCACTAGAGGGAACCAGAGGGATTTAGACATTGGAGCTGAAAAGACTTACCCAAGGTTCATAATGTATTAGAGAAATTTCCAGGGGTTCTCAAAGTGAGCTGCTTATCAGAATCACTGGGGGGTGCTTTTTTGTTTTCACTTTTTAACATATTTGCATTAAAAAAATAGATTTTATTTTTTAGATGAGTTATAGGTTAGCAGAAAAACTGAGCAGAAGAGGAGTTTAAAAAATATGTAGCATTGCCCGGCAAGGCGTGGCTCAGCGGTTGGGTGTCGACCTAGGATCCAGGCGATCAGGGTTCGATTCCCGGTCAGGGCACATGCCCGAGTTGCGGGCTGCAGCCGATCAATGACTCTCTCATCATTGATGTTTCTAGCTCTCTCTCTCCCTCTCCTTTCCTCTCTCTGAAATCAATAAAGATATATTAAAAAAAAAAAATGTAGCATTACACACACTGCCCCAGATCCACCAAATAAGAATCTTTGAGGGTGAGGTCTCAGAATCTCTATTATAAGAGTTAGTGAAACCCCTGCCTTTGTAAAAAGTCTACTTAACTATATAAACTTAGAGCCAAGAACAGGGGCAGGAATACATTCAACATTATGTAGCATACACAGCAGAATAGAAAAACAGAGGCTCTGTTTTTATATGGATATGTTTGTTATCTTGATGATGTTGATATTTTTACATATATGACATATACATATGTTATGAAGTTATCAATTTGTGCACATTAAACATATGCAGTTTATTTTATGTCAATTATGCTTCAATAAAGCTGTTTTTAAAAAGATACCTAACAAAATCACATGTAATTCCTGCAATGTAAAAATAAAACAAGTAGCTCTAGCCAATTTGGCACAGTGGTTAGAGTATCGACTCACAGACTGAAGGGTTATGGGCTTGATTCTGGTCAAGGGCAAGTACCTTGGTTGCAGGCTTGATCCCTGGCCCTGTTGGGGGCATGCAGGAGGCAACCAATGATGTGTCTCTCTCATCTCTCTCTCTCTCTCTCCCCCTTCCACTCTCTCTGAAAAGCAATGGAAAAAGTATCCATGTGTGAGGATTAAAAATATAAAAATAAATATAACAAATATAAAATATATTATTGATAATATTATAACATATTCTAATAATAATAAATAATATAAAAATGTAAAAAAAAAACATCCAGAGGCTCACAAGGATTTAAACATAAAAAAGATAGAAGTTAAACAGTTGGAGATTGTCAATATTTAGAATATCAGTTATATGTTTTTCCAATTAAACAATTTCAATTGCTAAATAGAATCCACATCATTTACTTAGAGTCAGAGAAAAATCTGAAAACTACCATTAGAGTAAGACTTCTAGCTTCAGAAATGAGATTTTAGGAAACTCTCAAATCAGGCAATAGTATACTGTTCCTGAAACAAGCGTTTCAAGAAAGACCGCCAGATTCCTGCGGATCTCACCCAGGGACTAGAAATAAATATCCTGATCTGATTGCCGTCAGGCACAGATGTTTCCACAGTATCAAATACCTCCTGCCAAACTGGCGCAAAGACACAAGCTGCTTAAAAAATTACAGAGAGAAAAGAGGGCACAGAGATCATCATAGGAAGGGATTTAATAAATTTTTTTCCTCATAAAAAGCAGTTTAAAATAAAATGGAAGTAATCTTATTAATTAATAGGAAAGTATGTTAGAAAACCCAAATGATATGAAGAAAATTAATAATCTAGTTTAAGAAACACTGCATTGTCTGCCCCTGTGGACGCTGCTGGCCCTGTGAAAATCACAAATTTGTTTGTTTAAATCAACATCAAATAGCCAGAATCCCTGTGATCAGAGCTGGTCTTTATAACAGGTCTCTGAAACCTAGGTTGAATATCAAATAAAAACTCACCAAAACACCCCCACCAAGGTCCACCCTAACTGGATATTTGCTACAATCTCAGAATTGTATTTTCTGATCCCAGTGTATTTTCTAAGCCAATGGTCAAAAGAATGCCTCCTGACTTACTGCTACCTCTAAAGTCATAAGATTCTGAGCACAGTCAAACTTAAAACATTTGTCCTAAAAGACTGTTCTGGATCAATCATTTGAAAACAATAATTTTTAAAAGTTGCAAGGCCCAATAGGCCAACAAACCCTCATCAGTGTGGGCAAATTGGCAGCAATCATAGAGTTCTTCATTATTCTTTCTCCAAAGGTTAATTTACTGTGTATGGAGGGCCTCATACACTTTTATAGTCTAATCTATTCAATCATAAAACACAGTCTTGTATTATGTTTTATATTATAGACATATTTCAACTCAGAAAAACAGTAGAGTATTGGGAGATGAGGTGGAAGAAGTTATACAGGTAAATCTATTATTTTAAAATTTATTTTCAAAGCAGCATTTGGAAGGGAGGTTATATGAGGGAGAGCAAGATAATAATTTATACTGACTCGTACAAGTAAAGCATGCAAATGAACAAAATTCCATTTATAGCTAGCTTGATTATATGGTCATGCATTGCTTAATGACAGGGATATATTCTGAGAAATGAGTCATTAGGTGATCTTGTCATTGTGCAAACATCATAAAATGTACTTACACAAACCTAGATAGTATACACACTGAGGCCATGTGGGATAGCCCATTGCTCCTAGGCTGCAAGACTGTATAGCATGCTACTATACTGAATACTGTAGGCGATTGTAACACAAAGGTAAGTATTTTTATATCTAAATATATCTAAACATAGCAAAGGTAAAATATAGTATAAAATATGATATAAAAGATAAAAATGTTACACCTGTTCAAGCATTTAAGAATGGACTTTGCAGGACCAGAAGTTGCTCTGGTGAGTCATTGAGTAAGTGAATGTGAAGACCTAGGACGTTACTGTGCACCACTGTAGACTTTAAAAACACTGTACCTTCAGGCTATGCAAAATTTATAAAATATATTTTTCTTTCTTCTATAATAAATTAACCTTAGGTTACAGTAAATTTACTTTTTAAACTTAAAATTTTAAAACTTTTTCGATTCTTTTGTAATAACCCAGCTTAAAACACAAATACATTACAAAGCTGTATGAAAAGTATTTCTTTCTTTTTATTCTTAGTCTATAAGTTTTTTTCTACTTTTATTTTTTTTTTAACTTTATAAACTTTTTTTTTTGTTAAAAACTAAGACACAAACACGCACATTAACCTAGGCCTACGCAGTGTCAGGATCATCAACATCACTGTCTTTCACCTTTACATCTTGTCCCGCTAGAAGGTCTTCAGGGGCAATGCCCGCACAGAGCTGCCCCGTCCTATGCTAACAATGCCTTCTTCTGAAAAACTTCCTGAAGGGCCTGCCTGAGGCTCTTCTTGAGGAGATGTCACTCTTTTCAGAAATATGTCTATGTTGGTTTGCTTTTTTTTTTAAATCATAAATTTGCTTGGAAGCAGATAAAGTACCATGAACATTCCTCTCTATTAATGAAAACCTTTCAGGGTTGGGGTCCATGTCTTTAAACTTTTTAAGGAGCTTGTCGAGGTCTGCAAAAGCTTCTGCCAAACCATCACTGTGAACTTGCCTAGGAGGTCTTTTCCTTCTGTGGTTCCTTTTCTCCTGCCTCTTCTTCAGCTGTACGTGCCTGTTCCTGCTCCCACGACTCCTCATTAGTCAGCTCCTCTGGAACCACCCCTAGGAGCTCCTCAGTGTCATCTCACCCACACTCAGGTTAACGTTGTTTGCCTTGTCAACAACAACCTTGTTGATTTTTGCAATCTCTTCATCCTTGGCAAATTCTTTGAAGTCATGGGTGAGCTGTTTGAGGGTCTTCTTCCAGATGCTATTTATACACTCCTTGGTGACATCACCTCAAGCCCGAGCAAGGTTCTTGATGCAGTCATAGATGTAATTCTTCCAGAATTGCATCAGTGTCTTCCTCAGTTGCAGCAATAGCATGAGCAAAATTCCTTCTCAGGTCATAGGTCTTAAAAGCTGTTATAGCTCCTGGATCCATTGGCTGGACCAAAAAGGTGGTGTTTGGAAGGAGAAACATCACTTTGATATTCAGAAGATCACCAATAAAAGGAGGATATCTGGGAGCATTATTAACAAAAAGCAAAACCTTGAGAGGTGCATTATTCCCCATTTCTCTGGCATAGCAATTCAGGAGGGCACCTTGGAAAGGGAGCCGGGTCCTCCATGGCTTCTTATTGCTCCTATAGTACACTGGCAGTGTGTGGGGGTTGATGTGCTTGAAGGTCTTAGGTTCTCACCGTGCCAGATCACAAAAGGGCTTTAATTTGTAGCCTGTGATATCGCCCCAACCATGATTATTATTCTGTCCTTAAAAACCTTGAAACCTGGCATTGACTTGGTCTTCTTATGGATAAAGTCCTTTCAGGCATCCATTTCCAGAATAGAGAGGTTTCATCCATATTGAACATCTGCTCTGGCAAGTAACTCTCCTCCACAATCAGCTTACCTAGAGTTTCCAAAAATTCTTTGGCTCCTTTCACATCAGCATTTGCAGACTCACCACTCACTTTCACATTATGTCATGAATAACAATTCCAGGGCTAGAAGTAAATTCAGTATCCTAGCTGGTCCAGGCTTTTCTCTCAGCATTGCACACAAACTTTTTGCTTTGGCAGTGACTGTAATGGTGCAGAGGGAGACACACTTCTGTATCTTGTCTTCAGTCCAGGGCATTAGAAGCTTCTCCATGTCTGATACAGGCCCCTCTCGAATGTTGGCTAGTCTCGCTGTCTTCAGTGAGCAGACCCTTTGACAGTTTCTGTCACTTTGTTCTTGCTCTTCAAGTTTGTAGAGATGGTGGAATGGGATGTGCCTGATAACTGTCACTGATTTTTCACTTTTGTTGTCTTTAATCACTTTTAATCTCATTTCCAGGTCAGTCACTAATGTGACCTCTTACTGGCAACATTAGCAGATTTTGTATCTTTAGGGGCCATGATACGCAAAGCAACTCAAGATTAAATCAAGCACACGGGAAATGATGCAATCAAGAGAGGAGGTAATCAAGAGACGTGACGTGGCATACCGTTTTTAAGCAAAGTTTGTTTTCAATAAGTAGAAAAGGGTATACTCAAAAATAACAATAAAAAGTATAGTAAAAGCATAAACCAGTAACATAGTTGTTTATTATCTTTATCAAGCACTGCGCACTGTACATGATTGTATGGGCTATACTTTTATACAACTAGCAGCACCGTGGGTTTCTTTACATGAGCATCACCACAAAGATGTGAATAACGCTTTGCCCTGTGATGTTAACAACGGCTATGACATCACTAGGAAGGAGGAATTTTTCAGTTCCATTGTAATCTAGGGGATTACATCATTATAAGGCACATAACTGTATATCCTTTCCTATGTAATCATATCCCATTTTGAGAATAAAAATGATAAAAGTTGTTTTTTTTTCCATAAAAGTATTCCATTGATATTATTTTCTGTTTTGAAACAGCAAGTGCCAAGTTTCCTGTAGATTTTAATGAAACTGAGTATCAGAATGTATTTCTCTCTCAGACTGATGGATGCCAGAGGGGAGGGGGCTTGGGAAACTGGGTGAAAAAGGTGAAGGGATTAAGAAGTACAAATTGGTAGTCACAAAACAGTCATGGGTGTAAAAGTACAGCATAGGGAATATAGTCAATAATATTGTAATAACTATGTATGGTGCCAGGTGGGTACTTAAATATCGGGGGGACCACTTTGTAAAGGATTTTTTAAACACCATGCTGTATATCTGAAACTAATAAAAAATAATGTCGAATGTAAACTGTAATTGAAAAGCAAAAAAGAATATATTACTCTTAGAATAAAGAATAAATTTACAGTTTGCCAAAAAAATCAATTTTAGTCCTTTGCCTGCCTTTATCTGATAAATATTTTTCTCTTATCAGTCTATGGTTACAAATAAAATAAAATTTGCAATAAGCTAGTTGGTTGCAACCCCTGGTGACCCCTGCTAGGCTGGCTTGGCTAGAGGACAACAGCTCTTGTTGAGGTTCTGATAGAGCTCCAACCCCACCAGGTCATTAAAAGTGTCAGCTGGTGCTGCAACAGCTGCCTGGATCCCAGTTTCAAAAACTCCTGCACTCCAAACTTATCTTTTAGAAGAGAAAGGTCTTCCAATTGTAAATGCCACTTCACATTCATTTGCAAATTTCTTCTCTTATTTATTCAACCTCTGATTTTCTCACACCACTCCCCATGGTGCCCCGTCTGCCCCACCTGGTGAGAGACATCCCTAATGGATTACATCTCTCTGTTCCTTCCAATGGGGATGTAGCCCTCTAATCCTTTATAGCATAGTGATCCAAATAGTTCCTACCAATTGTTGGAAGCTGACACTTGAGGTGAAGTCTATTTTCTACCTTGGCTTTAAGTTATACTTTTCAGAAGCATTAGATTACAATGAAATTTTCCCTTGGTAATAAGAAGCTTGGAGAATGGGTTGAACTAGGACCCTTTTGATCATATAAGACAACTGATGTTAGGTGAGGATAGAAAAAAAGCTTTTCTGGGGCTCTGTGGTCACTCTCCAAGGAAATGAAGGTGACATCTCCTAATAGTGCTGGTGTCCTTGGGGAGGAGTGTAGAGTCTCCAACAAAGGCCATGGGGGAGTCAGGGCAAATGCAACACAGATGAAGTAGAGGAGCTAAGGGTGCTGGCAACTGAATCCTTCTTGTTTGAGCTCAGTTAATACAGCTAACATTGGAGATTGTTCTGAATTAATCAACAGTAAAAAAAAGTGAACTTGGGTGGCTGAGACACGAAAGGTGGATTATGTGGTTCAAATTGGTGGTTTGGGTGGTTGAACCACTAAAGTTTTCTGAGAGTGCAATACAAAGCTGACAAGAGAAAAGCTAGGCACCAACATAATTTACTTCCACAGAGGAAAGTGTTTGCACCAGGGCAGGCCCGAGTTGGAAGACGGTGAAGAGAGCAGGAGTGACTGGGCTCCCAATGGCCTGTTTGGTAAGAAGGGACACAGTTAATTACAAATGATCCCTTCATTGTAATCAATACTTAGAGCTGAATATATCAGGCTTTTCAATGTGAGTTTTAATTTATCCTGGATTGGTTTACTAATTTATTCTGAATTATCTTAATTGACCAAAAATGTTAGACAGATAATTTATACTTCCACTTCTGACAGTGTGGTAGGTTGAGGGAGGTGGTGTGTTTATTTATTTAGCTCTGGGCCAATAAGGAATTCCTCAAATGACTTAACCACACCATTTTTGGCAAGGGTACAAAGCAATATTTCTAATGGAGTCCTTTTTATAAGTTCAGAATATTCTGTTAACTGCACTGTGTTATTACACATCTATATCACAGTGAATCTTTTCTTATCTGAAACTATTTGTTTGGTTTTTCAAAAAATGACTTTTTTCTTTGAAGCACTAAAATCTTGGATAAATCATTTTTTAAAGCCTTCCTCCCTTCCTCCCTTCCTCCCTTCCTCCCTTCCTCCCTTCCTTCCTTCCTTCCTTCCCTGGTAAACTGACATGAGAGGAAGGAAACTGAAGACCTACTACACAGAAGTGAAAGAGGAATTCCGGAAGGCAAGGTTAACTGTAGTTTTTAAGTATGCGTATTAAGATAGCTTGCATTGCCATTAAAAGGCTAGAAGTAGTACAACTTCCAAGTTAAGAAAGGAAGCATGCAACAGAATGACTACTCTCAGAGGGAAGGGGGTGGGGAGAGATTAACACATGGACACAGAGAGTAGTTTGGTGGAGGCCTGAGGAGGGGGTGGAAGTGGGGAGCCGAGGTTCAATGGAGGAAAAAAGGGGACATCTGTAAAACTTTCAACAATAAAGATACATTTTTAAAAAAGAGAAACGAAATGAGGATGATTTGCTGCTTTTGGCTATTGCCATGTGGAGAAACTGCTTGAGGGTCCTTGCGACATGGCATAGCAGCTGGCTCCTGTCAGAGCAAGTGATCCAAAAGACACCAGGCAAAGCTATGATGCCCTTTATGACCTCACCCCAGAGATCACAGTCTGCCATTTCTGCAATATCTTATTGTTTATGCAGATCAGCTGTATTTATTGTGGGCGTGCAGCCGATAAGGAGATGAAAACCAAGAGGCAAGATTCATTGAGAGCAGTCTTGGATGTGAGCTACCCCAGATACCACTGCACATCTAACAAACTGACAAAAATTTAAAAGTCCACCATGGGACTTTCAATTTGCTAACTCACTTTGGATAGTCTTGACCTCATGCACAACTTCGATTGCGAATTCTGTGAGTGTGTGCCATGTCCTATGCAATCTGCCAGGGTTTTGTCAGGCTCTGTGGAGAGCCCTGCCTCTCCTCCTGGACTGAGAAACATTGCCTCCAATCGCCGTGCCCGGCTGGCTTGTCCGAGTCCATGACTTCTCTGCAGTTCAGCTCGACAGTCATCGCTGCTCCAGTCCTCGTAGTGTTTCCTCTTCTGTTATTCTGACACCCCACATGTAGAGAGGCCGTGTGGAATTGTGGAAAGATGTGGAAGTCAGAACACCTGCACTCTATTCCTAGCTCCAGCACTGTAAGCTGTGTGACTTTAGGGAAGTCGCTGAACTTCGGTAAGTTCATTTATGCCACCAATGTGTATTACCTTCTTACCAGTGTGGGGCTAGGTGCTGAGAAGTCAATGATACATGCTATGAAGAAAAAGTGTAGGATGCTCTGTGGGGAGGGTGGGGAGCCTTCAAGTAACCTGGTAGCGCAGGCCTTTCCAGAGGAAATGACACTTGATAAGATGAATGACGAGCAGGTGTGGCCTAGGAGTAACGGGGGAGGAAACACATTCAAGACCGAGGGAACAGCATGTGCACAGGCCCTGCGGTAGGAGGGACTTGGCACTTTGAGCTTCTGGTCAGATCAAAGAAAAGCATGGGAAGAGCCATCTAAGATGAGGCTGGGCAGGAAGGCAGTGGAAAGAGCACGCCAGGTCCTGTTAAAGATTTGTTCTTTGTCCCAGGGCCTGTGGTGGGAGTAGGAGAGAGACAAGCTCTAATATGTTTTCAAAAGATCACTCCGACTAGAATGTGGAGGTGTCCTGGAGAGGAGCAGAGGTGGCTACGGCGAGACCAGTGAGGTGGCCAGGAGGACAGTGGTTTGGAATAGGATGGGGGAGCAGAGATAAACAAGTATGTTAGTCATTTCCGGCAGGGCTACCCTGCCTGCAGATTGCGTTACATCTACCCGATTGGCCCGAGTGTTACTTACTGAGCGCTTCGTTCATTCAACAACGTTATGGAACCAGACTCTTTTCTAGGTGCGAGGATACAGCGGCCAGCACAGAGCCTGCCTCAGAAAGCTTGCTCTCTCGCAAAATGGTTACGGTCTGGCGGGGCTGTTGTAGGATCAAGTGAGATAAGCAAGCTGCCCAAATGTGAATGGTTCCTTCGGGATCTTAGTTCACTTAACTCTAGACAACACCTTTTTCAAATTCTTACCTGTAATAATTCCCTGTGGCTGCCGTAACAAATTACCACGAACTTAGTGGCATAAAAGGCGACAAATGTATTACCTTTAGTTTTGCAGGTCCGAAGTCCTAAATGGGTCTCCCTGGGTTACAATCAAGGTGCTGGCAGGGCTGCGCTCCTCTGGAGGTTCCTGGGGAAATGTTTCCTTGTTTTTCCTGCTTTTAGAGGCCGTTGGCATTCTTGGCCCATGGCTCTTGTATCTTCAAAGCCAGCAGAGGCCAGTAGGGTGTTTCTCATGTCATCTCACTCTGAATCTTACTATCCTTCCTTTCTCTATCACTTACAAGGGTTCTTGTGATTACATTGGCCCCATCTGGATAATTCCGCAAACTCTCCATCTGAAGATCCTTCATGTAATCATGTAGCAAAGTCCCTCTGCCAGTTAACACGTGCACGGGTCCTGGGGTTGGGACGAGAACGTCTTTGAGGGCAGGGCATTCTGCCTACTACGCTCCAAAATGCAGCGCTAGTAGGTCCAGTCATGAAACAGAGTCAAATTTTCTCTTCTCTCCTTTTGGTTTTGTTCCCAGTGTGCTACTAAGCAGTAAAGTGACTGAAACACAGGAACAACCAAAGTTGAACCAGTCTCTTTTTTCTGCATCTGAGAGGTTTTAAGAGAATCCCAGAGAGCTGCTCCTTGATGAGAGGGCCAAGTGTCAAACCACAGGCCTCTCCCAGGGCTGCTGGGGAGAAGCCCTCAGAGGCTTGCTTCTGGTCATCAGAGCTGACTCACTGTTTCCAGAATATTCCAGCCAGTGTCTGGAAATCTTTAACTGTGAGAGCTCTGTTGAGCAAGATTTCCTACCTACAGGGCTACTAGTGGGAAAACAAAAAGACACGTACTGAGTATCTCCTGAGCCCTGGCCGGGTGGCTCAGTTGGTTGGAGGGTTGGCCTGTGTACCAAAGAGTTGCAGGTTCAATCCCTGGTCAGGGCACATCCGTGAGGCAACGGATCGATGTTTCTCTTTCACATCAATTTTCTCTCTCTCTCTTGCCCCCTTCCTTTCTCTCTCAAAACCAATAAACATATCCTCGGGTAAGGATCAAGGGAAAAAACACACAAAGAGTGTCTCCTGACACACTTAACAGCACAGAGGCAGGAAAAAATTCAGATGGATAAGAGAAGACACGGAACTTGTATCCTTTTGGGGGAGAAGAAATTCTAAGCAAGTCCTTAAAGTATTAAACTTTCTCATAATGCTGCTATTAAAGTATGAGAAAAGCTACCGCTGGGGATTTTTAGTGACCCATTTAAAACTAAATTAATTGGCATTTCATTGTCAGGGACCAGGCTGCAGTTTAATAAATCTCTCCTGTGGCCGCTCTAGAGGAGCAGCTCTGAGAAGGGAATGAAGGATTGTGCTCAAGTCCTCTTTTTACTTTCCAGCCAGTGACTAGGGTTCCCTAATTCCAGATAAGAAAGGGCCCGGCCCAGTAAGAGCAGGTGACAGACACTGCCCCCAGGTGCACAACTGCGCCACGCCCTAAGCCTGGTGGCCGGGAGCTCACAGGCTCCTCGGCCCTCAGCTGCTGCCCTGAGAGCCAGGGCCTGAGGCACTGGCCCTGCGGGGTGGGCTTGAGAGGAAGGCTGGGTACTAGAATGTTCCAGAAGGCAAGGCCATTATCTGAACAAAGGTGGGATCTGACCTCGTGAGTATGACAGGGACAGGAGTTGACAATGGGAAGGGGAGCTGAGAAAGGGGGCACCTTTCCAGCCACCTGTCTTTATTGCTTAGCAGGTACCGTGTGTCGTGTCCGATTTGCTTCCTCAGTGACAGCGAGTCTCCTTTTCCCCTGGGCTCATGAGGGGGTCCCTGGGAGAAGCAGCCAAATGAACTTCAGGTAAGACTGGCCTCATCTTTGAAGGAAAAAAATGCACAAGAGGCAGCCCATCTGCAGCATCCACTTTCCTGGGCTCACAGGGCCTTTCTTTCCTCCTTTCTCAGCCCCTCTCAGAACCCCTCTCCAGCTCCCGCTCCCGCTCCCGCTCGCTTTCGGTCCCTGTCATCAGCATCATCTCCGCACCTTTCAGTCCTGGCACCAGGACGCCTGAGGCCTGGCTGCCCCGCCTTAGTCTCCAGTTTCCAGGGCACCAGCAGAACAGAGGCCCATTCCGCCAGAAATGGAGTCTTCTTCCCCACGGGGCGAGCAGGAAAGCGGGGGAATGGGAGGTGAGGGGCAGGGGGCTCCCCCCCCTTGGACCCCTGGCATCGAAACCCTGCTGGGATTTACAAGCCCTGCTTCCTTGTGCATCGCCTTCTACAGCCGCAGTCTTTCTGTTAAAGCTGGAATTGATTCACGAGGTAATAAATGGAAGAATCTTCCCCAGGCTTTCCAGCAAAATTACTCCTGTGATTAGTGGCAGTAAGCAGGCTTTTACAACTGCAGATAAGCTTCTCTGATGTCCTGTGTGTCTGCATGTGTGAAATCCAGGGCTACTCATGTGGCTGCAAAGAGGAGGCAGGGCCAGAGGAAAATGTGGCCATTAGTGTCCCGAGTTTCTTGATTTGTTCCTGGGAGGAACTGCTCTTTAATTCTTTTACTAGAAAGCCACAGCTCATTAAAACCAGCTAGACACAGAGAGCATAAAATAACAACACTTAAACTCTGACTTTGCCTCGGGGTGTAGTGACCTGCCTAGTCAGACTGCCCTGGTGTTGATTTTAGAGCAAAGCTGCCTCTGTAAATAAATCACCAGGTGGCCCTGCCCGAGCCTCTGGGAAGTCTGTGTCACCTGGTCTGTCACTTCTGCTGTAGGCAGTTTCCACAGTCGGATGCAGGGCTGGCGTCAGCCCGAGTGGCCTGTTTGCAGGGTTGCTGAGCTGATGAACAGGGAGATCAGCTGATCGCCTTTAAAAGTCCATCTCAGGCCCCGAGAGCTGCAGGCCCAGATAGAAGCTGTGCAATAAATAATCAACAGTACCCTTTTCAAGAGATGAATCTGGAAAAATCTTAAGTGAAATCTTATGTTATTATTATTGCTGTCACAGTCTTCTCTTTTAAGGAATCACTTAATGAGTTCTTTTTAAACACAAATAATCCTCTCTTAATTTTCTCTCCTCTGGAAATGCTGATTTTCATATGTTGGAAAATGGTTATTCCTCTAGAGAACAGGGCACATGGGTGAGTGAGCCATTTAGCAGCAATATAGTTAAAGGGTTGAGAGTTAATCATTTCTCTTCCTACTGCCAGTAAATCTGTTTTGTGTGACCCAGTTTGGAGAACGCTAGGGAGCACACAGATGAACATCTGAAGACACTATATCAGCAGGGCAGCCCTTGCCTCTCTGGGGTGCGGTATTTATGGAGGTGGTGACTATTGAATGGGCCCAGGAAGGACACAGTGACCTCACAGCCCTGATTCACTTCCCGAGAACATCCTGGGCACGCTGTTTGTTTCTGCCTGTCCTCTGGGGAAAAGGGGGGAATGCAAAGCAGCAGAGAATGTGTTCTTCAGAGACCAAAAGCAACAAAAAAATATTGCAAGGAGCCGAGTTGATCTACTGAAGTCCACACTTAATGTTCTTCCTTCTCCCAGGGATAAAAACGACATTGAACATTTAACAATACACGGCGAATGTAGTCCCAGTTGGAACCAGAGGGACACTCAGTAAACAAGAATGGATTTAACACTCTAAAATAAACCAAGCAGCACAGGGAGAGGGAAGTTCTTGCAGTCAGAAGACACATGAGCTAAATGTCAGCTTAGCCATGATCATTACTTCCATCCAATATTGATGCTTCAGCATTTACAAAATGCACTTAATGCTCACAGACATCCTGCAGGGTAGGTCTGGGTTGAATATGTCTCCCTGAAAGTAATTTAAGTCCTAATTCCAGCATCTGTGATATGACCTTATTTGGAAATAAGGTCTTTGCCAATGTAATCAAGTTAGGATGAAGTCATACTGGATTAGGATGGGCCTTAACCCGATGCTGGTGTCCTTGTAAAATGAGGAAAATTTAGACACATATAGAGAGGAGACTGCCATGTGAGGACACAGACACACAGGGAAGATAGCCATGTGACAATGGAGGCAAATGTGTCATGCAGCTGCAATCCCAGGAGGCCAGGATTGCCACCCACCACCAGAAGCTCGGAGAGAGGCATGAACAGATTCTGAGCTGCCAAGAAGGAACCAATCCTGCTGACACATTGATTTTGGACTTTTAGCCTCAAGGTTGTGAGAAAATACATTTTTATTGTTTTAAGCCACATAGTTTGCAGTACTTTGTTATAGCATCCTTAGGAAACTAATAGTGTGGGTATTATATTTTCATTTTATAGAAGAAAATCACAGGTTTCAGAGATGTTAAGAAATTGCCTAAGTGCCTGGCCAGGTGTGGCTCAGCGGCTGAGCATCGAGCTAGGATCCAGGAGATCGTGATTCGATTCCTGGTCAGGGCACATGCCCAGGCTGCAAGCTCGATCCCCAGGTGGGGCGTGCAGGAGGCAGCCGCTCAGTGACGACACTCTCATCAGTGATGTTTCTATCTCTCTCTGAAATCAATAAAGATATATTTAAAAAAAAGAGAAATTGCCTATAATTACATAGCCAGTAGAAGGCTAACATCGAGACTCAGAAGCCAGGGCTGTGACTTCAAATCCTAGGCTCTCCACAACACACGACCTCTGGAAACTGTTGGCACAGAGGTGACCAAAGAGATGCGCAGCCATTTCATTTCTGGGTCTATACCAAAAGAACTGAAAGCAGGGTCTCAAAGAGCTATTTTTACATCCACATTTATAGCAGCATTATTCACAATGCCCCAAAGTTGGGAGCACCCCAAGTGTTCTTCGATGGATGAGTGGATAAACAAAATATGGAAGAGACATACAATGGAATATTATCTACCCTTAGAAAGAAAGGAAATTCTGACACATGCTACAACATGAATGAACCTAGAGGACATTTTGCTAATGGAAATAAGCCAGTCACAAAAAGACAAAGACAAAGACAGTGTTTGTCTACCCTCTTATATGAGGTACCCAGAGTCGTCGAATCCATAGAGACAGAAAGCAGAACGGTTGTTGCCAGGGCCTGGGGGGAAGCGCCAATGGGGAATTGTTGTTTAATGGGTATAGTGTTCAGTTTTACAAGATGAGAAGAGTTCTTGGTGTTATAACCGCATAAAAGAGTTCTCGGTTTTATAGCCTCATAAATGTACTTACTACTGAACTGTACACTTAAAATGGTTAAATGGCAAGTTTTATGTGTATTTACCACAATCTAAAATCAAGCAGAGATGTGGATGGAGCTGGTGCTGATGGCAGATTGCTGGGTTGGCCATGAGAAGGCAGGCAGATTAGACAGGCTGTTTTCCTCGTTTAAGAAAACACTGTTTCTGCCTGTGTGTTACTTGCACCCTGTCGCCTGCCTTCCTCAGGTGGGGCCTGGAAGCCCACACTGACAGGTGCCAGCTCTGCCCTTCATGCCAGCACACACTCTGCTGCTGTTACTCCAAACTGCCTTCCAGGCAGCTTGGCTCAGGTCTTCAGCATCTGCCCCCGAGACGTACGGTGCTATGTTATCTCAAAAGACTTGGGGCACGCTCCCTTTCTTTGTCCACAGGAGAGCAATTCTGATTGTGCTGCTTCCTGACTTTGCCAGCTTGTGGTGGAGATGAGTCATGAGGGTCCCTGCTATGGGCTGTTCCCTTCGCTTCCAAAGCCATGCTCCTTGGGGTCAGAGCTCTGGCTAAGAAAACGGCTTCAGTATTGTTTCCTGACCTGCAGGGGATGCACTCTCAGTGCTCTAGATGGGTGGCACATGCCTTTGTTTTGTTTGCCCCCACCTCCCAACTCTTCTTTGTGTTGCTGATACAACACATTCACAGCCCGATTCACTTCACGTTTATAACTCATTGTACTGAGTTTAAGGGTTGCAAAGGTGCATCACAAAATAATCTGGCCCTTCTCGATCTATTCTTGGCCCATCTAAAGATGACACGTTCAGTGCCCCCTTGTCCTCTGGCTTCCAGTCAGATTCATTCCCTGGGAGGCACTGTCAGGGGATGTTAGGCAGCAGGAGAGTCCACCCACAGGAGCTGCTCTCTCTCTCTCTGCTGGCCCCAAGGCTGTGACCCACAATCTGCAGTGATCTTCCCCGAAAATCAATCCTCTTATCCACAGTGAACGACCCAGAAAGCCAGCCTGCCATGAGTCAGATTTACAGGAAGCCAGATTGCTATCTCCAGTGGCAATCCAGGAAGCCAAACAAGAACTTCTGCAACAATTGACCCCACGTGATCAGGACTGGATTAATACATGACAATTTACCTAATTTATGTCCGTGCTTCCAACTTAGGACCAACCAGAGAAAGCCACATATGTCCCCTTAACCAATTATACAGGACGCCCACCTCTAGTTAATCCCTCCTACAGCTTCCCCAGGCCACCAGCCTCCCATCAGCACACACCTGAAGTCTTCACTTTTTTGCTCTGTGAAGCTGTCCCACTCCTTTGCCTGCCTGGGATCCCTGACAAAAGGAAACTGATGGTGGCTGACTCCCCTGCTTTAGTAACCTAAGAATAAATAGCCTTTGCTGTTCTCATTTGGTTGGTCCTTGTTTATTTCGAAAGGGCCGGTAAACTTCTTATCTTCCTAGTGTCCCGCCCGGTGATGATGAGACTCAGAGCCCAGGTTCCCCAGTGTGGACTAGATTCCCTCCCTCTGCTGGGGAGAAGTGTGCGGCGAGCAGAGTGTCAGCAGGAGCACTGTCCCAGGGAAGAGCCCGGGCCGGGCTTGGCTGGACTTCTGGTGCTCATGAATGAGAGACATGGGACACCTGAATTCTTTTAAGAGCCAGTGGTCAGGCAAGACCGTAACAGAAGTTTAACTCTGGTTCCTACTTTATTTTCTAGTTGCATCCACCCCAAGAGGGTTGGGGCCTATTCTTACTCTTGCCAATAGACCCAAGCCCACTAGTGTGGCCCGAATCCCCACTGGACAGATTTCCTCTCTGCCAGCTGCCTGTCTCCATGGCCAAGCCAGCTGCCGGCACTGTCCTTGTTCTACCCGCTCCCCTCAGGGATCTCAGCCCTTCCTTTCTCTCCCCAGGCCCCAGCACACACACTGTTGCTTCCTGTATCAGGTGCAGGACTAGCCAGCATCGTTCTCACAAGCCGCCCAACACACCATATCTGCATCCTTCAGTCTCCCTGCCAAGCGTGGCTCCAGCGGAATTTTTGCACAGATTGAGAAGTGGCCACATGGTGGCACTATAAAGCTGCCAGTGCTCTGGGAAACTTGGCAAGCTGCAAAGCTCCAGGGCGTCAGGATCTGTATTCTGTTTTTGTGAATGTCAGAAAATGAAAATTGATAATGGTCAACAACCTCCAGAAAATCTGAATACATTTTGCCAAGAACTCTTCCTAATCAATGGCCATCAGTGTTTGACACTTGCCAACATCAACTCTCCTTCCTCAGCACACGTCCCCACTGCCCGAGGCCCTGTTCTCTTTGCACTCAGCACATGTGCAGTGTGCCCTAAATGGTCTCTCAGTTGCTATGAATCCAAAAATACACACAGAGCGATTTAAGAAAGATGAAAGTATCTTACCTAAGCATGAGTGAAGTGGTTTCTCCTTTTGTTTCTCCTTTATGCTAAATAAATAGATGCCTTTGCCCTTTCCACATACATAGCTGGGCAAATCACATGCACAAATGAAAACTGTCCACATCTAGAAAATCCCTCAGCCGCCCTGGTCGATTAGTCATTACATATTTACCTAGCACCGGCGAGGTTGCCCAGGTAATCATACAAACATTTGGTATCTTCCCACACCTCTCCTGTCTGAGTTAAAGTCTTAGGAATTAAGGTTTGTTTGGGGCACATTTTAAAAAACAGCACTGGTGAGATTCAGGCGGATCTTATTTTTTCACGTGACCAAATGATAACCTGATATTCCCCGGTTCCGTGTGAAAGGCAGCAAAGCACAGGGGGGAGAAATATACCTTCTGGGTCAAGATTAGGGAGGGAGTGACTCGAATCCTGGCTCAAGCCTTCCTTTATTTATGACCTTGACCAAATGTTCTCAGCTACTTTGACCTTTAATTTGCTTATTTTTTAACGGGTGTAAAGAGTATCTGGCTCCTAAAGTTGTTTTTTTTCCGGGGTGGTGGTGGCGGGAGTTATATGAGCTAATGCAAATATTCATACTAGGTGCTCATCATTGGTAGCAAGCATTCCTGTGAGTAGGTTGGATGTTTCTATCTCTCCCTCTCCCTTCTTCTTTCACTAAAATCAACAAAAAACATATTAAAAAAATTTAAACACCTTGAGCAGAGAGAGCAACCCTAACTAGAAAGCCCAGTGTATAAAGAATGATTTTATACAAGATGAGGGTAGAACCAGACAACTTCTGTGATTAAACGTCGAGGCGTTCTAGCAGGTGTCAGGCCTGTGGCTAGCAGGAGACAAGCCAGCAGCACTGAAGCAGGCTGTCCGCATCCTGATTTGCTATTCATACATCTCCAGGGAGTGGAAAATCATCTATGAAAAGAACGAGATTCCTGCTAGGGCTCCTTAGTGGCTCCTTATTTTACACTTGTCCTGTGACAGCACAAGGGAAGCGGTGTAATTCTCTCAGTTTTTTATGTGACCTGTCTCGCTGATGACAACTATGCAGAAGTCTTGACCCGTCTGGCCTGTGACTTGATTTTGGATCTTGGCATCCAAACCATCTCTGAACCACCCACACAGTAGAGAATTGCACATGGCTTCTGGCTCACACAAGGTGTTCAATAAGTATGTGTTGTAAGAAAAAATGAACTGCAAAAATAAGTGTGTATTTTACTAATACTTAATTCTGGGCCTTAAAGATCATTAAGACAGCCTCACAGGAAAATGCAGTTCAAAAGTTTGAGGTAGAAAGTGTTAGTGGTCTTTCTTTCTGGAGAAATTAAAATCATAAGCATTTCCTTCCTCTCTTATATACCGTGTACAAACAATCCCTAGAAACGAACTGCCTGGAGTATTTAATTTCTTAATTAATTCAGTTTTGCTCTTTGGTATAAATAGGATGATGCTCAGGCTGAATGAAAGAACAGGAAAGTTTAGGGGATACAATCCAAAGAGGAATTTCAACTCCCTCCACATCTGCTGTTCTATTTTGCTTTAAATTAGATTTGTAAATTAATTTAATTTTTCATGTGAAATTGCTCAGTTCTCCCTCACCCCCTTTTCTTTTCTTCCAGCAGCTGGTCCACTTGTCTGTGCCCCCAGTCCTTCACCAGGAGACCAAACTCTTCTTTCCACATCATCTGACAATTCTTTTTCCATCATTAAAAAAAAAAAATCACTTAAACTATATAGGTGATGTCTTGTAAGAAGAGCATGGCATCAATGGACAGGACTAGGCTTATTGGTATATGACAAAGACAAATATCCCCCTCACTGGTGTTATAAATTCCACTGATTTATCTCTTTTAACATGCAAATACTCAAGGTAACACAATACTATACAACTGGACACAGCTTCACCTTTGTTTCCTCATCTGGAAACACTGAGACATAGCTTGGGGCTAACTATTCCACAGGGCTATTCTTGGGAATTGTATTTTCATGTACTTATTAACACTCAGTTTCCCAACAACCAAGATTTTTATCTGCTGAACACAGATATCATACAAGAAAGTGGTGAAATAAAATGAAGGAATCAGGAACAAGGAGCACAGTAGCACAAAGTCAAGACTAAGGTAGGAAAAACATGCTCAGATGTTGGGGGTGGGGTGGCTACGTAGTTTCTGTAATTAAACTTTAAATATAACTCATGTTTTTGAAAGTTCAAGGTTAAGGGTCAGTTACATGGTTTTCGTTTTCAGAGAGAAGAAGGCTCCTAAGAGATGGCATGTGGTACTCGAATGTCTCTCTGTGCCCACACATGGTGGAAGGAACCAGGGAGCTCTGGGGTCTCCTTTATAAGGACACTAATCCCATTCATGAGGGCTCCACCCTCATGACCTAAGTTCCCCCCAAAGGCCCTACCTCCTAATACCATCACATAGGATTTCAACACATGAGTTTGGGGTGGGGGGTGGCACAGACATTCAGTCTATGGCAGTGGCAGATTCCTCTGCTCAGCAGTAGGGTGGGTCTGGTCATGGAAAACTCATATCTTTTTCTCTTTTTTCAATAAAAAAATGAACTCATTTTTTTTAAAGTTGCCTTTTTTGAACACAGTTAAACCCCTTGAGTCAGAGGGATGAGGAAATGTTCAGCGAGCTAATAAAAGCCACAAGAAAGAAACCAGGAGGAGTTCACCTGCGCTGGACTGAGTGCTTGGCTCCTCATCAATAGCCCATTACGCTCCCTCCCCTCCTTCCTTGGCAGAGTCCTCAGCCCACACTCCACGTGCCCTCAGCACACTTGTCTGTCTCTCATTCTGGAATCTCATTCTGGAGTTGCTTGAGGGGAGAGTTTCTTTTTGTCTTTCATCTCAGTATCACCACTTCTGAGCAGATTCTTAGCTCCAAGGGGGCAGAGAATCCATTCTGTTATTTTCTGTACCTCCTGCTCAGTCTCTAGCAAATATTTGTTGTATGAATAAATACATTACCCAGCAAATTGCAGGCACTTAATAAGTATTTCTTCAATTAAAGAATTGTGCTTAAAATTAAATCATATTTTATGCAATTGAGGAGTTAAGTATTTTGAGAAACATTTACTATATCCTATATAAAGTGATTATCTTATCTACTTAAAACCTCTAGTCCTCTCTTTAGGTTTTCGAATTATTCAAATAACACATGTGTCTTGCAGAAAATCTGGAAAACACAGAAGAAAATGAAAATGATACAGAATTCCTCCACACAAAATGAAGAACTGATATTACAGTCTTAATGGCACACGCAATTTTTATCCTGCTTTTTACTTGTTCGTGAATATTTTCCTACATTGTTAAGGCACATGGGTGTGCCTTAATGTTATCTAGCTACTTATCTTATTACTTCTAACATAGGTTTGTTTTGATTTTCCATTATTATAAATAATATTGAAGGGAAAATTGAATCTAAATTTCTGTCTTCATTTCTGATTGTGTGCTTAGAATAGATTCCTAAAAACCTTCTCCCAAGTCGTTCATGGCAATATATTCAAGAAACACTGGTACTTTCTGCCTTTCGTTAGTGACTCTGGGAGAAGGTAAACATGGTTACCAGCTATTAGTTTGCTAATTGTCCTTATTTGAAGCTAGTGACCAATAATTTCTACTACTCTTAGCCTTGTGCCCACCTCCAAAACTGCATCATTATCTCAGCCAGGCTTGCAATGGCCCCGCACCCTCCAGGGTAGCCTGTGCACTCTGGATGTTTCCGTGACATCCAGAGAAGGGTTTTGAAAAAGCCAAGATTGATGGGGTCCATTCAGGACTGTGCTCTTTAGGTGGAAAGGATAAAAGGTAAGTGCATTTTTATGACGGCTTTCAGTCATCCTGAACACCTATTGACCCAACCAACCCCTTGAGTTTATGCCCCTTGTAACCCTCTGCAGAGCACTCTGCTCTATACGCACTCCAGGGCATGCTGATTCTCTAAACACAGGCTGCGGCAGCTGGCCATCTTTTCTTCTTTCTGCCTAAAATACCTCATTAGAAGTGGAGATGAGTATCCTTTAGCCCAATTCGTTACATCAGCAATGCAGCCTCCACTGCAGGAGGGATGGCTTACCTGGGCGGTCCAGAGGTAATCCTTTCCTGGCTAAGACCTAAGTGGCTACAGATTTTAAACAGGGCTGAAAAGAAATTGCCACAAGGCTGAAGATGCAGAACTGGTCCTGGTCACTAGCTCCGCGTCCACCAAGGAAGCTGTTGTGTGATTCCCTGCGGCTGCTGGCCCATGACCTCCAGCTGCCCCTGGGATAGGGGCCAAGCAGCCTGCATGAAAAGCCACAGAGGAGAGGACAGGACGGCATGCAAGGTGGCCATGTGGCCTAGGAGGGGGTCAAGAGAGTCCAGATGGCAAAGCGCCTACTGCTGTTATTAGAAAATTTGTGGGTTACAGTTCCCTGAGAGAAGAAAGGAAATCCTTGCAAATCAGGGGAACTGCAGTCATGTGTTGGAAAGCTGCATCTCTCAGGTATAAGATAAGCACAGAGCCAAGGAGGAGGTGAGAAGAGTGGTAGAGGGAAGGTGCAGGTAACTGTTAACACGCCCAGGTTCATAGCCAACTAGTTCCTTCTGCTACTCTGACAGTTTTGTTTTAGAACAAAAGAAACATTTGGTCAGGAAATAGATGACAGGCAGGATTAAAGCAGACATTAATTAATAGCATAAACTTTAAATAAGTGATACACACACTTAACTGCAGCCCAAACACTGTGGTTTAAATAATATTACATGGCCAACAACTGTTGCCAATATATTTTTACAAGGCTGTTAAGTACTGCCAACAGTCTGATCTTGAGCCAAATTACTCTGGAATATCGTGGCATGGAGCACAGCACCGTGTTTTTGTGAAAGACTCAGGATACCAGGGGAACAATCCATATAGCTCATGACTGTGTCGTGGGTGCCGGAATGTATGGGTGGGAGCCAGCCCTCAGGATTGAGGGTCTCACCTCCGTACCTCTGATGGCATGTGGGCGTAGAGTTAGAATGGGTGGGGCATCTCATTAGGAGGCAGGGAAGCCAGGACCTGAGGCTTGTCTTTTAAAACCCCGAGAGTATATTTCATAACTGAGTTGGGAACTTCTCCTGGCTTACCCTTTGCCTCAGCCTGTGTGCCCTATAAAATGCCAATGATCTCTTCCAAGAGCAGATCTCAGCACTGGCTGAGCTCGGCTTGCAGAAGCCTGGAGCAGGTCTCCTTGAGATCATCACCGTCAAAACAGGCCCAGCATCCATCAAATGCTCACTGCATCTGTGGCCAGGCCAGGCCTGCTGCCCGTCTTCATAGACCTCCTGGCCAGGGCTGCTTCCCCTCTCTCCCAGTGGGACTTCCTTCGTGCCTTACTGACGTTCCTCTTAATTTCATGACATTTTAGCCAAATTGCATGATTAGTAAGCTCCGGTTCAGTGTATTTTTCAGAATCAGGAGATGCAGAGGCCTGGGAGTTTGGCTAAGATTTAACTGGTACCTAACCCAGAGTAGAGCTGAAAGCCTGCTGAGGGGGCAGATGGATTTCTTACCTCCGGCTTTTTCCAGAGGTTCTCTGCAGAGTTGGCTCTGGCCTGGCTGTGTATTGCGCAGTCTCCCAAGGCACTGGCGGAGATGAGCAGATGGGTGCTGGGTGAAGACATTGGGTTTCTGGGGTACGGCAACCACACAGACCATCAACAGAAGCATCAATCACTTGCCATGGAGCATGGAGTAAGTTGCCATAACTATTTACGGAATGAAGAAATCAATGACTTCAACCATGGATCACTGTGAGAAAGGGAGAGAAGAAATCTCATCTACACCAGGAAGTATAGATAACCAGTTATTTTCCTGGGAACAACCACCCTTCCCACCCCAACCTCCACCCTTTGAATGAAGGATGGTATGGAATATGTAACAGGCATACATTGATCTTTTTGTTTCCTCCCCTGCAGTTTCCCTGCCATCAATACTAAGCCATGACAAGTGGGAAAGAAGGGAGCCCCTGCCAACTGTAAAAAGGAGAGGAGAATGTTCTTTTCTTTGTGGGTGGATATAAAACTGAGCTGAGAGGGGACATGAAGTGGAGGCAAGGGGTCCGCTGCGAGTGTCCTGGCGACCATCTGTTGCGGTTAGGTGAGGTGTAGCAACAGCTTGAGGGGCAGACGTGTCAAGTACCAATGGAGTCTGGAGCCCTCCTCACTGTCCCTCTCCCCCACCCAGCTCAGCTCTCTGCCATGAAATGTCTCCTGGGTCACTGTGGTTGGAAGCTAAAAATGCAAAATACAAGAACAAAAATGAATGGCACCAAAACAGTGCAGTCCGAGCTTGCCATCTGTGAGTTTTCAGAGCGATTTTGCTTCCAACCTCGCCTCCAGAGGTGGCTGACGTTATTTTCATAGGCAGAGCTTCCCATATCCCGGCAGCCTTCTTTGGCTGCCAGAAATAGAGTATTGGGGTCGAGAAGCTTCCCCAGAGATCTGATCCCCTCGAGAAGAATGTTCTCTGTGGCTCCAGGGGATGCGCCGAGCATGACGTGTCTTACGGAGGAGGCCTCCTGCGGGCCTTGCAGCTGCACTTTCATCAACATCAGCCCCACGCACGAAACCCTCCATGACCCTGTATTTCCCAATGGATTATTTCTTAACAGGGAATTCTAAATTTTTCTTCCTGGCTTTCAACACCCTCCTTAGTCTGACCCCACCCTGCTTATGCAACTTGTTTTGGCCTCAACATCTGATCCCCAGCCTGGTTGCCCTGTTGGATTGTCTGTAAATTCCTCACTTCCAGAGACTCTTCCCAGTGTCCTGGCGCTCTCTCCCTTTCTGATCACCGGTGGGGCTTTTCGCACATTAATTGTGCACTCTCTCCCGAAGCTCGCCCTCATCTCTCTTGTGTCCGTTTTGTTTCCCCCAACTCACTTAAAAATGCATTGAGGTCAGAGTCACTGCGCAGTTCTTCCCTTTGGAGCCCTATCTTGGTTAATACAGACGAGGGTGAGCTTTCCCTGGGGTCAGGTGCTGGGTCTCCTACCTGGGACTGAGCGCTGTTAGCTGTGACCCGCTGTGGAGCAGGGAGGGCCAGCTAGTTCGTGGAAGGGGAAGGGGAAGGGGAAGGGGGCAGCAGCAGGCTGACAGCTACGGTGAGCAATTCCTGGACGCCGAAAGCGTTTAAGTGGAAAGGTTCTGATGGCTCCTAGGGCTCCTGCCCTTTCTTTTCATTCCTCTCGCCTCTCCTCCCTCCAGCTTAGGCATAAGGTCCGGGCTGAAAGAGAAACCCCGGGCTGCGGTCCTGCTGGGAAGGAGCCCACGCCACCTCACTGGGCTGGGCTCCTCCCTGCGTGAGGTTCCATGTGATGGGAAGAGGCATTTGCCACAGAAATTGTGCTTCTGGGAGCCTGGCTGCTGCAGACGCCCCTCTAAACACCTGTACCTCTAGGGTAGGAAGGCGAGCTCCTCTCTCGCCCTGTCAGCACTTCGCTTCCTTGCATTGCTGGTAAGGCAGGCGGTGGGAGCCCCAGGCAGAGCAGTGGCGGCTAGCTTCTCCCGCCTCCGTGGCGCGCAGAGAGGGCTGCCCTTTAGATTCCCTGGTGCCAAGCATTCCCCCCGGAAAGCTCGCTTTCCTTCTCCAGCGTGCCCTCCTCTCTCCCAAGGACCTGCTGGTTCACACCTACCTCATTCATTAAAAGAGAAGATGGGGGACACACAGCCCGGGGCCCCCAGGACACTGTGCAGCAGGGTAAGGCCCCTCCCCTGAGCCTAGGGCTTGGTCAACCCCAGGGGGGAGAAGGGGGAGGGGGAACAAGGGAGGGAAAGGAAAGCCCCTTGGGAACAGAAGTTCCTCCACTTCAGACTCTTTCCCTTGACCTTGGGTCTCTAGGTCATACCGTGTCCACCTGCTGCCAGGGACTGCTGGCCACGAGCTTGGGCTGCTGGTTGGGGGTTGGGGGAAGTGGAGGGTGGTGGCGAGGTTCAAATTTGTTAGAGAAAAACACCTTATTTTAAAATGTTTGCCCTCTGCTACTCTGTTGTAGGGCACAGCTCTCATTTCCAAGCCCTAATTTTGGGTTCATTGGCACGAGTTCTGCCTTCCGAGGCGACAGAGGAGGCAGCAAAGTCCTCTGAGCTTTCCGGAGGCTCTGCCTGTGCTGTGCCGAGCCCTTCACGCCTGTCACCACGTTCGCACAGCCGCCTGCAGGGGCACTTTTGTATATATCATACCCATGAAAAGCTGAGGGCCGAGGGAAGGCGACTTGCTCCTGACAGCGGTCTCCCCCCCGGCAGTCCTCTCCTCCTGCCCTCACTCACTCCATTCCTGTCGCCTCCGTTCCTCAGCGTCCCTACCCCAGCCCATGCCCCGTAATCTCCTACCCCATTCCACGTTTACATTTTCCTGCCGTTCTCACCTTCTAGCATTTATGTAATTTTCTTATTTACGAAGTCTTTTTGTCTTCTGCTAGAAGGTAAGCTGCCCAGGGAAAGGGAGCTAGGTCTGTTTGTTCACTGCTGTGTCCAAAGCACTTGGAACAGTGACTGACATGTGGAAAGCATCCATCAATAGCTAAGAAATCAGTTTAACGAAAGGTGACCCTAGTGTCGATCTAGCAAGAGGCAGAGCTGGATTTGAACTCCAAAGCTGGTCATCCTGCTTCCCCACCTCTAACCCGTGGCCTGTGCGGATGGACAGCGCGTCGTTGGCTGCTCTAGAGATGCCCGGTAGCTGGATTTCCCCTCAGCCACTCCCTCGTACCAGAGATACTAGAGCTGTGTGTGTGAACATAGGGCCTTGCCTTGTTTTTCCTGGGTGACAGGTTTGCTGGCGTCCTGCCTGTCCTGATGAGGTGGCACGTTCCTGGTCACAGAGCACTAAGCTTTATGGTCCTTGGGAGTGTCCGGAATGAATCCTCTTGGAAAACAACACAAACTGTTGGGCCCATGCTGAGTGCTCAAGACATATGCTTGTGATCTCTCCAAGTCAGACACCTGTCACATTCCGAATTGGCTCCCGGCCTTGCTTGAAGGATTTGCTCTCTAGGAAATTATGGAGGAAAACAGCTGGGGCTTGTAAGGCATGAGCTGGAGGTGCCAGGGCAGAACAGAGCCTGAGAGGATGTGAGGAGAAGCCTTGGAGCAGGGACACCAGGCATTACCTGGATGGCTGCTCTCTGGGCAGAAACACAGCTGAGCCCCTGAGGGTTGGGCTGCTGCGGTGGTTTTGTCGTTTTTGTTTTTAATGAGGTTCTAAATATGGACCCTAATTAGTGTGAAGAAGCTCCATAATGTGAGGGCAGAATTGGGCCAACAGGGGTCCAGTGGCTTTGAGGATGCAGGCGCTTCACTGCTCACCCGCCATCAGTTCCCTCGGGACAGGTCCTCTCCTGGACTCAGTCACCCGATCCTTCTCCTTGTTATGCTTGTGGTTCTGGTTTCTGTTTTGTTTTTCTTGTTTTTGTTCCTGTTATTAGCTGACCTTGTTTATGTTGGAATTGAGGACAGTTTTCATCCTAATCTCGATAGCTTGGTAATAGAAAGTTACACATTAAATGGATTTGGGTGAAAGGGAACAGTCGTATTTGATCTCATACGTGCTGGCTCACTGTGTGTATTTCTAGGATAGCCCTGGAATTAATGCTTTAATGAGCACTCCAACTGCTCAGGAATACCATTCTGGAACGTATTAGCCCAGAGAGCAGCCAGGGAGGCTGGTTATTTGGTCAACAATAAGCATTTCTTCCCCACAAAAGAGAGTAATGGGATTAATTTAGCATTTCCTAGCTTGTGGCGTCTATTTTGACATAAATCTCTATATAGAGATTGATTGCACATATAACAATAAAACATAGTATTTGGGGAAATATTTTGATGAGGAAAATCAGAACACAAGCACAAATCAGGCCTTGGCTGGTGACATACAAGAAAACCAATGCATGCTCTCGGGAACAGCACTTAGAGGGAGGTTGGGGGCTGGGCGGAAAAAGGGAAAGGATTAAGCAAAAAGAAATCCCACCCCTAATACCAGCCTCACAGACACAGACAACAATATGGTGATCACCAGAGGGAAAGGGGGGGGGAAGGCAGGGGAGGGGACAGGGAGATACATGGGGACGGAAGGAGACTTGACTTTGGGTGGTGAACACATAATACGATATACAAATGATCTATTATAGAACTGTACACAGAAACTTATATAATTTTATTAACCAATGTCACCCCCATAAATTCAATAAAAATTTAAAATGAAAAAATGAGCCTAATGAAAATAAATCACCTCTAGATGACTCCCCACTGCAAGGAACTGGAGTCTGCAGGTAATCTCAGTATTTGCAGTGAGTGTGGCATTGTTTTAGTTAAACTTGGGTGATTTGGTTTTGCTCCCAATGAATATACATTCTCTTCACAAGTTGCTTTGCAACAGAAGATGTCAAAGTGTGTTGTGGGATTCAGATTGTCACTTTTTGGTCACCTAACAAATAAATACAAAAAATCTTTTAATCAGCACCCTGGTGACCTGAGAGAATATACATAGCTTCCCAGAGTGTATAGCTTACCACGATGTAGTGTGCCCTGGCCCAGATTGCCTGGCCTAGCAGAAAATATACCGAGTGTCACACACAGTAGCAACTTCCCTTTTTTACACATGTGCATCTCTTCCTTGGTATTCTAGTACAAGCTGCCAAATGAATAAAAAAGAGGCTCACCTCTTCACCCTACGTTAACTAGGGTCACAGAGAAAAAATGAGCCATCTTAGCACAATTCTCCAGATCCAAATAGTGCCACAAACCTGCGTTTGGAGATCTCTGAAGTTAACTGAACCAGCTATATTTGTTCACTGTAGCATCTATCTAATACAGCAGTTTCCAATCTTTTTTAGGTCAGAGACTCTCCTTCGCCCCCTTTGAGAATCTGATTAAAGCTTTAGATCCTTACCCCTGAAAAATGGACATATACTCGCAGACCCCATGCACAGACACCTTGGTCAACTATCTCTTATCTGACACCATGCCAGGAATTTCTTTTGTTTATGTTCCTTGGTGTGCACTCTGGAAATGTGCAAAATTCGCTGTTTACATTGAAACATGTGCACACAATACATACACATATGAATGACATTTGCCCCATTAGAATAGTTAAATGAAATAATGTGTGTGAAGATATGTCATAAAAAGCCAAATGTGAGAGTGTCCCTATTATTATTATTATTATTAATTATTATTATTTGCATTGGCCATTTAAAAATTCAGCACTAAAGCTGTTGGCTGACGTTGGAGCTAATAATTTATTTTATGGAAACTGCTCTAAAACATGACTTTTCCGTTCTTGTAATCCAAAATGCCTCTTTATTCCTGTTTCATTCTAATTATTCATTAAAAAAAAATCACCACATGCTTATACTCCGATTTTGTAGGACAGGTAGTTTTGGGTGTGTACTATATGTGAGGCCCTTTGCATTGTGTAAAAAACAAAACAAAACAAAACACTTCTCTGCAGTCCTCTGATGGGCTTGCACCTGACTGTAACTCCAACCAAAGTCTTGCCAAGAGCAATTCAATTCTGGCCCAAATTAGTCATTTTATTAACTACATTTTAAACAAGCTGATTACTTGTTTGTTTGATTTCTTGTTAAACTGATTATAAACCATTAATGTTCATTAATATACTGAATTAGATATCATACTTTCTGCACCATATCCTGGAAATAACACCAGTCACCGCTTTGCCAGGATGGGTTCTAAAGGATCCCTGCTGCAATCACACTCCCATGTATGATTTTGGAAGCAGGTAACCACTCAAGAATAATTTATGAGCTTGCTAATTCTTTTTTTCCCCTTGTGTCTTAAATGATAATATACAATTCTGATATGAAAAGCCCTTAGGAAGGTTGTCTAAATGAAATTCTTAGAGTTGGGCAGAAAATAACTCATGGAAGGGATAACTCTGTCCTAACATATGGTTTATAGATAGTGAGAGTTTGGCTTAACATTTGGGAAAGAGGAGGGAATGGGAGGAACTGGGAACTGGAGAAACAGACTTCCGTCTGAGAGGAGAGTAGGGAGAGAAATGATGTTTACTTCCCATTTGGAAAAATAGCATCTTGGCTCAGTAGAATTCAATGAACAGTGCATTCATACAAAATCTTCAGTAAAGAAAGATCTCTTAATATAGACACATTTGTTGAATGCCTGAAAGAGGAAGTACCATCTACTGAGAGGGACTGAACTTAGAAGAAAAAGATTATATCCATAACATAATGGCAGCTATGACAGAATATCATAGACTGTGTGGCTTATGAACAACAGAAACCTATTTCTCACAGTTCTGGAGGGGAGAAGTTTAGGATCAAGGTGCTGGCAGATTCAGTCTCTTCTGAGGACCCTATCCCTGGTTCATAGTCTTTTTGCTTTGTCCTCAAGTGTGAGTGGGGTGAGGAAGCTCTTTGGGGTCTCTTTTATAATGGCACTAATCCCATTTATGAGGGCACCACCCTCATGACCTAAACACCTCCCCAAATCCCTACCTCCAAATACCATCACACTGGGAATTAGGTTTCAACATATAAATTTAGCAGGCGGAGTGTCACAAGTATTTAGTCTATAGCACACACTCATTTATTAGATGCTTATTTTATACTATGAGCTAGAGTCAAGTATGAATAGGCATCGTTATAACATTTTTCTAGAAAAAGAAAAATATAACTTACATATTATTTTCCAGCCAATCGATTTTAGATTTTAAGGTTGCTCCAGTTTGATTTTGTACTGAAAATTTGTTCCCTTCAATCTCTTAAATTGGATCTTATGGATGTTTCAACTTTTAAAATAACACAGAGAAGCAACAACTAGCTGAAAATAAGTTAGCAAAACAGAGGAAAGCTCCACTCCCATTTCTGAAAAAATGACAAAAAAGCTTAAATTCTGGATTCACAAAACAACCTCATTTGACAGCAAAATTATCAAACTTGGTGACAGTGACTGGGGATATTAATTTCTGACTAAATTATAACGTAGCCTGGCTTATACTTGTCCAATCTATAAAGTTAAATTGCTTTCAACAGGTTGTTCTGGTCTAAATCACTAGCAGAGAGAGATAGACTGGCAACAAATAATTGCAGTATAATGTAATAAGTACACCTGTTTAAGCTTATCCAAGGCGCTAACAGAGCAAAAAGGAGGAAGACAGGGAAAGACTCAGAGGTGACAGTTGAACTGGGCTTAGAAGAGTAGGCTTTGCCATTTAAACCCAGTGAGCAATGTAAAAAAAATGACTTCATGTCTTTAAGGAGTTAAAAAAAAAATCACCGCATTCTGTGCCGATGAGTAATGCTATTAAACTAATAGAGTCAGAATCAAAACAAAACAAAACAAAAACTTAGGTTCCCTCCTTGCATGATCATTTATCTTTCATCGTTTTTATGCTCTGCTAAGTAGGATATAAAACTAGGCTGATGTATTTGGGTTGGCAGATAAAGGCTTAGAAAGTGCTATCAGTCATGTGAAAATTTGGAGTTAAAATCAGCTGTGATCCAAAGCAGATTGGCCGAAGTTTAATCACTGACATCTAAAGAGGATCATTTTGATGGCCATGCCTTCGGCAGGTTGTACTTGAGGCATACGTGTCTTTCTATCCTGACAGCACGTGCTTCATGAA
Source organism: Miniopterus schreibersii (assembly GCF_964146895.1). NCBI lineage: Eukaryota > Metazoa > Chordata > Mammalia > Chiroptera > Miniopteridae > Miniopterus > Miniopterus schreibersii. The sequence goes on from NC_138107.1 coordinate 61,277,167, forward strand.
CCCGCAGGTTTCCTTCTCTCAAGCCTATTCCTTTCCTGAAAGCACTTGTTCAACTTTTTTGAACTTTCGTGGATGAGCAGATGTGGCTTCTCACTAGCAAGTTCACTGCTGAGATTTGAAGGCTCAACAATTTGTCAAATACTTTTGCTGTGTAGCTCAGGGATGATGCACTGATCACTGCAGTCAAGGCTTTCTGTCAGCTCCAGGACCTGGTCGCCTTCAGGCGTGTGTTTTCATTAGCGACATCTCACACTAAGCAGAGGTCGCTATTGTCACGTTGGCCAGTAATGTACCTGTTTTCTTTCCTAAATATTTCCTACCCTCCCCAGCGTGGCTCTGCATCTCAGGGAGCTGCATTTCCCAGACGCCCGCCCTGCTTTCTGGAAGTCTCCACCCAGGGAGGCATTTCCACAAGATGGGGAAGCAGGAGGCAGAGAAGCCAGGGCGTCTCTCCCACGGGCTGGCTTCTCCCGGGGTCTCACGCAGCAGCAGCACCTTCGCGATCTAGCTCTGCTGGACTACTTCTTCCCTCTTCGTCTCGGTTCCTGCTGGCAAGTCCTCCGCTGCAGATCTGGTTCATGCTCTGGCCGTCTCTGGCCTCGGGTGACATTACCTCTGGCTGTGTCTTTCCAGCTCGTGCCCCCGAGTGGCATCCTGCAGCTCCTAATCTCTGACTTGCCATGAGAATTCTCCGTTCCTGTTGGCTTTGCAGCTCTCCTGCCACCTGTGGAACTAAGTCCCTGTGTTCAATTTCTCCTTTTTGAGACAGAATGATTTCTGTCTTCATGCCTGATACACCCCCTGTAATAATCACAAAGACAATGGCAGCGAAAGAACACAAAAAAATTAAATTAGTTCCCAATGTGATGCCTGCTTCTGAGGCCTCTCTCTAGGAATCTTGGTATCTTAACCGTCGGACTCAGAGAAGGGAAGGTTTCCCTGGCTTCCCTTTGAGATGTGGGACATCAGCAGTTTAACCAAAGGTCCCAGGGCAGTTCCTAATGTGTACTGTGGAGCAGCCAGGTGACCTCTGCCCAGTGGAGTAGCAATTGGCACTTGGTCTTGGATTTCCATCTCGGGAGGAAAAATACAATCTCATTGCCAAATAGATTTTCTTTTTCTTCATTTAGCTCTTAATAGAAATATCATGGGCAAAAAAATAATGCAACACATCTGCAGGGTTGGGGAGTGATATGTATGTCTCAGTTTTCCCTTTACACTCTTTATTCTAAAATAGAATAAAACATTTATTTTAGAGAGTATTCATGAATCATTTTAAACAAAAACTCTTCTACAGTTAATCAATAGATAAAGACTCTTGAGAAGTGTTTGCTCCTGCCTGGACGTGCTGAAACTCCTATTTAAAGAATGAGCTGTGTACATGAGCCAAGAATGCTTTTTGGTTTGGCAGTCTTTATCTGATCTCTGCGAGAGGTTAAAAGCCCAGATATAAAATGTGGAAATTTTGAAACTTCTCCTTAATATAATCATCATTGTGTGAAGGGGAACAGAAAGAAGAAAACAATCTATCCTGTACTTTTTTTTTAAAGCTGCAAAATAAATCTAAGTTCTTGTGAGAATTCACTATGTTTATTTACCCTTTAATCACAGTTTTGACATACTATATGGTTTTTTATCTAGTGCTTAAAGAAATCCTGCATATTGATTTATAATGGTGACAAATGTCACTTTTGGATTTTTCAGGGACTGATTCATCGCTCTGAGATCCTTTGTTTTCCTGCTTGTCTGCTGTGTGCTCATTTATATCAGCACCTCCCCTAGACGTGAGAGACAAGAAGATAAGGTGGAGGAGAGTGAAAATTCTCATCAGTCACTTCTGTCGCCTGTTAGGGGCTGAAGAAAGGCCCCTTGAGAAAAGGAAGCTGAGCTTATTAGAAAGAACACAACAGCCCAGCCAGCATGGCTCAGTGGCTGAGCATCGACCTACGAGCCAGGAGGTCAGGGTTCGATTCCCGGTCAGGGCACAGGCCCGGGTTGCGGGCTCGATCCCTAGTAGGGGAGGGGGTGTGTGGGAGGCAGTCATCAATGATTCTCTCTCATTGATGTTTCTGTCTCTCCCTCTCCCTCTCCCTTCCTCTCTCTGAAATCAATAAAGATATATTAAAAATATTAAAAAAAGAAAGAATACAACAATATAATTAGTAAAGGGCTTGCTTTAGTCCTAGAGTCTTTTGTCCTGCTACTACAGAGGATTACAAAAGGCCTGCAGTCACCATAGAAGAGTTCTTTCTTGTTTGTGTCACTGACAGTTTCCCTTCAGTGTTTCATTGACCAGAAGAAGCCAGCCCTTGATGTGTGGGCATGCCAGTGAGCAACCTTTATCTACGAGGCTAAACAAACAAACAAAAACAAACAAACCCCTCGTCCCCCACAAACAAACTAAGCCAACTCTCTATGGCATTGAGAGTATCTGATGTGTCTGCTGATCTTACCAACAGCATGGAGTCCAGAAGCAATTACAAGAGGGATACAGCTTGGACTCCTGGGGTTTTCCCTGAGACAGTTGATATATTTTGAACATACCAAAAAATGAGAAGTGGCCTATTTTTGGTGAGTTTGCTTTTGCAAGTACAGTGAGGAAAATTTTCTAATGACAGCTTATAATTAGGAACCTCACAGTTAAGGTAAACACTAGATTATTTCCTAAAAATAAACTCTGTATTCAACTTGGCAGGTAGCTGTACCACTCTGAGTTGGTAGGGCCTAGCAGGGGCTGTGTTCTCTTGCAGGAAAACTTAAGGTGAAAACTGTGTTTATATTTTTTGAATGAATGTTTGAGACTTTTTCTCCATTTCTTAACAATTTGTTCACTCTTTGCCAAATGCCCTGAGTGCCTCCTATATACAGGATAAAAGCGTGCAATTGGGTTGAAACAAGTATGTGCCTGATGCCATATTAAGTCATGTATTTATATGAATGAACAAGCCATTGCACCTTCCTTTATAAATTTTATTTATTTTTTGGGTGCACATTTGCTTTTTTTCTAGTCTTTAGCTCTAATAAAACAAGAAGCAAGTCTACCTTGCTCCCTGCTGAATCCCTAGGTCCTGGGATAGTGTCTGGAACCTTTTTGGTGCTTAGTAAATATTTGCTAAATGAATGAAAACAAATAGTGACACTATCGTGTGCTGCACCTGAATAGGAGTTTGCATAAAGTCCTTAGGAGTCCCAGAAGTACAAGAATAAGCTGGGGGACCAGAGAGGCAGGCAGGTAAATTGAGACTTAAGGGAGTAGGCATTTCCCAAGAAGAGGAGGAAAGGACTGGGAGGGCCATTTCAGGCGGAGTGCTGGAGAGGTCAGCCCGAGAGCGGCATGCCAGGGAGGGAAGGACACTGAGCGCTCGGGTAAGCACAACCTGGGGCCAGAGATGCAAGGCCCTCTTCAGGAGCTGCGGCTTACACCCCTGTGGGGGGCCGGCCAGAGGGAAAGGAAGTGTTACTCTCAGTGTTTGTGTCCCAGTGCTGCAGAAGCTAAGGGTTTCCCGGGGTGGAGTGGGTGGGTGGGGACAGGTTAAATCGTCTCTCAATCAAAATCACTTCATGCATTTTTCTTTGGATGGGATTAGTTTTCAGTCACTGCAAGTGATTTTCAACCATATAAGCTGATTTTGGAAGCAATACTGGCTCTTTCAGAAATTATTTCTGCAGCCCTTCCCAGTTCGTAAAATTGATTTGTTGGGATGGAAATAAAACTAAAATTTAAAAGGAGTTCTTAACTTGCAGTCGTTGTTGTATTTTCACTGGATTATTTCAATAGGTCCATGACACAATTCATGAGTGTTCTTACCAGGCAGGCTGGTCCTTGTTTTTTCTACAAATGCTAAAACAAAACCTGTTCCTCAGAAAGGAAAAACGTCAGTGGAAACACCTTCCATTAGTGCACCAGGCAGGCGTGGAGAGCGAGCTGAGTTATCTGAGTTATCCTCGCGGCGGGGAGGGAGCGCTGACCTCTGCCCTGGGCCGGGGCAGGCTCTGAGGCAGACCGAGGATGGCACGGGTGCCCGCGGTGCCGGAGGCGGCTGGCGGTGACAGCACAGCGCGTGGCCACAGCAGAGCGGGCCTTCCTTCAGGGGGAGCGCCGCAGCGAGGGGCTGCGGGCAGGGCCGAGGCGTGACCCTGCCCCGGGCCTGGGGCCTTCACACTCACCGGCCGCTTTACCCGCTTCCCGGAGAAGGAAACTGAGGTTTGGGGTCTCGTAGTTTGGTGTGGCGGCCTCTAGTCCATGGTGGGGACTCCAGCGCCCCACAGCAGACACCGCGCAGGGCAGGGCCCAGCGGCTCGCCCTGGACCAAGCCCTCCTCTCAGCTTCCAGAGGACACTGCGGCGGGAAGGCCTGCGCGCCTGTCCTGACTCTAGTGAAGTCTGCTGACCATCGGCCCAAATGCACCCATACCTTCTACCCCTTCTACCCCGTACCAGATAAAGGAGAGACCGGAGGGACTTAATGTATTATAATGGAGGCATTTAAAATGTATATAAGCTTGCAGCTCCTGGCTAAGGCCACGTGAGTCACAAAGCTATGGATTTGGCACTAGCGAGCCAGGAGTGTGAAGAGCTGAGAAACGTACTTAGGGTTTATGTAACCCGTGAGGTGAAATGTTGTGCTGAACGGCAGAGTGGTGGTGACATTTTGTGCACAAAAGGAAAAGACCTGGTTTGTTCTCCTTCTGTTATTTACTAAATAGAGGTCACAGCGAGCAAGCGGTCGTGCCCATGAAGCGGGGCCAAGAGCACGGCGCTGCTGGGAGAAGCCGATACGGTCTCCATGCCGGTCCCAGGAGATGGTTCCAAGCTCCGCTTCTACTTTCCACAAAGAACTCCAAGAGAGCCGGAAAGCCAAGACCAAAGTTCCCAAAGACTGTGAATTAGGGTCATTTACTTGTTCCCCCTAAGAGAGTTAAAAGCAAAACAAAACAAAAACCTCTCAGGTGCCAGTAATTTTGAAAAATATGATTTGAAAAGCAGTACATTTTAAGAACTTGTTTGCAAAATTATGAATTAATATGTGCTCCTAGCCTAAGGCCAAAACATCCCAGTATGTGAAAAAGTTTTTTAAAAAGCTATATATCTATTACTGCTGTCTAAGCTTTCATGGTAATTTGCATGCACTGGGGAATTAAATGGATTTGTGACACAAATTTACATTAATTTATTCAGTAAGTAATGGCATATTTTAAGGGGATTCAAAGTGATCATAATAATGGCAAGCCAACAAATCTCTGACAATTAGCATTGCAATGAATGTAAAAACACAGGGGATGGGTCTAGAAATGAAGGTGCTTTTCAGAGGTCATGCCCCAGAACGTCTTATATATTTACAAGACATATGGCCAAACGAATTCTGCGTAGTCTGTGCAAGTGACAATCATGTCAAAATTCAACAAGAACGGGAGAAACAATTTGAGAACTGGCTTTAAAAGTGGCTATTGGGAGAAGAAAGCAAATGAAACAGTTACTGAATAAAACCAGAGATGACTGAAGTGAATACTTTTGAGTTTGCTCAATAGGAAAGATTATGTTTCAAAATCCAGTGTGAATCTGTTTCTAAAAGATTGAGGTTACATGGCTTACTGCTCAGAAATACTTTTATAAAAGGGTACATCTACATTTCCAAGGTGATCCAATTTATGCTTCAAGTTGTTGTGCTTAAACCTTGAAGTAGAAACAAAATACAAAAAACAAAAAAAAAGGTACATAGGCTTGTCTTGACCCGCTAATTAATTCATTATTTCTTCTGCTATCTTGGGACTTCCACCTCTCTATAGCTTAAAGTCGTGGTTCTCAACTTTAGTACTCCAGGGCCCCACCACACGGTTGACTGGATAAACCTGGGGTATGCTCTGGAATCTGCGTTTTAACAAGACTTACAGGAGGTTCTGATGTAGATGAACTGGAGCCCACACCTTGAGAAACTGGGCCTTAGACCAATTTCCAAGGGTGAGCTCTGAATCTCCACCTTTATTTTGGAGTGGCTGGTTATAACATTTTATTACCATAAACTTTACCAAACCACTGTGTCTGGCAGCACAGAGCCAGGATAAAAAACAGTTCCTGACCTTGGGAAAATCCCATTTCTTCATATTTAAAATAAGAGTTGGACTAAACGCTGTCCAGACTCCTATGTCGTCCTAATTCTTTATATGCATATCTGATGCCTGGCAGATATTCCTTGAAGATTATGACTCATGTGTTGGCCAGTGTGGATGGAATAAGCCAGGAAAAACAGAAATCAGTCATTGGGCCATTAAATCAAGATTAAATGAGGTTCCTTTCCCCACCCTCACAGTTTCATCACAACCTAGGGAGCTGGAATGGCAATTAGATATATTTGCTGCTTAAATAAAAAAGATTTATCTTGTTTTCTTAAAATTTTAAGGAACTGTCTACATATAATCATGTATCAGAAGTTGGATGAATTAATTGCCAAGCTGCCATCTCTGTGTGGATGGTTGATGATTAGTATAAAATTGTCTTTAGAATACTTTTTAGTGAGTCAGTCACCAACAGAGTTAACACAACCAACATCATTTATGTTATAAACAGATGAATGCAGAGGTTCTCATTTGACTAGCTTTATTTTAAATGAAAAACCAATTCTTTTGCTTGATGCCATAGAAAGTTTTTGTTTTGTTTTTATATGAGACAAGGACTGTGAGATTAAGTCAGAAAACGAGTAGGCTATTCAAATAGTCACACTGGAAACACTTTATACTGGAGAAATCACGACTTACATTTTTTGGTGGGTATTTTACATGATAAAAGTGATTTTTAAAAATCTGGTTTTTGAGAGTTAATTTCTGTCACAAACACAAATTTACTCTATATTTCCTTAAAACTACTACAAATAGCAATAAAAGAAATTTCCCCTTCTTATAATTATTCATTTAAAACAACAGCATGTTACACAATACTAGTAATTAATATTTTAAAAAATGTACAGCTTATTAAAAGACACTTGCAAATAGTTGTAGCAAACGTTATGAATCTCATTCATTCATTCATTCCTTCATTCCTTCATTCCTTCACCCACCGGTACACCAGACACTCACTGTGCGCTGGCTGCCAAGAGCTAGATGCGGCTTTAGGCTCAGGAGGTGGGGGAGGGGCACCGAACAAAGTAACTTCTGTCCTTATGAGGCTTAAATTCTAAGGGGTTAGAAAGACAATAAACCAGTAAGGGAACGAACCTGTAGTCTAACAAATGCTAAGTAGAGAGTGCAATAATACTAAGGGACAAGGGTGATGGGAAATTTTATATTGATGTGTCGAAACAGCCACTCTGGTGAGGTGCCATTGAGCAGACACCCAAATGGACTGAGGAATGAGCCATAAAATCACTGAGGAAAGAGTTCCAGGCAGAGAAACAAAAACCAAATATCTACAACATTCTAAAAAGTAGAACATGAATTTGAAAAACCTAGGCTTTTCCAAAACTATTGGAGGCTCTCTGGTAGCTTAAGTTCTCTCTTTCCCACTAAGCCTCTGCGACTACTCAAATCCTAGTGACCTCCTGCTCCCTGAACAGAAGAATTTAACTTGTCATTTAACACAACTAACTGCTGCTTTCTTCTGGGTCGGTGGTAGGATGAGTCTGGTCTCCTTGGCTGTAAACTTAAAAACAAGGATCATGCTTTGTGCTGTTTCTGACACCAACTCCCCACCTCCACCCTACATGTCCTGGTGTTGAACCTATGTTAGATTCTTAATAAAGATATTTGATTAACCAAAGGCTATGTATGCAAAATTATTTGCAAGTTAAAATTTTTAATAGGAAATGTTTCTGTGTCAGGATACTCCGGGTATGGTATGGAATCACTAATTTCATTTGCAATTGTACACACACCTCTACAGATAAAAAAAACTTACTTAAAAGGAGAAAAACACAACAAATGAGGAGATATATTAAAAGGCTTTATTCACAATAGAGAAATTTTACAAATATAGTTTTTAAAAATTATGTGTCAATCTATTATGTTTCCTATAACATTAGAGATTTATATAAAGTTGGAAATGACAGAATGGATTTATGCACAAATCAAAAACAATCATTGTAAAGAATGGGTAACACATATGAAGGTGTTATGACAAATGCTGATTCCCGTAAATCGCCATACAACTTATATGTGTAATACTAATTGCACAAAGTATACCAAAAACATATACAGAAACAGAAAATTAAGTGCTATTTTAATTATTCACCTTTTAGGTGAAATTGCTGAAAATGATTGAAAGACAGTATCCACCTAAGGACTTCAGTTGATTAAAATGATTAACACAAAATAGAACTTTAATTAAATTACACCACTATAATATTAATCTCTTACCTTGTTTACATTTTTGGTGTTTTGTAACTTATGTTAAAAAATCCAAGTTCTAGAATTGAAAAAACTTTATTCTTGCCATTGGCAGAACAATGTCTAGTACAATCTTTTTTGCCTACTTATACCGGGGTACAAAAAGTACATTATAGTGCAGTGTGTACATAAACCTGAAATTAAAATCCAATCTGCTGCAGAAATACATATAAGCTTTGTGCTCTTTCAAATCAAATTTAAAAGCAAATAAAATAAGTTAACTTAAATTGTTAGCCCAAGGATGTTTATATGAAGACTATAATCTAAATACATATGGCCCAATTTTTACAAGAATCTTTTATATTTTGCCTTTAAGTCCTGGGAAAAAAGAACTCTCACTATCCATTCATTTCCTAATGAGTTGAATATATGAGTGGAAGATATTCTGGGTCTCAAAACACATTAACATGGCAATAATGCTGTATTAAAGGATATTTTTCATTTCCTAATTTTATTAATTTATTCTTTGATATGTTGTTTGTATACCAATGTACAATACTGAAAAAAGAACAGGTCACACAGAGTGGTCCTTTCAGACAAAGGAAATCTTTTGAAACACCTTTAAAAGCTGAAATAGCTAAAACAATTAAGTCTATAGAGATCCAAGAAAATAACTGTCTTTAAAAATATTAGGTTGAACCATATGAAATTGTTGATATTGGATAGTTTTTAAACTACAAATGCAGCAACTTCATATGCTTCAGCTTAATCCACGGGGTTGCACTGATTTATCTGACCACTGTCAGTTGAGAATGCAGGTGGTTAAAGTCTTTGTACCTCAGAACATACTTCATCATATTAGCCCTTTCGTGGGAAAAAATATATATAGTATGATCCAATGTGATAAGAAAATACAAGGTGTCATCAAATCTATTCTTGGGAAAACCACACATATCTCAAAACAATGTTTTGAAGAATCATATTATTTTGATCTGCTATAGGACTGCAGGGGATTGGAAGCACCCACTCCTACATGTTCTTTCTAAGCTGGGATATCTATGTTGAATTTAACCAGACAAAATAGACTATATTCTTATTTGACCTAAACGTTTATTAGATTTTCCTAACTGACCATGAATAGATACACTGATAAAGCATCTTTCAGAATTAATTCTGCTTTCATAAACTGAAATGAAATAATTGACTACATTTTAGAAAGGGGCCTTTTCAAATCTGAAAAATCTGACCCAAATGTAATGCTTTCTTTACTTCAAGAAAAAAAGAGTTAAAGATGAAATTCAAATTAAAAACCATATTAAATATTCACCTTCTCTTTAGAGAGACCTAATTTTTCATATATTCAGTAAAAAGCAAAAGCTAACACCCTAAGAGTAATACTACTTCCCTTTAAAAAATATAATTGAGTGATAGCAGAGATCTGCAAACTTGTAAGCTCACTTTGTTGTGTGATGGGGAATGGAAGAAATTAACCAGTACATGATCCAGAAGTGACACAGAACACTTCAAGTAAAATTTGAGAACTAATTCGCAAATTAGGAAACACTAACATAATTCATCAACAAAAATACAATGTGGTTCCGATAAAATGAGGTCAACATGAGATGATCCTTTTGGAATGACATTCTGTTTTGAATTAAAATGTATTTTAGAAGACATTCTATCAAATAATGATAGATCCGCATAAGAAGGCTGTCACAGTTGTAAGATCTGTCTCTGGTGGATAGACAAACCATATTAACATGAAATTAAAAAGGAAAAAAGTTTTTTTAATATTTAATTTATTATTATGGCTTTTTGCAACATGGCAAAACATTACAGCTTAAAGCAGACATCATCTCCTCATAGAGGAGGAAAGAGTTTTGCAGTCAAATCAAAATTGTAATTAAGAGGTCACTGGTATACCATTCTATTCAGTCTAATAAAAATGATACTACGTCTTCATGAACTCCAGAGAGAACAGATTACATAAAATAAAACAATCAGTGGTCTGCTGACTGAATATTAAAGGGTACAATAAGGAATTTGAGTCTATCTAAGCCTATGATAATAAACATAAAAGACTGCAAAACAATTTTAGAACTTAGAATAACGACAGACCTAGTAATAAAAATTCATCATGTGCCTGAATACCAGAAGAGGAACTATTAAGGTATGCAGTGATGGGAATGGAGCAGAGTAAAATATAAAATGTCTTATTATTCATGGACTTCCACTTCTTTTTCACTTGAACAGAGTATAGGGAGAAGATGTGCCTCGGTATTGAAGATCCAGTGTTTCAGTGGAAGTAGGTCGTCATCAGAAAATATTAAGTATAGATATCTAGAGAGAGAAACATGAGTACATGAGGCAGTAAAACCACAGAGGCACGGCAAAAACCACATCAGTGTCTCCATTCATCTGACGGAGAACCACGGGCAACGGTCAAATACAGCAAAGCCCTGCGGGGAGGCGCTCTCACGCGGAGCCAAGGAGCTGCTCGGCTCTGAGGCTGGCGGAGGAGGGCCTGTAAAGCAGGCCCCAGTCACAGCGATGACGGAAACCTCCAGTCCCTGCCGCCCACGCGAATGGCACTCAGGGGCCGTCACAGTGGAGTGGCCGAATGTGTCGCGATAAGGACACCGGCAGAGGCCTGTCCGGCTCCCCGCGCTCACACTTTCAGTGGCTTTTACTTACTTCAGCGTCTCGGCCAGGAAGAAGCTCTGCTGCACGTCGTCGTAGCTGTTCTGTCTGTGGTAAACGTCCCTGAGGCCCGAATAGCCCCCGTCCACCCGGCAGTGGCTCTCCAGGGCCTGCGTCAGAGACGGGAAACACCCAAGGGAAAAACAGTCACAAGGCAGTCAGCTGACTGTCACTAATTTACCAGATTGTCGGATTCAAATAAAATAAGGATTCGAGTGGAACTGACAGATTGTAACCGCGTTAGGTGGAAATGAAAAACACACACACCACCACCCTCTATCAAATGTAAATGCAAATAAAGTATGAAGAGTTAAAGGATATATGGACAATGTATCTTCTCACCTCATTTGAAACACTTCTACACTGAGTTGGGGAATCATTTTTCAGTAATAGTTCCCACTTCCTACTCTAACCTAGATGAAACCATGGACCATGGGCCAAATCCCATCGGCTGTCTGCTTGGTAAATGAAGGGTCACGGAAACCACAGCCACACTCGTTTGTTTCTGCGTTGTCTGTGGCTCCTTCTTGGCTGCAATGGCAGCTGAGCACTTGCCTGTGGCCCACAAACCTAATTCTTTCCAGCCCTTATAGAAAACAGTTGCTGACCCCGGTCTAGAAAGATTATTCACGTCACATGGGATTATAAACCGCTGGTTAAGAAAGTGTGCTGGACCCAAACCAGCTGCTACTATTATCAGAACATCTTATCGCTTCAAAATAGATTGTGGAGTATTAATTAGTGATATTGGTGACAGAGCTAAAAGAAGGAAATGGAAAGCAGTGAAAAAAAATGTGGCTGGTACGCATTTCTGAAATAGTTTTTTCTTTTCTTTAGTCTGGGATGGGAGAAGATGGCATGAATCCTCTGGTAACTATCTAGAGGGAAAGGATGCTAATTCCTCTAGCTGTCTGACTATAATGAGTATTTGGAAAAGAGATGGGTCGGGCAGTATGGGAATGAAAATTTAGGTAACAACCTAAAGTAACCTGCCTTCTACATTGTCTGAAGCCACTAAGTTGACTGCTCTTTGCATCCTGCAGTTACATTGGCTGCTTTGCCAGTTACCAGGCCTAGTCATCTCTAGAAAAGTTAGATGGCATCCTATCAATCCTATTAACTATAAGGTCACATAAAAACTGCCATCTGAAACCTGGTTCTAATTCACAGAATGTGGGTCAAAAAAATAAACTTTAAGGCTACAAAGCCTAATATTTATGTTGAAATAAAGAAAAGATAGAAAACGTGAACCAGGTAAAGTTATTCCTAGGGTTCTCGTGCCATTTTACATTTATTTTTTAATTTCATCTTATGCATCATAACCCTACCCCCTTTTTCATGTGCATATTTATACTCTATTTTTTTCCTCCCATTTAGGTAAACTAACAAAAAAGATGGAGAACACAGGCCTTGCCTTATGAGTTGAGAAAAAATCTTTATCGGCTAGAAAATGGTTTTGGAGGAAAACATGGCTCTAAGAATGCAGAGCCCAGGAAAGAGCAGAGAGAAAGCAAACCCGTGAGCAGGGATGGGCAGTGTGTGCTCAGCTCCCATCTGCAGATACTGATAATGAGGAAATGGATTTTGTACCCTGGGGCCGGAGGGCAGAGGGAAGGCGCTTGGGGTCACGAGGAGAAGCATTTAATTACCAGGTTAAAGAAAATCTAGCTGGTAGGCTACATGAATAAAGAAAGTCTCATGATTTGGTACTTTTTAAAAGCCCCTGGGAAAATAAGATCAACTTAAGAAAAAAAGCTTTGATTATATTCTTAGCTGCAGACAATGAGCCAAGTGCGGGAAAGCCTACAGAAAGGAACTTTCAGGTCCAATTATTTTTTTCCTTCCTTCCTTTTTTGATCAAAGTTCCTTTTGATCAATGGTCAAATACCAGATACATTGGAGTAGGTTAACAATTATTTGTAAAAAAAAAAAAAAAAAAGAAAAAGTCAAGATTTAGAAGAAATGAGCAAGTTTATTATTATGGAACATAATGAAATCCTGTTTCCAGACATTTCCTAAAAAATAATTTAGTCATAGAACTTTTTCTTGTTTTTTTTCTTTCTTGAAGTTCTTTGATGAGAAGCTAATGAGAGTGCCAGGTAGCCCCCCCTCCCAGAGAAATTTCTATAAGCTCCTTTTGTTTCAGAAAAAGAGTTGGTTCGGGGGGTTGGCAATACCAAAGCTCACCCCATTTGTTCTTTCTCTTCCATGGTCCTCAGGTGGTGAGCCACAGCAGTTCAGAACACAACCTAAAGTTCTAGAGGAGGGGATCGCGTCCCTGCTCGAGACTTGCTAACTGTGGCCTCAGAGGTTCCTGGACCCAGGCGGTGCTCCTGTGGTCAATATGGGGTGGTTGTGACAATAAAACCAGATGAAGACACAGTTAGCACAATACAGGGGCCTGTTAGAAGTCCAGAGAGGCCTAGCTTCTTTTATTTTATTTTTTTAAGCTTTTTGTATATTTAAAAAAAAGAAAAAAATGTCAAAGATGCATTTTAAGTTAAAAAGAAAATTAAGACTTCAGGTATGTAAAGCTGGGGACATGCAGCTCTCTTGGGCCCCCACAACAGGCCCTGGTTTTACAGAATCTCAACAGTGGAAGGATGTATTTATGTACCAGAGTGTGATAAGAGTATCATTTTACTACAGTCTGTTCTTGGGACTCAGCCTCCGGGCACAGGGACCACCTCGATTTCAGTAAAGGCTTCTATTACTTATTAGTCATATGTGACTGGGATGTTCTAATAGCAAAGAAAAGAGGGATAGAAGAATGTTTACAGCAACTGGAGCTTTGAACAAGAGGAAAGACAAATCTGACTCCAAGTGAATGGACTTTTTCAGGCGGGAGAAGGGAAAATAATAGCGGGCAGCGAGCGCTCAGCCTCACGTAGGAAAGCGCCACCGCGGGCACGGGGCAGCCTCCTCCTAGCGACCCGGGCAGGTGCACAGCCTCACGTAGGAAAGCGCCACCGCGGGCACGGGGCAGCCTCCTCCTACCGACCCGGGCAGGTGCACAGCCACATGTCGGAAAGCGCCACCGCGGGCATGGGGCAGCCTCCTCCTACCGACCCGGGCAGGTGCACAGCCTCACGTTGGAAAGCGCCACCGCGGGCACGGGGCAGCCTCCTCCTACCGACCCGGGCAGGTGCACAGCCGACCAATGGAGACTTCCAAAAGCGGGTCCCAGGAACAAGGCTACCAATAAGGCTAACTGGGCTGAGTCTGGCCTCAGGACCAGGCAAAATAAACATAGAAGAGTCTGAAAACAAGGATCAAGCCTGGGGAGGTAGGAGCAGGAACTGGGAAGACAAATCGTTCTGAGAACCAGAACGTGCATGTGGAAGAGGTTAGATTCAGGGGCAGGAGGCAATGTCTGTGCAAATAAGGAAACGAGCATGCCTCCGTGAGCTTACCCACGACCGTGGAGGCACTGTACAATCTACACGCACCTGCACTTACAGACATTATCTCATCTATATTTACCTACATATATCTGAATGTGTATGTATAACTTATAGTATGAGCTTTATCAGAATATTAATCATACCTTATTACAACTTTAGTAAATTAAGAGGAATTTAATAAAGTTCTTCATGACATGATTGAGAAAAAGCAAAAGAACTACCCAGGTAGATGGTTTTTCTGTTAGGTCAGTTCCCAAGTGCTGGACACCTGTGACTAATGGCTCGCTGGCAACCTGGGCAGGAAGTCTCTAGTGCTGTCTGCTGGATTGTATACTTTAATATCTTGTTGGACACTGTTAAGAAATGTAGTTAAGACATGGAAAGCAGGTTTACCAAGTGCATCGCTGAAAGGAGGCTGGGAAGGGAGTGTGTGTTAGAAGACAGGAAGAAACTGGGTGAAAACAAGCATGGAGCAAGAGATGTCTCAAGAGTAATCAGGGTTGCAGTTAACGTCATTTGGCCATAGTTTTGGTGAAAGCCAGGGGTTTTATAAATCTACAGGAACAAGTTGGACCACTGGCTGTAGGAAATAGCTCTTAGAAGAGAGGGTCTTGAGTCACAGTGCTTAGCCCTGAAAGAACACAGCTGGGAACCACATCCTGAGAAGGTGGCTGGAAAGCACCACTGAGGCGAGCAACAGTCGGCGGAAGGTGCTGTCTTCGGATAACTGAGGAGCTGAATGTATGAGAGGGGATTACAGTTTCAGTAGCTATAGAGCACAGTACACCGTAAATTCTGGTTTTAAAAGGAGTAACTTTCTAGTACTTCCAGCCATTAAAAAATTACATGAATTACGTTATTAGTAGTATATTCCCGTTTGCTACAAAGTCCTTGAATTGATGAGGAATAGCTATCAGGCAAAGAAATGCAGAGGAGTCTCTCCTTTGGGTGGAATCTGGACTAGGTGATTTTTAGGGTCTCCTATGTTTTAATTTGGGTTCTCCTAAACACAGAGCATGAGACGAGAGTTGCACGCAGGAAACGTGTGTGGGGGTGATATCAGCAGTGGGGAGAGTGAAGCAGGGCAGGCAGAGGAGCCAGTGAAGTACACTGAGCAGGTGACAGCTGTGTGCAGCAAGGGCTCGCTCCCGCTTAAACCCTCTGAGGAACCGTGCAGAACACATCTCAGAACCATTCCTCAGAGGAGGGAGGCTGGGAGAGCTATCCATCAACTCCAGTATCTTTGGCTGAGGGCTGCTCCTGGGACCATGAGCTCTCCCACGCCCCCCAGACCCTCGGCAGCTGCCTGGGAAGGAGCCCTGTCAGAACTGCTGGGGCAACGGGCACCCAAGGCAACGCTGCCAGCACGGGAGGGCATCGCCCACGGCAGCTGCGGCCGAAACACAAACACGGGGCCACGGGGACGCAGCAGCCACAGAGTGTTGCCACACCTTCTGAGTCTATGACTTCCGTGCTTTAGAAAAGGCAAGAGCCCCCAGCACTCCTCTCTTTCCACTGTATCTCAAGTCCTAGCAGAAGTTTCTAGGGGCAAAAACAGGGGGATCCCCGTGTTGTGACACAGTGAAACAACTTCAGATCGCATTTTACACTAAAGTTCCTAACGCGTCAAATCAACCTTATTACTTCACGAACAAACTCCCCTGAGGACCAAGCAAACCAAAGCTCCCTTGCAAATATCACTTGATATTGTAAATATATTACAATATTTACTTACCTTCCAGTTCTGACCAGGTCTCTGTCACACATTTTTCACATTTTAACATCTCTAAAATTGTCATGTCATAATTTAATTGGTAGTGTTGTACTTTCTTAGTGGTATAAAAAATAATGGTTCTTATCAATCATGGTGTTTTAGATTTGATGAACTATGTTATTCCTGCTATTTTTAATTTCAAGTGATATTTGCAAGGTGAATACTAGCCTTTATTCCTTTGCTGGCCTATTGAAGACCAAAATAATTCCCCATCACCAGAACTTAGATGAAATGTAATTTTAATACATTTTTTTGGAGAAAACTTTTTTTAAAGAAATCGAAATTACTGCTAACTAAACATAATTAGAAAACTGCAAAAAAAAAAAAAAGGCCTAAAAGACCTGCTTTACTTAAAATGACTGATGAATAGTGAGTGATAAGACACACACTAGAGGAACAGGGCAATAAGCAAGATTCATCAACGGCTTCCTAAGGCATTAAATTTTACACAAAGGCAATATTCATCTTCCATTTCCTGAGAGAAGTTACTCCTAACAGACTGTTTTTAAAGACAGCTAACTTTCTAACAAAGAGTGCTTGAGAATGTGAGTGTAATTCAGGTGTGTGTATATATATATGAAACTATTATTATCTTAAGCAAAGCTGAAGCCAGGAATACAGGATGACTTAACTGAAAACGCAGAGTCTTGAATGGAAAGAAGGCTGGTCAAAGCATTAAAAATTATAGAAAAGTTGATATGCTAGTAGCATAGGCACCACTGAACATGTTTTTCTGAGACATGTATCTATAAGAAACATAAGCAAATTAAAATGTCACCTCTACAGCTTCCCAGGCCCACTTCCTGTACTTTGGATCATGAGTCAGTCGCCACATGTACATGTAAGTCTCAACAACCTCCGGCCGCAGGATGTAGTATTTTTCATTCTGCCTTGTAGCAATGGCTTCAACACCGCCATCGAATCTGAAAGCTTCTGGTCCCAGTTTCACAACTGAAGAATAAGGAATGGGTGACAAAGGTTACTGTCCTGGACAATGCTTAGTGTCTACAACGTAACTGAAATGAGAAAGTACTTTCAACATTCAAGAATGCTGACAAATCGCTTTAAGGAATAGTTAGCAACATCATATAGTCAATACTATTCAATACACTTTTAAAATTTAGACATCTAAGAGTCCACTTGAGGAAATTGTAATGATTTTTTGTTTTCTTTCATTTAACCACGATTTACTGAGCACCACCGGGTAGGTGCCAGGCACCACCAAATACCTTAAGCTAGCTAGCGGTTGTAAATTCATAGTCATTATGTCATGAAAGGTCATTTAATCTTTGTGCTTCAAACCCTATGTAATAAGGAGGGAGCCAAAGTCAAATTCTATTTCACAGAGACACTGGAAAGATTAATAATAATTTACAAAAATATATTAAATTTCTTTTGCACCGGGACAGAAACTTGTATTCAATGTTATTTACCTACAGCAAGGTCAATAAGTTAGACTGGCTTAATGTCTTATGGCCCAGGTTTCTGTTTCTTGGCAAACTAAGAGGAAATATTTTTATGTAGGAAAGTAGTGTCTTTTAAACTGAAAATAGAAATTTGTTTAAGATATTAATCATGATCATCACGTCTCGTCAGGCACAGTGGGTATTCTTTTGAGGGCGGCAACAACCGAGTTCCTTAGTAAAGGAAATAAAAGCATGTGAGATAGGCTGTGAATGAAGAATAACATGGACTCACATGTGCGATTGTAAGATTCGTGACAGGTGCGGGCAATCTCAGCCCCGAGTTTAAGGTAGTGCTGGGTCAGGTCCTTAGGAGCATCTTCTGCCCCAAGCGCAAACATGCCGCCGGCAAAGCAGGTCAGGTGGCCCATCTTGTGTTCTAGGAGGCCCCCTTTCCACTCTGCGATGTAAGTCAGTCCCCTGCTAGACTTGCGGATCAAGTGAGTCTCGATTGCCTGGAAACAACACTTATTTTCAGCATTGGTAATCTCTTCTCAAATTTATACTAAAAATATACTCCCCCCAACATTAAAAAAAGATACCATCACTCATAATTTGAATTTGGTGTTACAAATCCAATTCACCCCGAAATTGTATGTGATTGCTTTCTGTCTCTTTCCTCTGCTCTATGCCTTATTAGTTTGGTTGGTTAGAATTAACATTGGCGGGCCAGCCCAGTCGGTTTTCCTTAGTTCCATGATCAAATACTTATAGTCCACACACCTAAAAAGCTGTCTCCTTTTCAAAGACAGGCCCCGGGTGCAGTGGTAACAGCCGGTTTAGTGCATTTTCATGTCCACACGTGGAGAACCAACACAGAGCACAGGCCCTACCGTGAGTGCGGAACAGAGCTCACTCGTGCGTGCACTCCAGGCTGGCGGCACAACCCTTTCTTTTCCACTCAAAACAGAGTGGACGGAGGGAGGGCCTGTTCTCGTCATATTATTTGGCTTCGAATTCCAGCTTTGATAAACAGTTTTCTATCTGTGAACTTGGTGAGTAATTCGCTCACTATATTCCGAAATCTCAGTATTTGTATTCACAAAATGGGAATCGTAGTAGCCGCTGAGAAAACTCTGCAGCATTCTGTTCATAAAGTGGTCAGTATTGGGACTAACAGGTGATAAAGGCCACTTATCACATCAGTCACATCTCCACTGTGGTAACACCTGAATTAAGTTCCGCCCTAATAATTCTGTTACAAAGTACATCAGCATACAATGAATAAGTGTTTTTTAAAAAGAATAAAGATCAGTAAATTTGGGAGAAATGATAATGTGTACAAAAATTATTTATAAAACACCTATTATTTCTGCCCCAGGACTGTTGATATTCTTTTCATGGGGATGGAGAAAGTAAAATAAGCCTTATATTTGAAAACGCAAAAATGAAGTATGTTTGGAATTACTAATTTTCAATTACTGCAACAGGAAATGTCTCCTCCCCCACAATTACTTCAGAGGGGGATAAGAGCTATGGCAGTGTCTATACCTTTTACACTATTATCAAAAAAGAAGGGTTTTTAGGAAGCACATTTGGGAATATTAGACACAGAGAAAACTTCTGATAGAGAAGAATGAATTAAAATGAATACATAGGCAGATAAAACTTGCCGCACCTTTATGAAGTAAACAAATGAAACCAAGATGGTAATAAATAAACAAACACACTACTGTGCTCATTAACTGTGGTTAAGCTAATTTTATCGATGGTCTAGTTATTACATTAATATTTCATTCTTATTTAATGCGACTGAACATCTTAGCTATTTACACTTCTCATAGCACAAACTGCAATAAAGTCCTTCAAGCAGATACCTGTTCATCACCCAATAAATTATTCTTTCTACATAGCAAGAGCAATAGCAATAGCTTTTGAGCATGGATTAGAGAAACATTATTACTCTCTTATGGATCCTGCATAAAGCACTTTATTATTTTTGGCATGACTCTGACCAAATGGCTACTTCTCAAAATAAATTAGACAGCAA
This sequence comes from Miniopterus schreibersii, assembly GCF_964146895.1. Classification (NCBI taxonomy): domain Eukaryota; kingdom Metazoa; phylum Chordata; class Mammalia; order Chiroptera; family Miniopteridae; genus Miniopterus; species Miniopterus schreibersii. Next base: position 61,296,813 of record NC_138107.1, read on the forward strand.
AGTTCCAAGGCCTTTAAAGCAATATTTGTATGGCAATTGGAAAATGTAAATAAATACAGAGGAGGAAAAAACAGTCTTTAGTAGCTCTAAAAAAGCGTTGTGTCAAGTCTAGAGAGAATTAATTAGGAACAAAGAGTATTGTATATTTTGTGATTTTTATCCTTTTGGATTTGAAAAAAATTAGTTTGACGAAGCTTGTAGAATCCTAATTGTCTAATACATCATCCGCACAGGTACCATTCACTCCAATGGGCCTGTGGCAGGGTGAGCATCCATCACTGTGGATTCTTAGTATGGTCTCCAGAGAAGGCCATGATAGCTAATTACTAAAACAGTAAAAAAACCCAGACCGCTCTGGGATGAAACACTTTCTGAAACCCACTTGAAGCTAAAACTGATGAACCATATCTCCTGTAACTCAGCTGTCCAGAACAATAATGTAAGGGATCTTCTCCCTGATCATAATGATCTCTGGCTAAGTACAACTAGACAAAGAAACTTTGCTGTGTGAGACATGGCTACTTCTCGAAATCAGAAGTTTACATGTTCTAGCTTTGCTTTCTAAGTTGAAAACACAATGGGTTGAAAGTGCTTTTACTATTAAGAGAAACAAGAAACACTTTGACTTCAATTGTTCTTAATGGATTTTCCTGTCAATGGTTTGTCTAAATATAATATGTTAAAAGCTGTGTGGGTCTAGTGCTAGAAACTGAGGGAAAATACTTCAAAGAATATTTTAAAGTTGTTTTTCCTGGAACATCAGGTCTTAGGGGGCCAAGATTAGAATAATTAAAATGTCTGCCAGGATAGTAATTAAAAAATGACAGAATGGAAACCATACTGTATGAAGAATTCCCTAAGTTAAAACCTAAACCTCATAGGAATGAAGACAAATAAACCTGGAAGAGGCCATGTGGACACATCCTAGTAGGCTTTCAATGTTTATCACATGCCTTTATTAAGATAAAGGCTGTGCTAAATGAAGGCCAATGTTCCAACTAAGGTGTTTTAATTCCTACATGGGAAATAGGGGAGTTGTATCTGCTCTATTAGGGAAGTTCACTATTGTCCTTGAGAGGGGACCAATGTGATATTTAATCTGGTCAGCCAGAGCAAAAAAAGTTGCATTTATATTTAAATAAATAAGTCTATGTCAAAATCACCCAGACCTCTTCTTAGGGAGACCAATTTTAGAATAATGGCTACATTATTGGAATTCCAAATTTCCATTTTTCCCCCTCCCATGAATTACTACTCTCAGTTATAAAAAAATTTCTAAGCAGTCAATTAAAAGGTCAATTTTCTGATGAGTTAGCCATAATTTTACAACATTATTTGAGATGCCTGATAATAATAAATATGAAAAATAAATATGTTACCATATAAGCTACTTTTAACAGTCACAAGGGTACTTGATTCTGCTACAAAACTTGTTCCTGAAAAGTTTGGTACAAGTTCAAGTATTTTATAATTTTCTAAAATAATTTTCTTCTTTTACTTTATTTACTTTCAAATTTTATTTTCATTTTTGATTGAAGCTTAGTTTATTCTTCCACTGGCCAACTCTTGTAGACATTGCTAAGTAGTTTCTGACTTATTTCACTAACTTACTGCCTGTAAAGAAATATTGACATGTAGTATATAAGTTCTATTCACAAATAAATCCACAGTGGGAGGTAAGAAGGAGCAGGTGTTGACACACATCTTAGTTTGAATTTTGGTTTCACACTCAACATCTCTGAAGTTCAGTTGTCTTACCTGTAATACAATCTGTAACACACGGTGAATAACATCTAAACTACTGTGAGGAAACAAACTAGTACTTTAAAGCAGCTACCTAACACTACTTAGCACACAGTACCCGATTCAACAAGCGTTTGTTCTCTCTCATTTCTCCTTCATTTTAAAGGACCTCTGAAAACTATTAATACTTTTCTCTTACATATTAGTTTGGCTAGTTCAGGTTTTTATTTGAGAGTACTGTCCATATATCTCTGGAATAAGTTTACTTCAAATAGAGTTAGGTAAATGGAGGTAGGCAATTTTAAAGTAGAAATTTTCAGGATAAAAATTTCCTCACCATAATTTTAACTGACTCTAAGCAGGGAACTCATGCTCATTGAAGAAAAATACCTTTTTTCAGATATGCTGAAGCTTTTTTTTCCAGATATAATCTTCACTGAGGTTTGAACCATGTAAAAAAACTTAAATGCCCTCTCAGAACTACATACATCAAGTATGATAACTATTGTTATAGTTATATTAGCAGATATTTGACTCTGCTTAACTGGAAATAATTTGTAACTCATGTCATATTCCATTTTTTTCATTAAGCTTGATTAATAAGTAAGTTATAAGTTAGAGCTGAGTGGCAAAGATGATTTAACTATTGGGTTTACCTTAACAGCATCAAAATACATCTCCTTAGCTTGTTGATCTGTCTTGTCAGACATTAGCCATGATTTTAGCAAATATTCATAAAAGCTGTCTCCGAGTCCTCCAACTGATACATGATCTGCATGAGAGGGAAATGAATTTTAGAGTGATTCAGCCTTTAATTCAGATAATGCAGCAAAATCATATTAGCAACTAGGATGCAAAACCCTACGTCAACTACAACTCAATGTTACATTTAAATTCCAACAAATCTCATTTTCAGAAAGATACTCTGAAATGAGCAGATGTGCTGTTAACTAATGCAATATATTCTAAATAATTACCAGGGTAGTTTTGTAAGCAGGAAGTTAAAAATATATATATAATGCCCCCTCCTTTCAAAAATCTGGTTCTCTAGTAAAAATACCAAATTAAAAATGTTTCACAGTATATACTCAAATAAATATTTAATTGCATTAGCTCTCAATAATATAAGTCATGTCAAAGCTATGAGTATTAGCAAATCTTTTTAAAAGGTGGCTTGCAATAAAACAAGAAGCTCCTCAGCTTCTTGTGGTTTATTATTATTACAATTATTATTAGTGTTATCAATCTGAAGGGTCAGAACCCTTGGGTGGGGTGGTAAGAAAGAAGATATGGCAGAAGTATTTCTTCTTTGTACACCATTTCTACAATCCTCCCCCACTGCCCTTTATTATGCCAGATCCACTACATACATCGTGAACAATCTTGCAACTTGTTGGGTGGGTATGCTCATTAAAAGTGAGAAAACTGAGGTTCACAGACGCTAAATGAGATTACAGCCTTGGTAAGTGCCACCTGATTCAACCCACAAGAGGCTGGCATGTGGATCTGCCTGCTCTTCACCACATAACACTACATGAATTCTCTTGCCTTTTATACTTTTATTTTCCAAGCATGGTTAGCTACAAAAACAGATGTAATCTATTTGAAATATCATTCCTAGAATTCATAGAGAACTTGAGCATTAAGAAAGATGCTCTTATTTTGAAAAATTGCATTGGGTGGTACTTAGTAAACAACTGAACAAAGCAAAGTTCTTCTAAGTCAATATTAATAAGGACGACACCTATTCAAGCTAGAAGGGTTACATTTTTAAGTGGTTAAATATGTGATTTTATTATTAAAGTCCAGAATTATAGTTTTAATTTTAATGTAAAATGAGTGCTTTTACAATTGTAAAGCTGGTTCTTAAAATAGCAGTGTTTGGAGTGACCTTTACAGTTTCCTAAATAAATCAGCGCAGAAACCTCTGACATTTAAAAATTAAATAGACTAAGACCTATCTCATCAATAATGAGCCCTGTTGTTATAAACATGATCGCAGGAGACAAATGCAAGTGATGCATGGCCGGGCAAGGCACTGTCCGGTTCCTGTCAACGTAACAAGGGCTGAAGGAGGTAATGGGAAACGCTGGCCATGACCCAGATAAAGCCCCAGAGGTAAAGCAATGAGAGCTGAAGGCGAACAGCCAGAACAGCTTCATTCTCTTCCTCACTCGGCTTATGATTCTATAACGGATGAAAGAAGCAAGACTGGACATTTGGTGATTTTTTAAAAAGGAAAAAGGGTTACATATTAATACATGTATTTTAATTAATTTTGGCAAGTGCTAGTTAATTTTCTATTTTTTGTTTGTTTCCTGCCTATAAAATTTTCATGTTTGAGAAGAATCAAAATAAAGGAACATAGAGGAGCAACAAGAAAAAAAGTCCTTTTGAGATTCTAGTGAATTACTCACTAAGCCTCCCCTGGGCCTGGATGACTGTTTGTGTTGGCAACAGAGTCCCGTGTAAATATCTTAGCGGGTCTAGGAGGGACGGTGCCTGATTTGGCCAGCAGGAAAGGACTGCCTATTGCTAGGAAGAACATATGTGGTATTTTTATTCCCAAATGCTCTGAGGGTAATGTGCACTACTGTCACTCAAATATTATGTTCTTCTCTAAAAGGGGTAATTTATCTCCCCCCCCCAATAGAAATAGGGTCCCATAAAAGGATCCTTAATACTTAAAAAGAGGGGAAAAACAAAACGAATGGCAAAAGGATCAAGACAAAAAGAATTAAATACTCAATAGCTTGGTTTTTTAGTTTTGTAGACTTCATCTGATTCTGAACTTCTCTCCTCAGAGCAATCCCCCCAAAAATGCTGGTGACACTATCTGTATGTTAGTGCTGTTCTATGAATCAAAGAAGGGTGATAATTATTATTGATCGACATGGAGCCCCACATCTGGCCTCAACAGCCACTAGATCTCTCCATATTATCAGTGACCAGGACAAGATGCTGCCCTTTAGCCATAAGTGAGGAGCAGGGAAAACTGTTCAAAGAGAATAAATGGAACCACTACGAAGAGCAGGGGCAGAAAGACAGAGTGGACAGAGTGTGTGAGCGTTCACGAAATTCAAGTTAAGTAAACACCTGCTCGGTGCAAGATACCGTGTGTTGGGTTAACAAACATGACTAAGACAAAATCACTGCCCACAAAAGTTTGGATCCTCAGGTTGATGGGTATGTATATGAATCATTAGGAAAGGACTGTAACAGGAAAACTAACAAATTCCAACCCGGGTGTTGAAGAAGGCCTCCCAGGAGGAATGGCGATTATGGTAAAAGGGCCGAGGAAACAGAACAAAGCCAGATCTGGGCATGGCCAAGCAGGCCTTGATTAAAGAATTAAAAAAGAAAAGTGTGCTTTCCTTGTGGTTGGAACACAGGATGGGGCTGGGAGGAGAGACATGGGACTCATCAACCCTGTTTGTTTTTCCGTCAGGAAACTGACCCATAAGCAATCCAAATATAAAGGGCTCTTTGTACCAGGAAACAGGGCCAAATACATAGTATATTTGTGACCCAGAAGGTGAAGCCGGGGTGTTGCAGTACAATCGGCTCTTTTGTCCATTTCACAGTGACTCCTAAACCCTAAGCCTCAGGAGGAAAACAGTTAAAGCCAGAGACTTCTCTTCAACGTTTGACTCTTTCATGAGAAGGAGAACCCTACCAACTCTGTCCTTTCAGACAATCACATCTGGTCATCTTGTCCTTAGAAAGCTACTCAAGTCCTGTTTTATCCCAAGTACTCCAGTGGCTCTTGAACTTTTATAGCTTTAGCACCTCTTTACACTTTTAAAAATGAATGAGCACGCCAAAGAAGCTCATCTATGTAATCCTCACCCAAGGATATTTTTTTCATTAATTTCTAGAGAGAGTGGAAGGAAAGGAGGGAGAGGGAGAGAGAGAAAGAGAGACAGAGGGACAGAGAGACATCGATTAGTTGCCTCCCACATGCATTGAGTGGGGATGGGGATCGAATCTGTAACCCAGGTATGTGCCCCTGATGGGGAATAGAACCAGGGACCCTTCAGTGCCTGGGCTGGTGCTCTAACCACTGAGCAACACCGGCCAGGGCTTGTTTTTGTAATATTATCAGTATTTACCAAATTGGAAATTAAAGCAGAATTTAATATATTTTTATTAATTTATTTAAATCAATAGTAATATACCCCTATTACAGGTTTTTTTCATGAAAATATGCTATAATTTACAAAACAATAATAATTAGTGAGAAGAGTGACACTAATTTATATTTTTGTAAATCTCTTTAATGTTTCCTGTTCTATAACACAGCTGGATTTTCATATGCTCTACATTCCATCCATATTACATGCTGTCCTGGGCTGAAACAGATGAAGTTGAAGAAAATTCAGCCTCACAGTTACACAGTTGGAAAAGGGAATAGTATTCTAATAGTCTTTTCAGATTATTGTGGATGTTTTTCTATGATACTACAACCAAACTTGACAAGTGATTTTTGTTTAAAGGTTAAAGTTTTTTAAAAGTTAACTGCAACGTAGAATTAGAAACCACATCAATGAATTTTTGTACTGTTGCATTGAAAGCTGTTGGTCTGTCTTGCACTCTGAGAGGATCTTTTTCTCTTACATGATTTTGTAAAAGCACACACTGGTCATTTGGAAAATATTGCTCACTGAATTATGCAGATCTTCCAAAGGTTGACACATTTCATTATACAGTATCAGAAAATCACCAGCAGTTTCATCAGAATAAGCCGTTAAGTGTTGGTTAAAGGCAATGAGCTCATTATGGTGGCATAGGCAAGTTTTCCAAAATTCTAGTTTTCATTTCGAAGTTCAAATTTTATCACTGGCACAGACAGTGTCCATTTTCCTTGAAGCGACAGGCTCATTTTCAAGAACACATCTATTAATTACCCAACTCGGAAAAACCAGTTTGTCTTCAGTTGTTCTTTCAAGTAGAGCTGGTGACCGTGAAAAAGCGAGTTCAGCTCAGAACTCAGGCGCTCACACGAGTGCTTTTCCGAGAGGCAACCACCACTCCGTATTATGCAGAAGTGCTTTAAGTGTACTTCCAACTTAATCACACAGAACGCTACAAAGACGCCTATTCAATGGCTGAGATTTACGACAATCAATAATTTATTTTTGCTTCATTAAGAACATTCCTAAGTGAAACTGGCTTTTCTGTCTTTCTTTTTTTTAAACCTGCTGTGAAGATTTAGAATGTGACTGTTAGTACTACGTAGAGCCCCACCACGGTTCTCACTGTGGCTTTAGTAGTTTTGCCCACCAATACTTTTGCAACCTAACTGCAAATGGCAACACAGCGACAGAAGGTCTTAGTATTATTATAAAAACACCTTCGAGCCCTGGTTAGTTTGTCTCAGTGGTTCGAGTGTCAGCCCGCAGACCTAAGGGTTGTGGGTTCTATTCCCGGTCAAGGGCATGTACCTCGGTTGCAGGTTTGATCCCTGCCCTGGTCAGGGAGTTTGAGGGAGGCAGCCAATAAATATCTCTCTCTCTCCCCCTCCCTCCTTCCCTTCCGCTGTCTCTAAAAATCAATGGAAAAAATATCCTCAGGTAAGGGTGTTCAAACAAACAAAAAAACATCTTTGACCTTGCAGAACCCCTGAAAGGTCTCAGGGATGTCCAGTGATCGGCTGACCGCACTGAGGCTAAGTGGCAACCTTGGTTATGGTTTTATGATCTGAATAGCTAGGCCTTCCCTAGCCATTACTAACACACAGACATAGATTTTAGCATTTTCTCTACTAAATTATTCTTTAAGCAAAGTGCTTCTAAAGCAGCAGTGAGGCACAGCCATCTAAGAATATATGATATTTAAGTATAATGAAAAAACTCAAATTAGAGTAAAATTTTAAGGCATTCTAATGGTCTCGGCACAGCTAGGCATCTCACTTAGTATTCTTCACTGGCTCTCAGTTGCTGCTTAATCTACCAGTTCTTCCAAATCAGCTTGAGAACATTTCTTTCAACTACTGTGAATCATTACACCCCTGGTTAGAGTCTGCCAGGATCTCAAGTGAGGGCTTCTGTCATAATACTTTCTCCTACCCTAACGTAGCTCCACTGGCAAGAAACCTTTACCTGCTGGCTTAAAATTAAGTAGAGAAAATACCCTGTCTGCTCTTTCAATTTCTGAACCCTTGAAGATTCAGGATCCTCTCTCATCTTGTAGCCAAGCAGAAAGAAACTGTTATGAAGTAGAAATATCTGGCTACTCTACATAAAACTCTGATGATAGTCGTTAAAACAAAGGGACAATTTCCCCCCTATCCACATGACCAGCTTTTCACAAGCTAACATTCCCACACTACCCTAACTAGACCTTCCCTTTCTGATTCATAGCTTTAAATGTGCTTATATGTCATCATGCTCACAGTTATGCATGAAAAATAAACACTCTAGTTTCCTGGTAACACGTACTGTCTGTCTTATAACAGAAGCCTATTTATTAAAGGAATCAGGTCTTCTTTTCCCTTCTCTAAACATCTCCCAAAAGGTTCTGCTTTATTCTGCATTTTCTCTCTGTTATCAGAACAGTGCTGGGTACCACGCAGAGCTAAAACAATGCTAATCTTTTGACTTACATTGACCCCACTGTCCACTGCTGGGATTCAGGTAGTTAGGATAAAGGCCTTGTGGTTTTTCCAGGTTGTTCAGTACTGATCGAATATTCATTACCTACAACAGAAAATAAAATGTTACTATGAAAATCTACAAAACAATTTTGGTGCCATTCTTCTTTCTTTCTTGATTATAGTTTCCCATATTAGAAAAAAGTTGATTTAAATGATGCAGAATTAGAACAAAGATAGTCGCCACCAGCTTACAAAAATAATAGGCAGTAAGTGAACACAGTCACACTGATCTACCATATGCCAGACGCTATACAAGGGATTGGGGATATTTCAGTAGATAAGCAAAGTCCATTCCAGTGGGATGAGAAAGATATTAAATGAAGAAATATAATATTTACAATGTGAGTACTATAACATGTGGTAATAAATGCTAGGGGAAAAAACACAAGTGGTAACAGGGCAGAAACGACGTGAAGTGGTGAGGTTGTACTACGTTACTCAGGGTGGCCTGGGGAGGCTGATGGAAGAGTATTTGAGCAATATTTTAAGACATGAAGGAGCAAGCCAAGCAGAAATTGGAGAAAGGGCAACCTGGGCAGGGGATGAGCAAGTGCAGAAGCCACGAGAAGAGAGTGGGTTTGGAAAACAGGAAGCAAAGGGGAGACACAGGCCTTGCAGGCCAGGGGGCCTATTTTATGCTGAATGTGATGGGAAGCCACTGAAGACTTGTGTCTTTAACTGGTGTGACTGGGGTGTGAGGGAGGCAGTGGTCAGGAGGCTACTGCAGAGTCCAGGTGAGAGATAATGGACACTTGGACCAGGGTGACAGCAGAGGTTAACAGCACAGAGCCCAAGGATTTCTTGATGCTTTGGACCTGAAGTTTACCAGAAAGAGAGGAACCAGGGTGACCTCAAGGGTTTTGGTCTGAGCCACTGGGTAAACTAAGGCGCCAGTTACCAAGTTAGTGAAGACTGGAGTGGAAGCAGGTCTGGGGGTCGAGTCTGAGACATTTTAAGTGGGAACTGTCTATGAGAGTGAAATGTTGAATAGGTACTTGGATATGGGGTCTGGAGGTCAGGGGACAGGTTGGGACTGAAATGGTAAGTTTGCAGTCAACAGCATTTAGATAATGTGTAAACCCACGGACGAAGCAGTGCAAGGAGTGCACATGAAAGGAAGAGGCCCAGGGTGGAGTCCTGGCTTTCTAATATTCAGAGGTTGGGTGCAGAGGGGGATCCCAGAGAGCAGAGCAGGGAGCGTTTGTGTAAATGAAAGGCTGCCCATCACAGAACCTCATAAACAGCGATATTAAACATGGTTGTTCTTTTCTACATCCAATATTATCAAATCTCTCAGCAGAGGATATTGTTTCTCAAAAGCAATCCTTTGCAATGCAAGGCGCAGTGGAGAATCTCACCTTTTCAGCAAAGATGGGGTTTCCTGACAAGTGGCTCAAGTGCACAAACTCCAGATGCAGGGTCCCGAATTCAGCCAGAATACTGCTCCCTCCCGAGGCCCAGGGCCAGTTCCTTCCAATCCCACTGAACAGGAGAAGAGGTTGAAGAGTTATGGGTCAGATTAATTCTATTTTTTTTTTTTTTGCTCTAAATAGAAGTGAAAGAGGCAGCTTCTGAATAATGGCTCCTTAGCTCATAGTCCACTCTAGATATTTGAAAATACCCAGGATTGGTGTCTTTGACTGACTACCAGTTTCAGGTTTTCACTTCTATTTCCAAGCTGAAAATCAGTGTTGACTAAGCCACAGAGAAGTGCTTGCTACTGAACAAATAAGTATTTTAGCAGGTACAGGGGCCATACAGAGATGTACATCCATTCCAAGTAGAATATTAAACAAAATCAGACCAAAACATCACCACATCCCAAATCCCACCTAAAGCACTTGAGCATTTTAATTAATTTCAGCCTGCGATTTCATGGACTGTTACAGACATTCACATTATATACCCACTTTTCTTGGATACTGGATAAATTTCAAAGATTCATTAGTTATATACTCACACCATACTCTCTCCAAACCTTCCATTTACTGAACTTCCTTTCTTATATTTCTCCTCCCAATATTACACCTCTAAGTGTATTTTCTAAGGCATTCACTCATTCCCTGACACATTTAATCTATGTTTAAAAATGCCAGCAAAATATGTAATTCAAATTTGAAAAGGGTCAAAGGCAGGAGCTGCAAAAATTATTGCCTCATGGCTCATCTTGGAGAAATGCTCTTTAAAAAGAGGAAGTCCTAAACACAGACACACAATACATATAAAGAGGCTATTGAAACATGGTCATACTCTCTTGGGTACAGTTTATTTCTGGAAAGCCACTTAAAATGTCAAGACATATGTGATAATTCAGATAAAGAACAAAGTCAACGATTCTCCTGACCAACAAATCCCTTTCAGAAATCTGAAAACCCACATTTAGGTTTTTGTTCAGATACCCATTTATTATATGCCTACTATTTGCCTGGGACTATGCATGATACTGGGTTAAAAGATGGTTACGATGCATAAATCACTCTTTTGTTAAAGACCTTATAGTAGAAAGGGAAAGATCTAAGAATGAATGATTCCAACTGAATGTGGCAAATGCCAAGACAAATGTGTGGAGAGTTTCTGAGCACCTAGAGGCAGAATGTACGATCCAACACGGTGGGGATCACAGAAGACTTCCTCAAGGAGGGGAGTCCTGAGTTGTTTCTTGAAGGGTAAATAAGAAGCCGTGAAGAAAGAATGGGGGAGGGGAATGTGGGCATGGAGAGACACACAGCAGAAGGACTAGCCGGGACCTGGAGGTAGCTGCTGATACTGGTGAGTGGCGGGCAGGGAAGGTGGCAGGAGAGGCCACAGGTTCCACTGAGGCCAAGCCTGAGTCTTGCGGGCGGCTCACTTTCCTCTCCTTCCAAGCTGGCCTCATTTAAATACTGCTCTTGGTGTCTCCTAAATTTGCTACCCCCCTGTCCTTTCCTTATATTATTCACAGCTCTGGGTAAACCCCCTCCGGTTCTGTTGCTGCTCCTGCTCCTGCTGCAGGGCTGCTGAGGAAGGCGGAGGAGAGGGAACCGGTGAGGACAACCGGCGTCTGACCTCTGAGCTGGCCTCACCCTTATTCCTGATTTCTCTGTAGAGCAAAATCTAGATTTTGTTCCAAAACATGGATTTATAGTAAACCTAGTAGAAAGTACGCCTAAGAGATCTGAAAATCATATATTCATTTATTTTAGAAACGCCTGGTATCTATTAAGCTCTGAGAACGTGAGTCATGGTTGGCTCAGATAAAAGGAAGATCCAACCATCCAAGCAGGGTGAACAGCTACCTTCAAACTTTATTAACATATGGCAAATGTGCACAGTAATCGGTCATTAATTTGTTATCGTGGCATTATTTTCTAAAGCCCAACCATTCCATCACTGACCAAAGTCAATAAGCATATTAAGCAAAATTACAAATTTCTAGGTTCTAGAGAAAGCACTAAACACAAAGCCGCAACATATGGAGATGCCAGGACGGGAGGGGTGACGACTTCACCCTGGGGCACAGCGTGCTGAGGAACCCGCCCAGTTCCCAGGCCTCCAGGGACGGTGCTTCTCAGTTCGGGCATCAGAGAGTGCGCTGGGACACTCGGGTGGGAAACGGAAGCAGCATATATGTACTAAACTGAAATTCAAATTACTTTTGTACCTAGGCATTTGTTTCCTGCTATTAATGTGGTAAGTCAAGGGAAAACCAGAGTATACTGAACATTCTCAATATGCTTTTAAACAATTAAGGTTTGAAAGGGTTTACATATACTCTCTCCTCTTTTGCACACGTTCATATCAACAGGAAAACAGCATTCTTTTCTATCACTGTTTAATTATATAGGGAGCAAGAGCATTAAAGGCACTGGCAAAGGATATGTCATGCTAACAGAAAGAACGCTGAGTTTAGAGTACAGGGTATGTTTATATGAAAGGACGGCTTTGGTTACTTTTTCAAACTACAGAATTAATGTACTTTAGTAAAATTATAAGATCAATGTTTGCATTGGTCAGGGAAGGGTTTCATGAAATCAGAGAAGGCATCATTATATCTAGATTTTAAGTAAGGTCATTTGCCTTAGGCAAAGGTTTAAAGACTTGGCGATTGGCTTGGGGGAGCGCATGGGGCACAAACTATGGGCTGTCACAGCAAAAATGTGTGTGTGTGTGTGTGTGTGTGTGTCGGGGAAATGGCTGCCTACTCTCATAGCACATGTGCAATGAGTGAGAACCAAGTTCTGGTCACTCATAGATCTTTTTCATCTTTAAATTCTATGAGTCTACTCAAGAATCTATATACTTGTATGGCTCTAATGTCTAAAGTGATATATATGGACAATGGGCATTTGACACGAAAATGATGGAGTTGTGACAAAGGGAAATGAGTCTAGAAGGAGTATTGCTCCTTTTTGGTCTGGGGGTCAGGGGTCAGGGTGCCCTGGGCACATCATGATACAGATGGTTAAGCTTTCTAGGTGTCTGGCTCAAAATGAATCTCATCTGAGGGAGTAGGAGATTTAAAATGTCTTCGACTTGATTCAGGGTGGTGAACCCACAATACAATATACAGATGATGTGTTACAGAATTGTACACCTGAAACCTACATAATTTTATTAACCAATGTCACCCCAGTAAATTCAATTAAAAATGTCTTTAACTTCGGTTCCATTATCACAGTATTTTAAAGGCAGTCATGTTTATCTTTAACTATTTTATCTTTATTTTACCAACACTAATAATATTAAAAAAATATTTTAAAGATAAAATAACAGTTTGTGTTCAGAAACTGTTAGTTCCACAAGGCAGGCATGAAAGGAAAGAATACTAAAATATTCCAAATTTTGCTACAATGACTGCATTTTAAGCCAAAACCATGAGTCAGCATATGGAAATGTGCACACGAAAAGGCAATTAACATGATTTGGGGAGCTGCCAAGTGTTTGTTTCGGTTCAAGGAATCCAGGAACAGAACCTCAAACTTTTGTATCACTCTAATTTCATTTCTTTCTGTTTCCTCCAATCTCCAGTTTTTCCAATTTAAACTGGAGTATCATTTTAGAGTATAGTTGACACTTGAACAACATGGGTTTGAACAACAGGGGTCCACTTACATGCAGGTTTTAAAAAATAAATACTGTACATGTATTTCCTTTTCCTTATGATTTTCTTAATAACATTTTCTTTTTTCTAGCTTACTTTATTGCAAGAATACAGTATATAATACATATAACATATAAAATATGTGTTAATCAACTGTCTATGTTTTCCATAGGACTTCCAGTCAATAGTAGACTGACTATTAGTAATTAAGGTCTTAGGGAGTCATAAGTTACCTGTGGATTTTGGACTGCATGGGGGTTGGCATCCCTAACCTCCACATTGTTCAAATGTAAATGTTTCAACTTTTAATTTAATTTAAAATTTCAGTAGTCTACAAAGGAAATATTTCTTTGAAAAGAAAACATCAAAACAAAGAAACAACAACTGATTTTGCAAACAGCAATTAGAATTATGTCTTCAAAAACTGAAGCACTATGAGTCTTTTGAAAATACTAGTTTATTCTTTAGAGACTTAATTTGAATGTAGTTTATTAGCAGTGGCAATATACTTCTTCATCCTACTGCACCCAAAACAAGAAGGTATAATTATTTATAGACTTCATAGCTTGATAAGCAACGGGCATTATGCTTTTCCTCCTCTCTCCTGGGAACGGTTAACTGCACCAAAGAAAGGAACTACAGTACTAATGACGCTGTTCTACTCAGGGCAGAATCCCATGGGAGAGCTGGTAACTCTTTTGCTAGAGCTTTTAATGAATCAAGTAGCCAGAGGCTTGTTCTAGATTGATGGCATATATCTTCAAAATAATCTTAAATTGAGGTACCTAAAGTTATATATTATAGTTACTGCCCAGATACAATTTGAGTCATTAATAAATACATTTGGCTATTTAGTATAATCAAATGCAACAAAAAACTGAAGAACTGAAACAATTCCAAAGAGCCAGATGAATATATAAAGCATTACATAGTTATAAAGTCTCAATTAGCTATGACTTTCAAATTTCCTTTTCCTTGATGTTTGCTACTCTATGTGAAATGGGAAATGGGCCAATAAAAATTTTTCTTGAGGATTCATGCCTGAATAATTTCTGATTAGCAGATCAGTAAACAAAGTCCCTTTAAGGTCATAGTCCAGAATACAGTTACTCCTTGGGGGCAATGGAGTTAACAAGTTTTAGAAGAAAAAAATCCCCCCCATTCTGTATGTTATGGTAAAGCCTTGTTTATATATGCAAATGGAGAGGCACACATGGATATTTATTTCAAAAGAGCAGCTAATCTAATATTATTCCTTTTGGATTTTAGCACAAATTAGAACAGACTAATTAGAAAGTTCATAAATGATTGTTTCATTTCACTTTATTCCCAGCGCTCATTGATTTTGAGATTAAGTGATTTCACCTTCGCTTATTACAAATGCCTCCTTCCTAGAAAGGTTCACACAGTGCCATTCTTTCATGTTCGTAGTGTAAGACCCCACCAAGAGTTGAACAAGCAGTTCCAGGGCCTGGCATTCCAAAGCTAGTCAAGATTCTACTGCAGGTCACCCACAGAAAATTAGGCTGGGGACGAACACTTGCCCAAGGTTTATCCCACAGGGGGAAAAAGGCTAATACAGGGCAGCCGCTTGATTACATTGACTCATAATCTACAGCTACTGCTTTTGAACAGCAGCATGTGGATTAAATCTCCAAATTTAACAGAATTTTTTACAAATGGCCAAAATAATGTTTCAAAATTAGCCACATCTTGCTTCATATTATGGGTAGTTATTTTATACAGAATTGAAATGGAGCACTTATTATTTTAGTTTATTCTCACTCAATACTGCTGCTCTTGTATTTGACTATTGAGGATTGGAAGAGAGACTGGGGGTTACAAAGACTGCGACGGTGAGAAGCCCTATCTAATTCCGTAAGTATTCTGCCTGTGAAGTCCAAAAAATGCCAAAATTCTGTTTTCTAGCTGTCCTTTAGATCTCCTTGCCTACCACTATCAACAGACTGCAATAACGGAATGTAGTTTTTGCCCGGTTATCAGGCAAACTGGGAGAGCCTATCGTTAGGTTCAGGGAAAGGCTAACAGTGCTGATGAGAAAGCGTTTCAGTGCATTTAGGGTGTGCGGGCATGCAAACATATTTACTTTACAGAACTTAAAAAATAAAACATATTCTACACATTGTTTTAAATATATATTACATTTTCCATGAACGTGTCCCATGCCAATCAATGTGCGTCATCAGTGTTGAGTGTATAGTATCTGATTAGATAATCTCTGATTTGTTTAAAACATACCCCTACTAAAGGACATTGAGGTTAACTTAATTTTTTATTTTGTTTTTGCCACTATAAACAATTTAGTGGTATGTCTTTTTTTAAAAACAAACATATTCATACAAAAAACGTCCACAAAGATACCAACTGGAAGACGTTAGTTTAACTGTCCGAGCTGCTCACGAGGGAGGATTTGGGAATGTGTACCGGAGGCATAACCGTCCACCATGGAGAGCTGTTCTCTTTACAGTGTGGGCCTGTCATATTTCATTTGGTAGCCTCTAGAATTCTTGGGATATCTCAGATCCACTGCTGTAAATCACGGCATCCAATCCTTTAAACTGGGGAGGGAGAGCTACAGATAAGCATTTTTGTCTAGACAGTTTTCTAATAAACCTCAGGATGGTACAGAAATAGTACAGTCCATCTTCAGAAATGGTAATTCACTAATATTAGTTTGCCAGGCATCCCCTTCTTTTGGTTTTATACACACTTGCTCCATTGTTGTAAGAGTTTAACACAAATCATCATCCTAAGACATTACCTAAGATTTAAGACCTCAGTGAAATTGGGCTGTTCATTCATCTCTTTGTCTGCCTTTCAATTGATGGGTCTATAAATCACCTGTGGACCAAGCTAAATGAAATTAGTACATACCTCAGGCTTTTAATTCTCCAAATTCTGTTCTATAGTCTCTTTTAGAAACTAGAATGTCCAGGGTTGCTCTCTTCTAGAGTCTAATATCCTTAGGGTCTGACTGTTTTATGCACCTGTGTAATTCCTAAGTCTAGGGCAATGCCAAGAAACAGAGGTGCTCAATACATATTTCATTTAATAAAATTAAAAAACAATAATGATCACAAAGAACTTATGCACCCCTATATTCATAGCAGCTCAATTCACAATAGCTAAGACCTGGAAACAGCCCTGGTGACCATCAGTAGTTGAGTAGATAAAAAAGCTATGGGACATTCACACCATGGAATACAATGCAGATGTAAAGAAGAAGGATCTTTTATCCTTTGGCACAGCATGGAGGGAACCGCAGAGTATTATGCTAAGTGAAATAAGCCAGTCAGAGAAAGACAAGTACCACAGGATCTCACCCATATGTGGAATAAACAAAATAAACTGATGAAGTGAATCCAGAGACATAGAAACATGGAACAGACTGAGGGATCTCAGAGGGATGGTGGGGAGGGGGGTGTGGGTGGGGAGAGATTAATCAAAGAACTTATATGTTTATAAGCTTAACCCATGGACACAGACATTGGTATGAGGAAAGCCTGGGGGTGGGATGGATGTGGGGTGGAAGGGATCAATGGGGATAAAAAGGGGACATCTGTAATATTCTCAACAATAAAGATAAAGAAACTTAAAAAAAACACCCAATAATGAAAGTATTGTGTCATTGGTTTCCACCCCTAACATATCTAAATAATTTAATCTTATATTACTGTCACCTTATAGCTCTCTTACAGACAATTTATTATTACTTTTAGACTCTTTTAAATTTTATTTTTCAATTACAGTTTATATTCAATATTATTTTGTTTCAGTTTCAGGTGTATGGCAATGTGGTTAGACAATAATATACTTTACAAAATGATCCCCCCCAATGCTTCCAGTACCCACCTGGCACTGTATATAGTTACTACAATATTATTGACTATATTCCCTATGCTGTACTTTACATCCCTGTGAATATTTTGTAACTATCAATATATATGTGGAATCTTAATAACAAAATAAACAAACAAAATGGGAACAGACTCATAGATATAGAGAACAGCCAGATGGTTGCCAGAGGGAAGGACGTTTGCAGGGCTTGGTGAAAAATGTGAAGGGATTGAGAAGTCTTCTAGACAATTTAAGAAAAAACATGCTTTCTAGGCTGATCACGTAGGTTACTATCACAAACTTGAAGTGATCTGAAGTTGTGATTTCTAAGGGCTGAGATATGATGAAATGAGATGGCAAATTTTTATGAAGGCTAAATTTGATTCAGTTGAAATGACTGTCTTTTATTTTGAATCTGTGTCTTTCCCACTTTTGTGATGTCAGGCTTATCTTTTTCCTTTAAGACGAAATAAAGACAGTAGGTAGTTTTTCTTTTTAGGTGTCCTTTGTTGATGAGATAAAAACATTGGCAACTAAGGCTAGTCTCTCAACAGTTGAGGAAATTTTGCTTGGTCCATGAGCTAAACCTTTGGCATCACGGCTCGTAAGACACAGCTGAAGCTGTGGAGCAATTACTAATGAAAAGAATATCTCACTATCTATTATGCCATAACTAATGTAAGTTTTTGGCAGAAGTTCTGAGGTAGAAAACAATAATATTAAAGGATTTTGCTCAGCATGTTAAAAGATGAGCACTTTGGGGATATCTTGCCAAACTCAGCAAGTAAGATTGAGTCAGTCGGTCAACCACAATTTACCGAGTGCTTGCTATGTGCCAGGTACTGGGCAGTGCAACCATCAAACACTGCAGGAAACCTGCCAAGATCCTCTTAATGGTCAGGTCACCTGTTCTGAAATTTCGGCGCACTGGGGCATCATTGCAACTCAAATTTTTGTTCAGGCACTTGAGCAGAGGTAAAACAGTTCTTTTTAAGAACAACTTCTGTTTTTCTTTTGGGCATTCCTGAAAGGTCTTTAGGAAAGAATTCAAGGGGGTCTAATGATCTTTTAACAAAAGAAAGTGAACTTTGTCTGACTGGTATATGAAGCACATTGATAGCATGTTACGAAGTTCAGCAGGTCCTCACTGGAGGTTTTTTTTCTAGCTATTAAACTATGCAGGAGTAATTGAGAAAGATTCATTCCCTGATGCTTAATAAATTAGTTTTCATTACACTTCAGAGTAGGCAATACATTTCAAGATCAGTAAAACACATGCAAAATTAAGAAACCCGTTGTGGGAAAATGTTCTTCAGTGCTACAAATGCTATTAAAATTCCCAAATGATGAATTAACAGCAAGAAAGTTCGAGAAAATAGATGATGTCTAGGTAATCAGGGCCAGTAATCAGTGTGTTGTTTTAAGCTGCATTATGTAAATTCAGATAATTCTCTTAACATCTTAAGAAACTTAGACAGTTAGTTAAACCACCCTGTCATTTAAAATGCTAGCTTTTCTTAGCTGTGAGTTTTTACGTAAGAAGTATCACATAAACAGAAAAGTGCGCAGAGCTTGTGGTTAGAACCAATAGGTTCAGGGTCGCTGGGAACAGACGCCGGAGAGCAAAGCTTCGCGCCCCTTCATCCTCATTTTCCTGCCTTCCGCCTACGCCTTATGGCTCAGGGCCTGTGCGGAACTGTTGTGGAACAGCGTGGCGGCTCAGGTTTTAAACACAGAGAGTTTAGAAAATTCATGACCGGAGAATAAAGAGGATGATGGAGAATAAGGAAGACAGAAGAAGAAGAAATTGTTGAGGAAAAGAACAATAAAGACAGAAATCCTCAACAGAAAGTGAGCTACGATCATGAAACCGCCGTCTATTCTGTTTTGGCCTCAGTGACACCCTCGTGGAAAACACAGTCAGCGAAGCGGTCGTCCGCGTGTCATTAGCTACATGCTGCCTGGGACATCTTCTCTGTTAATACTCTAAGCAAGTTTGGTTACTCAGAGTTAAAATATTTTACATGTATTGATGCTTTCCTTTAGTGTGCATGTTTACATATTTTTAGTAATTAAGATTCTTTATATTATAGGAAAAGAATTCTGAAAAATGTAACTGAGCTCCTCTCAAGTTTGGCACACTACGAATAATCAAAATGGGTAGTTTACATGGTCTCAACCTTTGGTAGCCTCCTAATGCTGATATTAACATTAAAAAGTATTTCAAAGTATGGTTGACCCTTGAACAACATGAGTTTGAACAGTGTGGGTCTACTTACACATGGATTTTTTCCCCCCAAGAAATATTGTAAATGTATTTTTTCTTCCTTATGATTTTCTTAATCACATTTTCTTTTTTACTAGCTTACTTTACTGTAAGAATACAGTATGTAATACATATAACATATAAAATATGTGTTAATCAACTGTTTATATTATTGGTAAGACTTTCAGTCAACAACAGGCTGTTAGTAGTTAAGTTTCTGGGAGGCACATGGATTTTCAGCTGCGTGGGGTATAGGCGCCCCTAAAAATCTTTATTATTTAATGTCTGTTAGCTCTGTAAAATGAAAACATCAGTATAGCATCTTGAGACCATGTGATCATTCCTATTTCACCTTTAAGGAAATCCTTAGACAAGTGAGCGCTCACACAAACAGTTGGAGCTTTTGATAACTTTAATTTGCTAGAAAACATTTATAAAGCACAAAAATGAAAACATCAAAATAGTATTTTGAAATGAGAAATAATCGTCATACTCATTTAACCTTAAGGAAGAGAAAGGAAACCCCTCCCTCCTTCACTTTCTGCTAGTGGAGTTGGGGGTTTCCGCTGCAGGAGGGCACAGTGCAAACCCAGGCTCAGAGAACTTTATGTAATAGTTGGGCCCCGCCCCTGCTGTTCCTAACCCACGGAGGATAGGCAGGACTTGGTGATGTCATGCAAAGAACCTCTGAGGGCCCGGCCGGCGAGGCTCAGCGGCTGAGCATCGACCTCGGATCCAGGAGGCTGTGGTTAGGCTCCCGGTCAGGGCACAAGCCCGGGTTGCGGAGGCAGCCGATCACTGACTCTCTCATCACTGATGTTTCTCTCTCTCTCCCTCTCCCTTCCCTTTCCTCTCTCTGAAATCAATAAAGATATATTTTAAAAAAGGAAAGGAAAGAAAAGAACCTCTGAGAGACAGGGGACTCTGGAATGGAAGGGGAGAGGCTGAATTTAGGACAAATTATACCAGAGTAAGTAAGAACAGGCCTTCCACAGAGATCTGGTCTGAAATTAACTGCTGTGAAGTAAAGCAATGAACTGGTAGGAGGATTCCAGGGTTTTATGGATCGGGGTTACTCTTGGTATAAAATAAATCTTACAGCTTTGATGAGTGAGTGCCTTCTCTTTCCTTAAATGTCAATTTAAGAACAATGACCATGTTTATGGGCTACTTTCCCCTGACTCAAAGTGAAAATGCTCTCTTGGGTCCCATGGGCAAAATATACATTCTTAGAATTTAAGATTACCCACTCCGGTTAAGAGTAAAATGCCAATGTGACACATGGCGTGATTGTCTTGTAGTAAGTGCTAAGCAGAGGTAAAGCAGGAGGATGTGACAGAGTCTGATGGGGGGCTTCTTTAGAAGGGCTTCTTGGAAATATCCCATTGAAGGGGAGATCTTCAAGCTGAGACCAGCGAGACAGAGAGAACCTGTCAGTGAAGACCTGGGGGTGGCTCCTGCAAGTGCCCTAAGGTGGGCATGACCTACAAAGCATGAACACAGAAGGCCGGCCGTGTGGCTGAAGGACAAGCAGCGAGGGGACTCTATGACAGGAACGCTGGGGAGCTGATAAAGCGGCAGAACACGCAGGAACCTGCAGGCCAGAGCAGCATTTGGATTTATCCTAAGTCCAATGGGAAGTCACACAAAGGTTGTAAATAGGAGGTGATAAAAGTTCATCCTGGACACTGGGAAGAACCGATTATATGAGAGCGGGCTGGAAGTAAGCTAGCAAACTGGTACCCAGGCAAGAGACAGATGGTGGTCTGACTGGTACCAGGAGTAGAGATGGGCCGGTGTGGAGGGATTCAGGCTATGTCTGGATGTGGGAGTTGTCAGGGAGAACTGGACTTGGGAATGAGGGAAGACAGAGATTAAGGACGATTCCTAGTTTTTTGGCTTTAGCAGTTGTGTGGATATCGGTGCCAGTTAAGAAGATGGGAAAGACTGAGGTAGGAATGGCCATGATAAAGAGAAGTAGGAGTTCTGTTTTTAGGTTTTGCTCTAATGACCATAATTAACAATTGTAAGGAAAAACCCCACAGATTTGATCATTTTAATTTTCCTTTTATAGTTTCTTATAAAAATAAATTTAATTCCAGTGACATTTTTTGCAATGGCTTTCCTAAAATAATTTTTAAATTATGAAAATAATATGCATAAGGCAAAACAATTGAAACATACAAAAGATTATGTAATGGAAAGGAACTGCCTCATAGTCCAGATCCCATTATTATTTCTCAGAGTAAAAACAATAACTGACATCTCTTCCAATATTTCTTAGTGCATGGTCACTAGACAAAAAACAAACAACACACATACACACACACACACACACCCCACAAATGGAAGTATACCATAAATATGACTTACTGTGTTTCATGAAAAAGTAAAGCATCTGGGTGCTCTACCTCACTACAGCTGCCTAGTATGCCAGTGTGTAGGGGGACAGTGGCTTATTCTAACATTTTTATTTTGTCTCAAGTTTTGCTATTATAAACAATGTTGCATATTGTTGAGTAGATCTCCTGGATAAAATCCTGCCAGTGGAATTTCCAGGTCATAAGTATATATTTAAATTTAATAAACACCACCCAATTACCTTCTATAGAGTTTCCCCAATACACGCTCACTCTAAGTATGCATGAGAATGTTCTAGCTCCTAACTCGGGGCATTTATAAAATTTTAAAAACTTGTTGAATCTGTTAGGTGAAAAAAATTAACATCTTAATGCTATTTTTATTTGCATTTCTTTACATATGAGCTTCTGATATTCACTGCCAATGTACATATTTTTTTGAGAAGTAGATGCTTATGAACTTGTCTAATTGATGTATCAGTGTTACTGCTTCCCACAGTTCTATTATTTTTATACTTTAAAAAAGTTACACAAGTAATGCACACTCATTCAATGTAAGAACGAATTGAGAAAAGCAAATATTGTATTCCTACCCCCTTGCGATTTCTCCCCCTTGCCAATTCTGGTTAAACAAAGCTATCCACCCATGTGTATACATAAGTGTATGGCTATATATATTTAGAATGTGTTCTTTTCAATAAAATGGGATTGCATTATTTACAGTACTTTGCAAGGTACCTGTCTCAATTAGTAGCTCATCACAAACACCTTCCTAAGATAATCATTTTTAACAGCTGTATGATAAATAATGTTTCATAAAATGGATAATCACATTTTACTAAACCAGTCGTCTACTGATAGATCTATTCTAATTTTTGAATACAACAATCATGCCACATTGACCATCCAGAGTCATACTAATGCCTTTAGCAAGAGCTTTTTATACATTAAGAAAACTTGTCTTTTATCCATCATGTGCTTTGTATTTTTTTCTCCAATTTGTGGCTTGTCTTCTGATTTTAATAATTTCTCTTCACTAATTTTTATTAGGTAAAATTTTTCACTTTTTTCCATATATATGTTCTAGTTCTGTGCCCTATTTAGAAAGTATTTCCTCACCAAGGATTTTGTTTTAAAAATCTTGAAAATTTGGGCAATAACTTCTTTCTTTTAAGTCATATTCAACAGTGAAAAATCACAGTATTATTGTATATAAATAAGTATAAAACATATTTTGAAACTATAAATATTTTTGTTTCTCACGACACTTAATACCTTTTCGTAAATTGTATTAGGCTCACCTGTTCAATAGCTTAGCTGATTATACCTATTGATATTTAAATATTATAGTTAATTCCTCTTAGTATTTCTTTCTTCTTTTGATCTTTTTGCAAAATTCGACTGATTTTCTCCCTTTAGAGATTTAGTGGTTTCATCAATATGTCTCCATTAAGAGAGGAGGAAAAAAAGGTGCATTTAAACAACAATGGAAAACATTTTATCCAGGAATTTAGACAACACAGAAGCTATAGGTAAATCAGAGAACGGGCCAGATAATCTTTAAACTTACTTATGCATGTAGAGAATTTTCAGGTGTGACCTTGGGCAAGTCCCTTAAACTCTCTAGGGCAGCAATCTCTTGATCTTTAAAACAAAGTAACACCTGCAAAACCCACCTTGTAGGATTTTAGCAGGATCAAATGGGATAATACACATGAAAGTGCTTTGAAACTATAAAGACTTCAGTCCGAAAAGTATTTTTATCTTTTGCATTAGCAACTGACATTTAGCTAACCAAAAGAAATCTGTTTTCAGGTTTTTTCTTCAATTTTAGAGATGTCTACTCAAAAATAAATTCACCAAATGTTCACTTGGAGATAGAAATTATAACATAAGTAATAATGAAACAAAGTAAGGCATTCCCAAGATTTTGAAATGTAACAAATTGTTACTGTTAGCTAACTTTCTTAAAGCAATTTAATTGCTATACAACTACCAAATATATAGCAGTTTAAGAAATCTTTCACGTCTGCATGTCTGCCAGAAAAATGAAGTTAAAAAATATTTCCAGTAGCAAGAGACAGCTGCACAAACTGATGACATATTACATGAGTCACTCAGGCAGAGTACAAAAATCCTGTCCCGTGATCCCTCACCACCCCTCAAAGGTGAGAAATCTTGTCTGTTTTGGACAGGTGCAGTACGTCCTTTATGCAGGGTGGCCAAGTAACCAATTATGAGTCCTTAATGAATCATCCCTTAAAAATCCATCTACTTATGAGGATCCATATGCACAGGAAATAAGTTAAGATTATTCTCCTAAATTATCCCCTGCCAGAAGAGGACTTTTATCACAACGTTCATTTTCAGAATGATTTCCAAATGCCTACCGCAGAAATCTTTTTGGGGCCTAAACTCGCTCATTATACTAAGTACACTACTATAGACAATATGTAGTGTTTGTAAAGGACACCATGATTTCTAGAGCTGCTGATCCAATCAACTAAACCCGTGGGTTAAACCAACTGAAACTTAATTCTAGAGGGTAAAGATTTGACAATTCAGGAATTTGCATTATTGGCAAGTTTGAAGAGACTTTGGTCGAAAATAATTGTGGAAATTAACCTAATTTTTAAATTTAATTAAAATTACCTTCATGTAATGTCTTGTTTGCAAGTAAGTTGTTTAAATTTCATCTCGTTAGGATTACCTGCAAACAAATGAAGGGGTGTAACCAAAGTCAAAGATAACAGTCCTTCGCCGACTTATTGGTAATCCACACTTTATAGCCATCGGATGCCTCCTTTAAATGAGGGCATGGCATGTAGTTCAATTAATCTTCACGGCCACCGTGTAGGTAGTATTTTCTCACAGTTTACACCAAAGGGAACTGTGCCTCAGCAGTGCAGGGCTTGCCTGTGACCGTCAGGAGGGGCAGGGCCGGGACCCTTGGCCGTGCTGTGCTCTTCACAGGCACCAGCGAGGAGTCCATGCCCACCCCTTTCACATACGTAGTAGCTGACGAGACACTGTTAAGAACATGTCTTACTTCAATTCTAAAATGTTTAGAGGCATTTTGAAAACTTTAAAAGTAAAGCAGAGCCTGGTCAGGCATGGCTCGGCAGTTGAGGGTCGACCTAGGATCCAGGCCATCAGGGTTCGATTCCCGGTCAGGGCACATGCCCGGGTTGCGGGCTCCATCCCCAGTCGGGGGCCTGTAGGAGGCAGCTGATCAATGACTCTCTCATCACTAATGTTTCTATCTCTCTCTCTCTCCCTCTCCTTTCCTCTCTCTGAAATCAATCAAGATAGAAAAAAAAAAAATAAAATAAATAAATAAATAAATAAATAAATAAATAAATACAAGTAAAGCAGAAGTTCAATAAATTATATCTCAGAACAGTTTTTAAAGAGAGGAGAGGGAGGAAATATAAAACTTGTTCTAGCCCTAGCTGGTTTGCTCACTGGGCAGAGCGTCGGGCGGCCGACGGAAGGGTCCTTGTTTGATTCTGGCCAAGGGCATGTACCCGGGTTTCAGGCTTGATCCCCGGCCCCTGTCTTTTTTTAAAGTGTGGATTACCAATAAGGCTATGAAGGGCTATTATTTTCGACATTGGTTACACTCCTTCATTTATTTGCAGGTAATTCTAACGAGATGGAATTTAAACAATTTATGTGTAGGAGGCAACCAATCACTGAGTCTCTCTCACATCCATGTTTCTCTCTCTCTCCCCCCCTTCCACTCTCTCTGAAAAGCAATGGAAAAAAACATCCTCAGGTGAAAATTAAAAAACAAACAAAACTAATTCTAAAATATCTTGTTTTCTAAAGTGGAATATAAAAATGTTCTATGTATTCTTAGAACTGAGATAAAAGCCAAATAATTGAAGTAAATAAACGAAAGCTCCTACTCATTCCACTGTTTTGGTTATGTAACCATATTACAATGTGACTCTGGTTAACGTAAGCACAGTATGTGCAGACAGTTTAGAAAAAGGAACAAATCTGAAATGATTGTTTGCTTTATAAAAAACCAATCAAACAATTCTTTTAGCAAAATAAAACTCATAATAAATTTAAAGTTATGTGACTTGAAGAGAAGTGAGTAACCCTATAGGATTACTGACAATTGGCACTACAATTGGTACAATAAATCTGCGAGGTAGTTTGGCACAATGTATCAAAGTATTAATAATATTCACACTCACTAATATAATAATTCAATTTCCAGAAATGTAGCCTAGAGAAACAATTATAATTTTATCCTCAAGTGCAAGTACTTATATTATATCCTCAAATACAAATACATATTTTGTATATTAGAGTACCATTTATACTCGTCGTGAGACTGAAAAGAGTTTGGATATCTAACCATAAGGGAAAGGTTAAAAATGATGGTCCAGTTAGAAGATCTAATAGTATACAGCCAATAAAGATCATGTTGTAAGAAAATGTTTAATGACACAGAGAATTCTTTATATTTTTTAAAATATAGGGATTGCTGGCTTCCGGTAATGGTAAAGGGAATTGGTTGGCAAATACTCCAATAAGTAACAATTATAAAATCTGTAGTGTGTGTGTGTGTACAGATTTTAAAAATTCAATAAGTTGTTATTTAAAGGCACAGGAAAGTGACCAAAAGCAAGCATAAACTAAGAGTGTTAACCACTGACAGGCAGCAACTGCAGTGAGTCGGAATTTCACAAAATTGCAGTCTTACTTCCGACAGAGTTAAAGGTTGTCAGAGCGGCTGAAAATGTAGGGATGAGGGAAACTCCTGAAAACCAGTGAGCCATGGAAGGGGCGGGACCAAATATCTGAGTATAATCCCTGTCCCCAATCTCTGGAGCACCACTTAATCAGACATCAATCAGTGGATTACCAGGAAAACAGCTGACAGAAACCAGGGGAACATTCATTTCTGCAAGGCAGAGCATGCGAGATGCGATTTGCGAGTTTGCTGCCTTTTCTGACTCGGGGTGCTCCTGAATCCGTGACTGACTCAAGAGACAGAAAGCTAAAGCCTTAAAAAAATACTAATAATAACCACAAAAAGAAAAAAAGAAAGCTAAAACCTTACTGGTTTCATGTGTCAGAGAACAGGGCCTGGTGATGGCCTACCACAAACTCTGCCCCAATCTTGACTGGATGCTAAATTGCACAGGAATCTGAAAGATCCCCAGGAGTCAGGTTAACAACAGCAGCTAGAAACAGAAAGAACTGAGCAGAAATCTCACCTGTCGTACACGGCAGGGGAGAAAGCATTATGATTTGAATCCAGGAGTCAGTTGCTTGCTAAACAACAACGAAATCATTCTCAGACGCGGCTAACACATCGAGGGGTCCAGAATATATCCACAATATCTAGTTTTTAACCAAAATTACTAAAGATTCAAAGAAACGGGAAAATGTGACTCCTGCTCAGGAAGAGAATGAACCGAGATGGACCCTGAGTGGGTCTAGATGCTGATTTAGCAAAGACTTCAAAGCAACTGGTTAAATACCCTCAAAGAATTAAAGAAAAACTTGCCAAAGAAATGGGTAGAAGAAACCGTAAACCTGAAGATACCGATACATCTGATCATATCTGAAGAGAGAGAAAATAGATTGAGTAAAACTGAACAGAACTTCAGAGGCCTGTGGAATACTATTTAGAGACCAAGGAGAAGAGTAACTGGAGTTCCCGGAGAGTAGGAGAAAGTCCGATGGAAAAGGGCCAGAGCCATATGACCTCACTCAGAGGTGGGATATAAAACAGAAAGCGAGCAACCACCAACTCCTAGACACAGCAACAGCAGGACGGCCACCAGAGGGTCCAATACATACACACTGTGGGTGGTGAGCACACAGGCAACGTACCGGTGACTATCACAGAGCTGAGTGCTTGAAACGGAAATAATGGTACTTACCAATGTTACCCCAATAAATGTAATTTAAAAACAAATATGTAAAAATACCTATTGGAGTAAAAAAAGGAGACAAAAAATGGCCTGATTTTCTAGCTCTCAGTTTACCATAGTCAACTGAAAGTTAATGTTGGAAAATGAAACTTTTCAGACTTGTGGAAGTGACACGGTTCAGAGAGACCTTTGTAATATAGCTTTGTGGTAATTATGTACAAATTATTCACTGGCATATTTATTCCTTAATAAATTAACTGAAGAAACTTTTACCTTAGTTCAAGAGCAAAGAATCTGAGCCCTGGCCGGTTTGGCTCAGTGGTTAGAGCATAGGATGGAAGGGTCCCGGGTTCGATTCTTGGTCAAGGGCAAGTGCCTCGGTTGCAGGCTTGGTCCCCTACCCCAGTTGGGGTGTGGGTAGGAGGCAACCAATCCATGTGTCTGTCACATCACTATTTCTCTCTCTAGCCTATAGTGGCAGCAAAATATTAGGACAGCTTTCTCTTCCCTGTCTTTCTACCATGTATCAAGACATTTAAAAGCATAAAATTACTTTTTTGTTCCAATAGTTTCAAACTATTTTTTTTAATTGAATTTTAGAATTGGATATTTATGTCTGTGCCAGACAAGATTAAATCAAATTAATGAAACTTTAAAAATATACATATATTTGGAACTCCTATGTAGACTGACTACAGAGAATTGAGGATGCATAAGGCATTAATATATCAGCTTGTCTGGCTGCCTACAGCTTGTACACTCACTTCCACTTGCTTCCCACCCCCACCCTTTACACACTTTTCCTTTAGATCCAACATAATAAATAATACATTTTGTAGCACTTTTATAGTTTGAAAAGGGACCTATTCTTTACTGTCTTCAGAAAAACTTTAAAAGCAAATTTATTACTTTTGTAGATTATTCTATAGAGCTCAAACTTACTCTATAAATTCATTTCTGAAACTTCTTTTTCAAATATAAATATGAAATCACCATTCTCTTGGTCATAGGCTTCAGAAACACAGATTAGCCAATTCTGTCATTTGAAGCCCTTTGAATTTAGTAAAAGTTTTGGATGCCAGCACCAAATATGCTGTTCATTTTACACTATCATTCCTTCAGTACACACTGACACCCTCATTCATTTTTTGGCTTACCAAATCAATATTAAAAATTAATGCCTTCAAGCGTGTTCTGACCTACTGCATGTTAAAACCAATAACTCACCTAAGAGAAGCTCTTGACCTAATTAGAACCCTTTTCGGGCACACTTCCACAGCTGGCCCGCTCTCAGGTGGAGAAACTTACTACAAATAAAGGAGAATGTACCAGAAGATTATTTACTGTTATAACATTTAAATCTGGTTAAAACTAATTTAGAACTTCCATTGAAGCCAACTGAAAAAATAGTCTCAAGAGTAATCCAAACAGGGTCAAAGTTCGCATAATATAATGAGACAATATGCCCACAACAAAGTGCTGAACGATGAGGCTTTTGTCTGGGCGCCACGGAGGTGAGTGATATTAGATGCGTCCTGTTTAGGGCAGCCGCCTGCGAAGCAGAACGCAAGGCTCCTAATGAGAGTGCAGGAAGAAACTATCAACGCTGCCATTTCTAAATGTTTTATCTCAAAGTAAGAAAAAAGTGCTATTAAGTTAAATATTCGGCTAGACCCTGTTCCCCTCCCTTGGTGCTTATGTGAAAGGTTTCACCTAAAAGACACCCAGAGCTTCTCGTAGAGATTACAACGCAATGAGGAGAGGTGGGGAGCCAGTGGGACCCTCACTGGTTCTACAGCTTTTGGAGACTTTTGGTGTAGAGTCACCCCTTGATATCTGTGGGGGGTTGGTTCCAGAACCTTCTCTCCGATACCAAAATCCAGGGATGCTCAGGTCCCTTATATAAAATGAGGTAGTATTTGCATATAACCTGTGCACATTCTCCTGTGCACTTTAAATCATCTCTAGGTTACTTATAATACCAAATACAATGAAATGCTATATAATACTTGCTATACTATATTGTTTAGGGGATAATGACAAGAAAATAAGTTTATATATGTTCAGTACATTAGCAACCATCGGAGGTCTAATTACATAATACATATCAGCAACAAGAAAACATTTTATTTTTGCTCTGCGTTGGTCAAATCCGCGAATGTGAAACCCACAGGAATGGAGGGCCGATTATATTGGGGTTTGTGAGCTTACAGAATGTCACTGATGCAGTTAATTTTAAAATCCAAGACCTTTACACAGAATAATATAATACTTTGTAAAGAGGTGGAGAGAGATCATGAAAATATTTTGCACCCAAAGAGATTTTCTGACTGTCTTGAGGCAAAATATTTAATCAAGAGCTGAAATGTGTTCCTATCTGCTGATGTTTTCTGGGACAAGTGGTTGTCAGGAGAATGCTACCTACCAGATAATTTTTGAAAAAGGAGAGAAATAAAAGAAACAGGAAGAAAACAACACACTTAGTCTACCACTTGAAGATAAAGGTAACAATTGAACGTGAACCTAAAAAAGTTGAATTTTAAAGACACTCTAAGAAAAGCATCATTTTGAAATTGGATGTTTATGAAAATATCTGTGAAAGTTGTTCACCTTTAAAACTCATACTTGTCTCAGTCTTGATAATGGAATTTTGTATCCTGCTTTAAAATCTTTCAAAAGAAGACTTTTCTATCTTTCTATAACTGTGCAAGAACAAATGATGATATCAGGAAAATTTAAATTTTCTAGCAGAATTACAAAAACATCCTTTGCATAACTGAAGGATGGGATTTAACACAAACATTGTGTTTTAGGAAGGTCAGGCAATATCACACTCTGTTATCCATATAACTTCCCATTCTTTCCACCTGGACAGAGTTCAAACCAAGTTTTGAAACAACACAGAACAAGAACTCATTGTATCACAAGCATTAAACTGAAATTAAAAAAATAATGAATCGCACTGTCGTCACTAAAAATGTCATTCATCTGTTCTTAATAAAATATTTTATTTCCTCATCTATATCTTATCCTTTTACAATTTTATTTTGAGTGTTTGAAAGTAAATATGACATTAAAACAGTGGTACATGTACATATAATTTGTAAATAAGAATACATGTTTTGGAATGTTTAATAATATTTTACTAATAAGAGAACAAAAAAGCTTAAACACCACCGGCTTATTTTCACGGTCCTGATGGAATTGTGGGGCGCAAATCCCATCATGCAACTAGCTACAGAAATTGCATGTAAATGAATGGCAAGAGGTGCTGCATTTACACATTGCTAAATTAATTTTTTTCTGTTAAATTCAAAACCCACAAATTTAAATACCTCATAAATGAAATTGCCACAATTTTAGTCTTATTTGCAGTCCTTATTTTAGGGTATTCCAATAATTTAAAAATAACCCTTCTTCAGCTGGGCAGTTTCATTGTGTTCTTCCCTTTGTTGTCCCAGATGATGACAATTACTATGAGGACTCTATAATGCCTCCCTTGTTGGAGGAAGACTATGTGTTATAAACTGAACACATGGGAGGCTAGCTAGAATTACAGATGTGTGTATACCTATTACACACACACACACTTTACTTGAAAGTCCATTCTTCCTTGTTAAGGCCTACCTTAACATAGACTATATGGATGCCTATCATCATTTCAGGATCTTGAAATGCTTCAAGTGATCTACTCTTCTAGGTATAAAAGACCCCAATTTCTTGAATTTCTAGGTTTTGTCATGAACATTATTCCTGTAAAACTGATACTATTAATCCTACTTAAAAAAATGAAAAAAATCAAGGCTTAGGAAAAGAGGATATGTGATCACGTTATTTTTAATAGAGTTATATTCAGTAAAACGCAGGCTCTTAAACACATAGATGTATTCTGAGAAATATACAGACTTGTCACACTATTCTTAAAGTAGTCGATGCACGACTTACATTCCTGTTCTTTTGGCTGCCATTTTCTTAAACACTTGCAATCAGCAAAGTTACAGGAATTGGCACTGTCAGATATTAAAACAATATGGCAAATTTGTAATTTGTAATTCGTTGGCTTCCAAAGTCTATTTGCAGAGTGCCAACCAGGTATAAAAATGCACTGTGCTGAGAGCTCTTTGGGTCAGGGAGAGTGGGACAGGGCACTGCATAGCTCTTGCAGGAGAGAGGGAATCAACCCAAGGACACAAGCCCAGAAAAGCAGAGATGAGAAAACACAAGAATGTGCAATAGTTTTGTCCAAGGCACATAGAAGATCTCATATAATCATATGGCATAAAGACTTAACAAGTAGATTCATTGACTTCTGAAATAAATGTAATCACATTTAAAAAAAAAGAAATACACAAAAAATTCAAGCTATTTGCACAATGTACTCACATATAACTATCAGTAATGATATCCATCTTAAAGTGACGTCTGTAACTTTTATTGTACTTCGAGGGGGTAGAATAGATTTATGCTTAAATTTTGGAAAACTACTCACTGATAAAGCCATTATAGTAATTGCACTGGGTCTGTTTATTAATTTGTCACAATTAAGTCAATAAGAGCTTTACTAATGTCCTATTACTTGATTAGTTTTGAAAGTGATTATCTTAAGAACTCGACTTAATTGGAAGCCTCTCAATTTACAAGGTACATTAAACTCTCAGTAGCATCTTAAGATTATTCAACATATGCAGGTCAATTACCAGTAATCACTGTTTTGTATAAATGTTCCATAAAAGCTATAGCATGACATGACAAAGGGGGAAAGCGAGATTTAATTAATAACGCTAAACTCCAATTGACATGCCTAGGATAAAAAGGGCAACATGGGCGTTCATACTGTCTTTCTGAAACTGGGTCTGTTACTAAAAGTCAAATAAAGAAAAGCTAACAACTGTCCCCCTTACAGAGGAAGATAATTTGTCATGATTGCTAAATCACCAAACTATATTCATGCCCAGCTGCACATTAATTTCCAGATTAATAATTACAATTAATTCTTACTACTGCTCCATCAGTTTTCTTTTTCCAGTTAATAAGAGACTGCAATCAATTCTTATTTATCCCATTTTTCAAAACAGATCAACTATAACTATTACTGCAGAAGCAGGAAACATGGAGTGGTGAATGCACCCACTGAGATTGCAAGGCCTTTAAAAATTATTGGCTGTGGTATAAATATTTTATATTGACCTTCCAATTCCCACTCAAAGATTCAACGCAGTTGGTGTAATATTTACAGTGAGTAACAATTATGAGGGCTGAGAAAGTGCCTTCATACCAAGCTGATTTTCAAACACCCATTAAAATGATTTCATAAACCTTTAAATTAAACTTTATTAATTATGTATTTTAAAGGTTTGCCTCACACTAGGGACATGAGCCTGGTCTGGAGATGATCACAGGGAAATTGATTGTGCTGCACTAAAAACTTAGGATAGCACGCTCCTCGAACAGATCACTCCACTTTGACCTGTGAAGACACTGTATGAATTATGTGTCCCGACTTGTTCCTGATCTGAATTCTGTACACAGGGTACATTTCAAATCACCAAGGCTGATTTGCCACCGATTGTGTGAAGAGTGGGAACAAAGCTGAATCTGTAAAACGCTGGTTCTGGGCATTTGAAAACCTCGAGCTGAAAGCCATTTTGAGTTGCTGCATTCGGATGGCTGTTCCTGTCCTTAAGCAAAAATTTCCCCAGAGTTTGCTTAAACCATGAGGGTGCTGTGGACAAAGTTGTGGCCACAGTTAACGATTCGGTCCCATGGGCTTTTGTACCGAGGCTCTCTGGGTACCGAACACTGAAGAGTGAGGAAGGCGCCTTCACAGACCCACAATGCTCTGAGGACAGCTTGTCTCCAGTTGGCCACGCGTTCCCTTTGCGAAACTCCTGCCTTTGATTAAAATGCAGGGTGCTAGGGAAGTCTAGAACAAAACTTCTTTTCAATATCTAGTATCTGGTGGCGTGCAGGGCCAGCCGGTTCGCTCGGGCCCACGGCTGTTCTCTGTCACTGCCCCGGCAGCGCAGGGACGTGGGCTGTGGGGCCGGGAACTCGTGGAGAAGGAGAGGGTGTGTGGAGAAGTAACGAGGCCGCCAGAGCCCGCGGTCAAGGGCAGAGGCGGCCTGTTCCTTCCTCCAGGGATCAAAAAGGCACCGAAAGCCCCATTTACCTGGATATTACCTTCAATTACGACTGGATGAGTGGGAAACAAGGGAACAGTTCAGACGCCCTTAGGCACGTCAAATCCCCGCGGCCCCACAGGCATGACCAAGGGACAGCAGGCACCCTTGGCGGAACTGTGTGTCCCGTCAGTCTCGACAGAGGGGCTCTGCACGCCAGCTCCATTCAAGCTAACTGTTGCCGTCCTTCTTGTCCACTGGCAATAAACAGGCACCTTAGCTGGGTCAGAGTGCTGCGGCCTGGCACAGACACTGATCTGGAGCCGGGTGAAGGATTAAAGGGTTGGCAAGCAGCCGGGCGCCCGCCTCCTCGGCTGGAGGACGACGCTGTCTCTGGCCTTGTTCCTGCAGTGCCGGCAGGTACAGGCCCAGGCCACCAGGTGCTTATGATAAAGTTACTTTGCCTGAAGCCATCAGAATGGCTTCAGGAACCGGCTCTTTTTAAACTTACCCTGAAGTCCTTCATTAAAAATGCCTTCTTTCCCCCCTCCTGCTGTGTTCAAATGGCACAAAGTTTGCTTTCTAGTCTCATTAGATAAGAAAATAATAATAATAATGCGGGGGGAGGGGGGAATTGTAAACTCTTCCTGGGTAATCAGTGCCTGGAATTAGAGGCTTTCTAGAAGCAGCAACATACCGCTTAGATCTAAGTGAAAATGTTGGTAACGAATAAATTAGCGGTAGGAACAACAACCCTCTGCCTGTCCGTGGATGTTTGGAGCTGGCCGCCTCACTGAGCAGCTGAGACTTAGGACTCTGAACAGCTCTGACGGCGGGCTCCGTCATTCCCCTGTATTAGGATAGCTCTCAAAGTGTAGTCCTCGGACCCGCAGCATCAGCCTTTCTCTCCATCAGCTGCGCCCGGTTTGAAATGCAAATTCTGGAGCCTGGCCCAAAACCCTAGGAATCCAAAACTCTGCGGGTGGGGCCTGGCAATATGTGTTTTAATAAGCCCTCCAGGCAATTCTTATACACTCTAAAGTTTGAGAACCACTGTTCTATTAAAGCTGGGCATTATCAAACCAATTTTCTAATATTCTATATTTCGGTAAGTTCACAATCAATGGGCAGGGAAAAGTCTTCAGCGTTAACGGAGAGGAGAAATGAAACTACCCTCAGGACATAAATACTAGACATAAAGCAGTGGTTCTCAACCCAGCTGAATATTAGAATGCCTGAGGAGGCTTATAAAAATGCCAAGAACTAACTCCAAAACAACTGAAACAGATTGGGGGTAGGGAGGCAGCAATGATATATATATACACACATACATGTACATATACGTGTGTGTATATGTGTATATATATGTGTGTATATATATATATATATATATATATTTTAATGCCCTAGTTATTCTAAAGCACCAGGAAGGTGGAGCATCACTGACAGAAAGTAAGTAGCCACAGCAGTCAGACCCTTGATAGAAGTAGGACAGTCTAGGAACTAGGAAATAGAATGTGCATGTTTATAGCAAGGATGCATGTACTTGCCATAGACTGGTTGTATCATATTAATTAAGTGTTAGCGAGCATGCGGGACTTGAAAAAAACCATTATGTTTTATTGCCTTACACTCTTCTTAAATCTATGGATTAAACAGTTCTTATTTTGAGAGGAGATGATTCAACAATAAATATAATTTTGGAGAGGAAATTGTTTTGACCCTATAGATTAATTCCAAAATAATTTAAAAAACAGTAAATGTGTGAGCATGGAGCCACAACTATCCTGCATGAACTACATGGAAACATTCTCTCCATATTTCCAGCTGTTTCTACCAATACCATCTTTCTTCCTGACCTAAGAAAATGAAACTTGAGCTTGAGAATGGATTGGTAGCACTAAATGGCTTAAAAACTGAAGATCAGAACCAAGTTAGTTTTAGCTATGTTATTTTATCATATACCATACTTTATAATGAAAATTCAGAACAAGACTATGACTTAATAACTCCAATTTACATTTACTTCATGGCACTTTGCAATGATTAACATTCTTCTAGATATTTCTTCATTAGATTTCCACAAAAGCCTTATGAGATCATCACACTAGTTACTACTATTGTTGTTATTTAGTTTTAATTATGAGAAGACAAACTCAGTTATGTAAATTATCCAAGGCCGAAGAGCTATATTGACAATGCTAGTAAATGGCAGCTTCAACAAGGGTAATGATATTCTAATATATAATATTAATAACTGTGCATATCAGTAGTAAAACCTTAAAATATGGTTATTACTGCTTCCAGAAGAGTTTAAGTGGGCAAATGAATTAAAATAGATAAAAGCAGGAAACCCAATATAATAAAACATGCAATCATAAAAAATAAAAATAAAAACAGGTTAGCTTAAAATACTTGGTAAGACTGTAGCTTCTTTTTATAGAACTTTGAATTTAACAGATCCATAGCACATGTAATAAAAGATAAATTGTAAGATGCGGCTCTGATTTTCTGCTCAGGGTATATATCACTGTTACAGAACACTTTTTAGGGTAACTAAGGGATATTTTGCCTCTTAGAATATTAGTAAATCATGAAATAACTCTGATCAGCTCATGTTCAGGAAATTTGCTTCTTGATATTTTTTACATTATTTTTATGATGTTAAGGTACAGAACTGTATTCTGTAATGCTAAAACATAATACACTTTTTCAAATCTGAAATCAGCTACTTTAAAAAATGCTTAGCAAGTTTAATGATCCAGAAATTTATATTTCAACTGTCAAGTAAATATACAAGGAGATATATGAAAAATATTTTTAAAATATATAACCTAATTAAACCATCTTTCAGAGTTTGTGTCTATTAAAACTAACCAACTATAATTTAATATTTAAGCATTTTACAACACGGACGTACTAAGAAACCAAATAAGGGGCCTAGTGCCTTTTGTTACAATATGTACACTACATGCCTCACAAAAGACAATCTTTCACTATTAGAAAACATTATGTACTATTCTTAATTAAGGCCCCATTTCAGTTAAAGTAAAGCAATTTGAAATTAAATTATAATAATACAAACTGCAATGTAAATGTAACTAATGATGTAGTGTGCATTTGCATTGGGTAATTAGTGAATAAAACTTCACACAGCAGGAAATAAAAGCAGGTGAGAGAGTTGTACCACATTCATCACCTTGCTGACTAACAAGAGCGAGAATGCAGATCAGTCATTTCTGGAACATTCCTTGACGAGTGCACTAAAAGCACATGCTGTAGACAGTTCCGCTAACCTAATATAACCACCAGCAAAGTGTCAGTTCAGAGAAATCCACAAAGACAAACAAGTGATAAAATAGTACACAGCTAAAACTAACTCATTTATCAAGAAAGACAGAATAATTATTAGGCACGCCTGGAAGGTATGCCCAGTGATAGAAATGAAAAATGGGAAGAGTGCCTATATTATTTAAAATTAAGAACACACTTTAGAAAACTTAAAATCTAATAAGCTTACTCTACCTGGGCTTGAATTATGCTCACTTATATGGAAATGGTGAAATACTGGAATTTATAAATCACAGAGGTGATTTTTCTTCTTTAGGCTGGAAGGAAAAAGGCACATGGCCTCTTGCTAATCGTAATAACGAGATCAGGCATCACATTTTGACATTTTTACATGAGAGAAATTGGGTTCTCCCAAATCTAATCTGTTAAAAAGGTAATGGTTTTCTTCCAGGGGGTGTTATTTAAGTCCCGCATTCTCACGGTCCTGCCGTGCTGGGGAAGCGAGCCTGCGCGCCCAGTCTGGCGCGGTTCCTGCCACCTCCACGCTTGTTCAGTCCAGTCACCCCCGGCCACTACATCACAGTTCTGACGACTCTGCAACTACATACAGCAGCTCTTGAACTTGTTACAGGTGTTGCAGAAGAGATCATTATAAAATACTTTCTTTTTCTGAACAGATTTTGGGACAGAGTTCCTAATGTAGAATATGAATTAATTATTTAGGTTCTCTGCTATTCTCAGTTTGCACAAATACTGAAATCCAATTTGGTTTATTGGTGTTTTGGCTCCAAATACATAAATGTCCCCAATTCAAAATACTGCTTGCTTTAAACTCAATTCAGTGAGACTTTATTCTCTCTCCTTGGCACAGACTATCTTACATTTGTCAGTTACATGAATGAGTGTATAATATAACATAAAATATATATATTGTGCTTTACCAACTATGCTGTAAATACCCAGAGGGAAAGACCATGTCTGTTTTATTTTTTAATGAAGTGAAGAGAAGAGGACAATCTTCCCAGGACCTAGCACAGAACCTTCATCAAGGCAGGGGCTCAAATAAATGCTTATTTATTTATTTTACAAAGAAAAGGTAAAGAAACCAATTATCTTTAGGTAATAACCTGAATGCTAGAGAGATGTGAACAAATAATACCAATAAGTTCACATCTTTGTTAACAGATAGTTGTTGGCAAAGAGCAGCATCCATAACTATTTTCAGATCTGAGACGGAAGACCAGAATTATAGATGACATATTCTGTGCCTCTCCCATCACAATTATTGCCAAGAGTTTCAAAGCCAGTCAACAATGAACACAGCTATTCTAAAAAGCATCCTCAAGCACTTTTTTTCCTCTTGGGCATCCTTCTACAGACACTCCCTTATTCTGAGAGGGTAATTAAGAAAATATGATTGTGCCAGACATATTTTTCTCCTCTCTTCTTTGAAACTTCTACTGGTGACAGGCTTCAAAAAACTAGCAAAGAAGCTCCATAGCATCTGTCCCTTATCCCCTGGCCCAAACTGTAAAAACACAAAGATTCAGATAAAACAGCATATATATCCAGATTGACATCAATAGTGTATCCTGAAATGTAATTATTGCAGATAAATATAAAATGTTGCTTTCTTCCTAATCAGCTTCCCAGTTGGAAGGGGATTCGATGAGTAGACTTGATTGGGCAAAGAGATAAGAATTTTAGTAGAATGATATTACTATTAATTTTGCCAAGGCTTATTGTGAAAATTTGGGCAAGTCACTGTTATTTAGTAAATGGAATGGAGAATGGATGAAATATATAATAAAAAAATTCATACAGGATGCCAGGAAGAAATTAAAAGTTTTCCTATCAGCTGTCAAATAGTCACCTAATTGCCTCTAGTTTAACCTGAAAATGTCGGAGAACACATAAATGAAATGGCACATTGTTTTTCACCATATGGAAGTTTCCTATAAACTTCTAAATTAAACAAAAACATCTATGTAAAATACTGTAAATGCAAAATAAGGTGTTAAGAAAAACTTGAATGCCCCATTTAATGAATTTTCAAGAGGCACATGTATGAAAGATAATAGACGATTCAGTATTAGATAGTTTTTAGAAGTATTCCTTTAGGTACCAAAAAATGTCTCCACTGTACACTAAGGACAGATTTAACTAAGAAAAAATCCTCTTGGTTGTTAGAAATAAACACTAAGTAAAGTTAAGTATGCTTTAAAAGAATCCAATTTCTTATGCTTATTTTAAGAAAGGCTAGAAATAATTAAATGATATCAGCACCTTAAAAGAATTGACTGAATTTTGCAAAGATGTAGGCCCACACGTCTCTCTATTAGGTTTAGCAGGCCTTGATCTAATTCCATTACCTTCCAGGAAGCAACAGGAACTAGTTCCATGGAATCTTAGGATAGATGATTGGAGTGATCCTTCGCTCCAGTATTTTAAACCTGGGGTCCTGAGGTCATAGGCGGGCTCCTATGGCACTGTTTGCTTTGGGAAACTGTAAAAATATGTGTACTCAGGAATATGCAATTTTTGAGGAGAGGGCCATGCTTCATCAGAATTCCAAAGTGGCCTGTGAACCTGAAAACTTTCACAAAAGAACAATTAAAGTAGCCTAACTTCCAGGTTACAAATAAGCCTGGAGAGTTGAAAAGATTGCTCTGAAGACAATCCTACAGTACCTATAAAATACCTAGATTTTATAACCAATGGTTGTCTTGATAACCAATTAGCTCTGTGCACTTTTCTGCTATTCTATAATTTTTCTCAGAGTGTAGGTAGGGAAAAAATGTGTTAAATGTGTACAGTGTTTTTATAATCAGGTCTTATTTCAGGTAATACAATAGTTTCTAGATCAGAATACTGTCTATAAATACAAAGCCTGAAAACTTGGAAGGTAATATAGGTGGTCTGCATGAGTCAAAAAAACACACACCTCTAACAAATGCCTTGCTGCCTCTAAGCCAAGCACATACCCACTGCCTTAGGACCCTAAAGCAGCATATGCTACAGTCTTCAAGATAACAGAGAAAGCCTTAGGTCCCTTAAAGGGGAAAAAAGATCCTGAGATGTCACATTATACACCAGAGAACTACCTCAATTAACATGGACCAGTTGTGTGGACTCTCCCCACCTCACTGCCTCAGCACTACTACCCCTGACTCCCCGCCCCTCTCACGATTATAGACAGGTACAGGAATAATTTCATATATAACATACAAATGAAAATAATGCATGACATTTAACTGATGATTTTTCATAATTCATTTTAGGAAAAAATGTCACTAAAATAAATGATGAAGAAGAAATCTGTATTAATCCTGCCAAACCACCCTGTGCATCTTCTTGGCATTTAGAAAACAAGAAAGCTGTTTAATTTATGCCTGTGCATCAGTGTGTGTGCATAAGCATCAAAGTACAGATTCTAGTTCTACCATTTGTATACGGTATGATGTCAGGCAAGTAATATAATCTGCCTGTGACTCGAGATCCTTATTATTAAAAAGGAGATAACATCAGTACTGACACTATTGGAGTGTTGTAAGGATTAAATGTGGTAATATGTGTAAAGTGTCTATAACAAAGCATCATATTTTATGATTTTATAAATAGCTATCATCATCACCATCATCATTATCACAAGAGGCGCAAATGCAAGTTATTGCTTACGGGGGAAGAAGTTAAGGAAAAAAAGCTTAAGATAAAATTGCTTATTTACAAAATGCTCAAGCTATCATGAAAATTCAAGCTATTCCTTGGGAGAATGCCATAAAGTTCTCAGCCCAGGTTTCTCTTGGGGCCACATTCCCATGGACGTGTCACACCAGGGTTCTTCACCCAAATGGGATGCGAAGGCTGGTTTGATCTGGGTCAGTGGAGCAGTTCCCCTCCCTCCTGTCACTGTGGGTGGGGCGGCCTCAAGTGCTCCCAGTCTCATTGCATGGGAGCTCTGATTAGTCCAAGTGTTCTATCTCTGAAGTATTTTCATGCCAATTTTAAAGACAATGAGATGCTCTTGGAATCTATGGAGACAGTTTCACTGATGCAGTGTCACCATGACAGTGAAAACCTCACAGCACATCTGGCTTGGATAACTCTGTCGGGGTCATGCTATCCCTCGACAGGGACCCATCGAAGACCATGGAACACTGAAAAATCAATAACTTCCGACACAAGGGCAGATGCCAAGACTTCCAATGGAGTAAGTGGCCAACATCATACAAGTTCTTATCCATCTGGTGTCTATTTCAACTTGAAATTTGTTGTAGAAAATGAAGAGTTTTACCTTTTTAAATTCAGCAATGCCCAAGGTATTCCAGAGGGAGTAAGAAATGCAGGGAGCAATTTTATCCCAAGTTCCACTGCTTTCTCTCGAAATATCTGAAAAGTTAAACAGTCAAGTAAGCTACTATTGTAAGCAAAACAAAACATACTATTCTATTATCTCACATTTAGCATTTTTCTACTTTAAAATTTTCTATATATGAAAAAAGTTAAGTTTCTCAAATTAAAAGAATTCCAAAATTAATAGAATTACCTAGGAAAGCAAGAATGGTCCAAGGGCCATTGCGCAGTGGGGCATTTCTTCCAATTTTGGTTGCAGATTAGAATCACATGGTTTTAAATACTACTGATGTCTGGTTGCACCCCTGAGATTCCAATCTCTATGGCTTGGGGCTTTCAGATCAGAATATCTGATGTCAGACGATTCCAATGTGCAAGCCAGGGGGAGAACCACTGTGGTTGGTGGGTGAGTCTTGGACTGAAAATCAGGAGATCTGGTCCTATTCTCTCTTCACTTGTTTCTTAGGGCACAGTGGAAGTAGGGGGAAGGGGGACAGGGAGCAGTAAATATTAAAGGGGACCAAATATGTGGTGACAGAAAATGATTTGACTTTGGGTGGTGGGCACACAAAATACATGTCATGTATCCCTTGAAACCTATATAATCTTATTAACCAGTGTGACCCCAATAAATAAATAAAAAAATAAAAAATAACACCCACAAAAAAAGAAAAAAGTTGTAAAAAGACATATTATTACAAGTAATCAATACGTCCTCTTATACCTACACAGTTTTAACTTCCTCTGATGTAAAGTACAGGTGATTTGAAAGATACAAAGTTAAATTAGGTACAGACTCTACCCAGAACTTAGTAAAGAACATAACATATGCACATAAATATCTCAAACACAGAAAGGATGAGAGCCAGAGATAAAATTGTCTAGGAGTTCAGAGAAGCTCAGCAAGGCTGTGTGGTGGAGATGGTGCTTTGAAGAGGGTTGTATGCGGCGTGTACTGGGGGCTGATAATGCTCGAGGGAGTGCGGATGGGAAGTGGAGGGGGCATCCCTGAAGGCTTCAGTCTAAACCCAGGGGGAGCAAGTGGGGGCCTGACTAAAAAGGGGAATACTGTCAAATAAGGCCAAGCATACACAGACAGCATTGGCCTAAATCATGGAAGGTCGCAAATGAAAGGCTAAGAATTATATTCTGTTAAAATGGAAAAACATTGAGTTTTTGAGCAGCCAATTCACTTGAGTAAAATTATGCTTTAGAAAGATTAGTTGACATCCATTCATAGTCTGGTCCAAAGAAAAGCATGGAGTTAATTTATTCATTGAAGGAAGGACGGCTACAGCTTTCCCTGCTCTGGGGGTGCCAGCCAGCAGGTGCCTTGTCCCTTCTCCTTGTGACATGTATGCCTGAGCATGGAGGGCTGGGAACTACACGCTTTCCTTCTGCCTCTTCCTTAAACAAGGGGGATGTGAGAAAGGCTGGGAGAGCACAGAAAAGCATGGAGAACAGAAGCAAAGTCCTCTCCTAGCCAATGGGAAAGCATTTGTCAAGGCAGTCATGTGTCGCTGCCCCTGAGGACAGTGTTCCGGTCCGCAAGGCCTGCTCGAGACCCGAGTCTCCCCGCAGAGAAATCCAGGCATTTGGCCTCCCACACTGAAGACAAGCTAGTAATACCAACGTTGATGCTATTTCTGAAACCCTACTCTTTTGGAATCCCACTCTCACTTAGTAATGAAAGTTAAGAAAGTAGTGTGCTTTAATGTAAAAATCTGATTGACAATTCAGATAAACCAATATTCCTCGAGTCCCGGCCTTTGTAGTATATAGAAAGAGCTAAAAAATAGCGATATCATGCCCCCCCCCAAATTATTATAACTCTCTTTAAAGTGGACTAGGTCCTATTTCAACAACTAACAGTGCGTGGAGGGGAGGGGAAAAAATGACCGGAAGGTACAGTGTCCCTCCCCTTCCTCTGCCTTCCCCTAGAGAATTCCAAGTTCTCTTCTGCTGTAAGGGATGATCCAATCACTGCCCAGCCATCTCTTGACTTCCTACTTTCAATCTAACTTTTTAAACTGTTATTAACTCCTTTTCAAGAAACTTATATGAGATAAAAGTCAAACTATGTAGTTAAAACACCATCTTTGATATTATAATCATATGGCCTGTGAGTTAAGGGCTCAGGCTTTAAAAACCTTCTTCAAATTGGGCAATCTTGGACAAATTTCTTACTCTCCCTGTGCCTAAATTTCCTCATCTTAAAACAGGGATAACAAAAGCACTTACTATTTTAAAGATCATGAAAAGAAATGAAGGCATTATTATATTTAAATACCTAATACACAGCAACCACTCTAAAAGGTTAGTTGCAGTTTTTATAGTGATAATAAAAATAATGGTATTTCCTCAAGAACTTTCCCTACTTAATTGCCTGAAATTCTTTCTTGTCTTGGCTTTTACCCAACTGCTGTTTTGGTACCTTCTACTCAGGTTCTCTCTCTTTCTCTCTCTCTCTCTCTCTCTCTCTCTCTCTCTCTCTCTCTCGTGTGTGTGTGTGTGTGTGTGTGTGTGTGTGTGTGTGTGTGTAATCCAGCAAAGTAACTGGTACTCAATAATAAATGTTCACTTAATAAGTAGGGGAGCACTATAATGAGAAACCATTGCTATTCTAGTGTTTGCAAATTGCTCCATCTGATTCCACTGGTTTCTACTGCCTGCAAATAATTATGTCAAGTATTCCAGAGTCTATATCTTGGGCACAATTACAAAAACAGTTTTGGATTAAAACATTAATTAAACTATTGATGCTTTCAATGAAATCATATGTGAGCCTGAATCAGTTCCAATTCTTAATGTTTGATTTACCATCTCCTGAGATATGAAGAGAGGTTACTTGGAGGAGGAATCAGATTCTCAAAGAGAACATCTTTCTAGGTAACATGGCGAGTATGTAATAAAATTCCAAACTAGCTTATAAAATTAACATTGTCAAAAGAGTAAAGGAGAATTGTCACAAATCATTCTAAAGGACAGTTAAATTTTAGCTAGCACATCTTGGATAATGTGCTGGAAAGCAAATGATCACAGGAAATACGCTAAATGGTACTTCAGTGCTCCTTCAAATGGGCAGTCATGATGGAGGGAGTGCTGAACCTGGGACCAGCATGTGGACGCTGCTAGGACTGGCTCTACCACGGCTTCAGTGGGAGGCCTGGACCAGCCACTTAACTTTTCTGGTTCTCAGTTTCCCCAGTAAAATGGGAGAGCAGCTCATAATTTCTACTTTCCATTTATCACTGAAAAACTAGTATTCAAAGTCATAAAGCTAGTGCTAAAATGAGAC
Source organism: Miniopterus schreibersii (assembly GCF_964146895.1). NCBI lineage: Eukaryota > Metazoa > Chordata > Mammalia > Chiroptera > Miniopteridae > Miniopterus > Miniopterus schreibersii. The sequence goes on from NC_138107.1 coordinate 61,341,736, forward strand.
TGGTAAAAAAGCAAGATGATGTTCATGTTTTATGAAGATAAGTATTAACTTGCCGCCTGATTCTTAGTTTTGGTTTCCAAGGTTTATTGGTACTTATATTTGCTGGGGAGGATTTTACAAAGTTAGAAGGACAAGATGAAAAATGACAGTACATAAAATGTAATCCATGCTGAATAATAGATGTTTTCCTTTTCTTTTTCTTTTTTTTAAATGACCATTAAAATTAAATAGGGTAACTGCACAATCCACCAATGAGTCTGAGGTGGGCAAACAACTTATGACTCAATGAGGATCTTCAAAAAATTTCTGCATTATAGAGATTCTGATTTCACTCACAGCAAAAATAAAAACTAACATAATATGTTGAAAGAAGGGTGGTAAAATATGATGAAAGAGCTTCTAAAATAATTTTTCAAGCATGCAACTCACAAATAGGTTTAGATAAAAACATTTATGATTGGAAGTTAAGAATTTCAAAATACACCAAAACTGTATCTTTTCAATACACGTAAGTAACATCATCACAGTCTTTGATCAATGTTTAAAAAACTTCTGATTTTAGAATCTATCAAATAAAAACATTTATCTTTTTACTTTATCCTTACAGATAGGATTCGACATGGCTGTAAATCAACATGTATGGCTTTCCTTGCTTCTCTAGTTTGTAGATCCCTGAAGAACTATACAAGAATATATTTACACACCAGAGCAAAGAGTTAGGAAAGAAGACGTAAGAGCAGACAGCTCTGGAAGGAACCGGTTTCAGTTCAGGCCTGCGTCAGTCTGAAGTACACAATCAATATCAAAACCTTTCTTCAGATGCTCTTGCTGAAAACTTCACTGTTAAAAGATCAAACACTAAGTCCCCATTAGTAAAAGCAGAGTTTACCTATTACTCATTTTTACTACAAAAAGCTTTCAGCACAAGATGCTACACAAATGATAAATATCTGGCTGAACGATAACTGAAATAACCCATATATTGTTAGCTGAGTTGATCAGCACACATAATATGGACGAAATTTAATCATTCAACCAACTTATTGAGCTACTCTGGCTTTTCAGTTTAGAGTGGAACCTCTAAAGGCTTAAATATTCAAATAAAGACATTTAAAAGTAGTTAATACAGCAGACATTTACAGCTGGAAGAGACATTCAAGGTCACCTATTTCCATAATCTTGGTATATAGATGAGGAAACTAAGGTTCAGAGAGGCCCTCTTCTCTTAGTTAAATGCTTTGATAGAGGATGGCTGGATGATAGCTATAGCCAAGTGAATGCCAAATAGTTTCTGAACATACATTTCACACCAAAAGGAAAAATCTTTAAAGAAACAATAATGTCTGCTAAAGAGACAGGAATTACGCAAGCATGTACCCTATCTGGCTACGGTTTCTAACATAATTTGTGGAATCCACTGCATAGAGGTTGTTAATATGTGATATCATAGTGTTGAAATAGGGACTGTTCTGTTTATTATTACATCTGCAAGGTAAACATCACAAATGATTTCAAATATACAAAATCCAGGCTTGGAAACCTTTGTTCATTAGAAACATAAGAGGAAGAAAATAACAGCTTCATCCAGGCAAGTATATTGTGCTTCCCCGGCATTTTTGAGTTAGGAGGCATTCTATGCCAGTGAATTTTCCCAGATACTGAATCTCACTACTAAAGAGCATCAAAACACTTATAGTTTAACCTTTTTCTTTGCTTCGATTTTGAAAACATGTTTAGTTTTTTTGATGTAGTGAAACGTACAGGGATCCTGTCTTGGTGACTCAGCATCAGCAAACCAAGCAGACACTGAGTTGGGGCTGGGAGATGCTGGGCCCTGTCATCGGCTGCCTGGGCTGTTATCTCAACATTCACTCAGCCCCCTCTGTGCCTCAGTTTCTAGATCTATGAACAGGGAATTATTCTCCCAAATCACAAGATGATTAAATGTGATTAAGTGCACAAGTGCTTTTCAAAGAGCTATAACAATAGTTATTATCCTCATTGTTCCTGGCTATAAGATAGTGGTTCCCACGGGAATAATGGAAAGATGTTAAAATTTTTGTCCACATGCTAAATGGCCCCCAAACTGCTGAGCTTTTATGCCTGCATTCCATGGTCCTGCTGCTTCTTTCTGTGATTAGCTAGCAGTTCATTACAATAAAGATTACTCTCAGTCCTAGTGTATCTGCTCTCCTTCTAAGTTGCTGAGTAAATTTGTAAACAGTTGTCTGTACCAGGCCCTGAGGTGTCTACCTTTTGAGAAGGGAATAAACTTCAGGAAATGTGCCCTTTTTGTGTCAGATGACAGAACTTGAACTATTAACTCTATAGAAATGAAAAGGCAATTAATTAGCATATTATTTAGCAGTACTAGTTTAGAGATTTACAAAATAAACTAAATATCCATGCCTACATAGGTTTCATTTGCTTTTTTGAAAGAAATGCAAAATGTAAACTAATCTTTTTTGTTGTTCTAAGTAAGTGGAAACCTATCAGGTTGTGCATCTAATCCCATTAAACTGGTGGTTTTTGATTTCTGCATAATCCTCCTTTTATTATATATTATACACTGATACCTCTAAAATACCTTTGGGCACAGAATTCAAAATTTCATATGTCAGCTGTTGGGTGAACATTTTAAATGATTAAGTGGTGATGCTCCTGGAAAGAAAATTTGGGAGCAGTGCAACTCTTCTCATGTTTGTTCCCCTCTTTGCAAGTTGATTAACCTCTCTTAGCCTCAGTTTCTTCATCTACAAAATGAAGAAATACACCTTTGCCCTCAGAACTCAGAGAAGTTCTCTCTTTTTCCTATTCTTTTTCCCCACACCCAAATTAAAATTTTAAATTTTCTCATTATACAGCGAATATATTCTCATTACTGAAAAGCCATAAAGTTGTTAGACAAAAAGTAAAGAACATCATTAATCCTACATACCCAAACACAACTATTGTTCACATCTTAAGTGTCTATCCTTCTAAATAGTATTGGTTGCATTTTTTAGAGAAAAATGGCATCATTCCATATATAGGATGTTGTAATGCTTTAAATCTACCCCAGCAACTTAATCTACATTAAATCAATCTATGTGACAGGTTAGCAAACATTTTCAGTAAAGGGTCAGATAGTACTTTAGACTTTGTATCTCTTGTTTCTACATTTTTTTCTTTGATAATCCTTTAAATTGTAAAAGTCATTCTGTCTTAGCTCCAGTAGTACAAAAACAGATCTCAGGCTGAATTTGGTCAGAGTGCTGTACTTTGATGAACTCTGTTTTATATCAATTAATACGTTTCTGTGACATCTTTTAAAAACTGCTATATAGTACAGACCAGGGTATGGATATGCCACGATTTAGGCATCCCCTATTATTTGACTTTTAGGTTTCCATTGTCTTGATATTACAAACAGCAGTGGAACGAACATCCCTGTACATATTTATTTGTCCACATGACTATTTCTTCAGGCTAAATGTTTGAAAGTGGAATTTCTGGTCAGAGGGCATTCATTAATTCCTTCACTCATTCATAAACTATAGTTGCAGGGTCAAAGCAGCCACAGACAAAATATAAACGAATGGGTGTATCTGTACTCTGCCAATCCCTGGATTATGTTAACTTTATTGAAAGCATCTTAAATATTTTTCATTTAAATTAAGGAGTTTTAAAAATATTTTCGTATATCCTAATTTCATGACAACACTACATCTGTTTTTAATAGATCGGTTATATTCTTACAGTGCCATAAATAATTCAATGAAACAATGCCTTGTATTAATATCAGAATAACAAAATGTCACATAATTCAATACTTTTCTATTAGAAGAGTTTTGAAAATATCAAATTGAAATAATTTGAGAGGCATTTCCTCTTTAAAATACAAACAAATAATAACTAACAGGACATACAACTTATCTCATCTATTGTGGCCACTCTTGCACTATCTGAATGCTTTTTAAAGCTATTACACACACACACACACTCAACATAGTTTAAACTTTTAAAATTATAAACTTTTAAAAAGGAACCTCTTCTATAATTCTGACCTTTTAAAAATGTCATTTCATTTACTCAACAAATATTTATTGAGCGCCTATGTCCTACATGCCGAGTCGCACGAGGCACTTGGAATACATAAGTAAACAAGACGGCTGTGGTCAATGACTCATAATAGCACTTGTTTTTGAAGTGGAACACTGGAGAAATATCCACAGAGTAGTAGTTATGATACACAGGAAAGGATGAAGTAATAACTTCCATTTCTTCTCCAAGAAGAAAATGAAGACGGATATAATATTGTTGTGAGCACTGCACTAGGTAACCAGGCAAATCCTAGCCATCATGATGCAGAATCACAGATATGGAGAAAGACAATTGTGTAAAACTGTAGAGAAAGTTATTCTTTGGGTGTATTTGAAGAGCGTAAATTCAGCTTCAGACAAAGCTGACTGCCCCCAATATTACCTATGAACAGCAGATACACATCTTCTCTTGTGACTGGTGAACATCGTATCACTCAGATGGGAATCACCTATAGTAGCTAAGAAACTGACCTATTAGGTATGTTCAAAAGAACTGGCTCTACCAGAAAGACTGGGATAGCAGCACTGTGTGTTTAAAAAAAGTAAAACTCGTGGACAGAGAACGAAAAATACCATATGATATCACATACGTGGAATCTAAAAAGGCTGACCTCAAAGAAACAGTAGAATGGTGGTTGCCAGGGGCTGAGGAGGGGTAGAGGTGGGGAAGTGAGGAGACGTTGGTCAAAGGGTACAAACTTCCAGTTATGAGAGGAGTAAGTTCTGGGGATCTAATGTACAGCATAGTGATTATAGTTAACAAAACAGCATTGTATACTTGAAAATTGCTAAGAGGGTAGATCTTAAATGTTGTCACCACAAAAAAGAAATAGTAATTATGTGAGATGATAGAGGTGTTAACTAATACTACTGTGGTTAGTAATCATTTTGCAATATATAAGTCTATCAAATCACCACCAATTGTACATATTATAAGTCAATTATATCTCAATAAAGCTGAAAAAAAGTAAGACTCAAAGTTCTGAGGTAAAGCACAGTGGCAAAAACATGGCAGTCAAGGGTAAAAGGGAAGTAAACACAGAAGCGTCCACACTGGAGTCCACAGTCCAGTCTAAGGGCCACAGATCAAGGTGCGAAAGAAACGGAGCCAAGTCCTAACAGTAAACAAAAAGCAATGCGCTGGGGATAAACCTGAGATCAAGGCTGAAAATTTCATCTGTCAACAAAATAAAATGAGAGTAGGGTATTGTTACTTTGGCCCTAATTTTAGTCACCAGAAGGCAGTTCTGTGGAAGACAAATGACTGAAACCATGAGAAAAAGCAACTTTTTTTTTTTTAAGGGGTTTTGATAAGAAAATAAAAATAAAAATTCTGGCAAAGCCCTCTTAGACTGTGAGGAAAAAAGATTTCAAAAGACTCTTTAAAAATCTTCATTATATATTAATGACAGAAATTTGTGTCATAAAATCTTCAGGGATTATGAGAGGACTCTTCCATTTGCTTTATTTAACTGGCATTTTCCTTAAGGGAAACGAAACACCAAGTAACTTGTACTGCATGAAGGAGTTTAGTATGATTCCCAATACAGGAAATGTTTCCCTCAATTCTTGATTTAGTAAATGGGGTATGGTTTCCTAAACAATGGTGATAGCCAAATCTGGATGTCTGTTTTCTTAGTTTATTTTTTAACTAAAGGAATCCTGTTGATTGTAAGAGGACGATGTCATGATACTAGGTCAGTGGTTCTCAGACCAGTAGCACCAGCATCACCTGGGAACTTGTGAGAAATGTAAATGATCAGCCCCTACCCAGAACTACAGAATCAGAAACCCTGAGAGTGGGAACCACTCATCTGTTTTAATAAGCGTTCCTGGGGATTCTGATATCATCCAAAGTGTGAGAAGCACTGAACTTCTCAGAAGGTGGACTCAGGTAATTCAATAATAATGGATTGGAAATAAATGGATTGGAAACAATACTTTAATCAAAATATTTATATAATACCACAGGTATTATAATGTTTCTGCAGTGAATTAAGCAAACATCTTTAATAATCTTTTAAGTTTAGCAAACAGCACAAGAAATATTAAGCCACACGATGCTGATTTTGCAGTTTAACAGCCAACTCTCCATTTGCCGCTTGCCTGATATTTAAGAGCAAAGGGACGGCCAATTCTTAAATGAATGGTAGTCATGACTGAATAATTTCAGTGTTATGTGCTTGCCACTGTGCCTGAGGAGCTTATTTTACTGTTAAGTCATGTCTCTGAGTCACTTAATAGCGTAAGAATGGAAAGATATGGTCAGATTTGTAAGGCCAAGAACAAACCTCCTGTGAGTACTTTATACCACATTGAGAATTTAATTATTAGTTCACAACACAGCATTTATTAGTCTTTCCTCTCTTTATACAGACTTTGTTGCAAATCAGCACATCACAGTATTTAGTTTTAAAGGGCATTTACATGTAAAGTAGCTCTTGAATCTATTTGTGGTAGTTCACAGGTAAAATAATCCTTCTTGTTTTAGCATAGGACTAGTCATACAAGGTTTAAAACAATTATTTTCCAACAGAGAGAGAGCTATGCCAATACTGTACATTTGGAAGAATCAAATGGACAGACATTTGTAAAGGGAGGCATGGTGTATATTAACAGTGTGAAGAAGACTTATGTACAACTTTGTTAAGACTGAATCATACAATATGTGGTCTTTTGGTTGTCTGAAGCTTGTTCCCTTGTAGACTCATCAGGAAGGGCTCCTGGAAACAATATTCCCTAAATTCATGCATGCTGATAATAGTTTGCCTTTGTGCCCTTTACACCTGGAAGTCAGTTTTGCTGGATATAAAATCCTTGTTTCTCATTCTTGCTACAGTTGTCAGAATTCCCCTTGAATTTGTCAGTAAAATGGAAGATGGCTTTATAATGGAAAGCACTCTGCATTCAAGTTTTGGGTAAGGAAGGAGTTAAGACTGTCACTGTTCCATGAGTAAAGAATCGGTGCCTGTTCCTAATTGTTCTGTGTCTATACCAGTTTATTATTCTCTTTGCGGTGCTTCTCTATTTCTTAGCATCTCCCTTCTACAGTTTTCCTAGGGGATAAAGTTGTCCAACTTTCCTACTTCTTTTCCATTCCAAGGTATTTACATATCGGGACCACTTAGGCACTGTATAGCATGAAGCACAGCTCTACATTTCACCAGGAGTCACTGTGTTTATGCCCAAAAATAAGTTAAGAAGTTTTGAGTTATGAGAAGAAAACTTCTCTCACCACGTTCTTCCTCCAATTTATAATATTGTGTGCACTTGATAACCAGTGTATTATAATTTGAGGACACTGGATTTAGAGGATGCTTAAAATACACTTATTTCATATCCCATTACTTTCAATTAAAGAAAAAAATCTGAAAGTGACAAAATGACTTGCTCAAATTATGCAGTAAGTCAACAACCTAACAGGGTCTGAGAAGCTAGGATTCCAGATTCTAAGAGCAATGTTCTTTGCGTTCAATAAAACTTACTTCTTAAGTTCATTAGGTTGATATCTCTTGTAGCCCCCTATTTACAGATGATTTACCTATAGGCTCAAAATTTGACAATTTCCCTTAGAAATACAATTTTAAATAGTAAGAGCTTCAGATCATTACACAAAATTCCATTCCAATTACAGGATTTTAGACAAGTAGCTAATATCCCATAACTGGAGTAGGGTGAGGAGAGAGTGAAATGAAAGAAGACATTGTTGGCTTTTTACCACATCTATAGATTTCTTCGAACATTTTTTAAAAATTGTATTTCAAAAATACAGAAATGTCTAATAACTTTGTACCCCAAACCAAACTCTACCAATTCATATCAAGGAGTATTCAGATAGGCAAATTTGCTTTGAATTAAAAAAAGTAAAGTAAAATAGTACCAGTTTCTAATTACCTTGGGTTTCCACCATTAAGTGAATCTGTATTTTGACTTGACAAGCCTCAAGAGTGTCTGGTAGACCGTATGCTTTCCTTTACAGTCACCTCCTTTATCTCTCAGACAAGGTTTTCTTTTTCCCTGGCTCGTGACTGAGCAGCTTTTCTCTTATTTTCTTCTTCCTCAAGCAAGCATGCACTGCTTTTGAAGGTTCTTAAGGGATATTTACTGTTGTCACAACAGAAAAAAGGGCCTCTGCTATGGGTTCCCTAATACCTTCTTTTAATTAGATCCTGTGGAGAAAGAGAACGTCACAGATTGTGCCAAGTGCCTCAGTATTTCCGGATTTCCTTCTATGTTAGTAACAAACATGAACTCTACTGAGTTTATCCACTTATCACAAATAATTCTACTCTATTGCCTTTTAAATGGTTGATAATAGAAAATGCAAAGAAATTTCCAATGCACATGTTCTTTTTAGAATATGAAATGCTCTACATACTAATTTGTGTCACATTTTAGATTGATTTCTGTGTGTGTATTTAACCAAAAAAATCTTGTTTGTATAATTAGTCTTTGTCTTTTAAAACTGAGCTTGATAATACAAACCCTAAGTAGTTGGATCTGAGACTGTGCAAGAATTTAGGACCAATCTGTTTCCTTAGGCTTTGTTTCAACTCCATTTCCATGTAAACTGAGGATAATATTAAAAACGAGTAGCTGTTGCTGTAAATAAACCACCATCTGAAATGGCAATCTATAAATTGACTATAAAGAAGGGAATTCAATTATTGCTGAGTAAAGGCCATTTTCTTTATGAAACAGATGTCAGAAAAAGATAAAGGTGACTTTCAAGACTTTACAGCCTAGATTCTTGTAAGAAGAGTTAGAAAAATTTAAATCTGAAGACAGGCTAGAACTGAATCCTGAATAAGTCTAGGGGCAAAAGTTTGGTAATGATTTTTCTATGTGTATTGCAATGTTCCCTTGATAGTTTTCTGATCATAAAATTATTACTAGTTCACTATGAAAAATCTGATAAATATAGAAAAACAAAAAGGCAAGTGGTAAGATCAGAAGCAAATAAAATCTATATTTAGGAAAAACTTCCATGTAATTATTCTCTATGTTTTCCATAGCTGAAATCATATTACATATGAAAATTTATATCTTGCTTTATTATATCAGTACTTATCTATGCCATTATATAAATGAACAGGCATAAATTTTAATAACCATTAAAATTGTACAATATGCCATTATGTGAGCATTCCATGATCCACTCCACCATTCTCTTACTGTTGGATATTTGAGATGCCTCCTCTTATTTCCTGAGTCCATAAGATATATCTATTAACTTCTTTAGGCATAATATGATTACATTTTTGGATAATTTCTTTTGAATAGATTCCCTAATGTAGAATAACTGGAGCTAAATAAATACCTTTACTAGGACCTTTTTATATACATAGTACTTAATAGCTTTTCAGAGAAATTGTATCAAATTACACTCCCTTCAGCAATGTCTGAGTAAATTTTTGCCCTACTCTCACCAAATTGGGTATTAACATATTTTTCAGTCTTTGCTAATTTGATAGGAAAAAAAGGGGAGAGAGAGGAGTCGAAGTGTTTGTATTTTACTTTGAATATTTATAGAGTAAATGAATATTCTGCATCTGTCTGAACATGGCGGAAAGCATTGAATATATAAGTAAAACTAGGGGGATGTGCAACACCAGGCAGCAGTGAAATCAGTTTGGCAATACTTGGAAGTATGGGAGCTGCCATTTACCTGAGGACTAATTAAATTCCATTATTTGAGGTGACATCTTGAAATTCCACAATGGGGCAGACCCCTAGGAAAAACTCCTAGCAGAATGTTGGATCACTGGATGGAATCTTAGTTTAACCTTAGGGACCCTGGTTTTTAGTCTTGTCTTTTGACAGCAGTTAATGATCGAAGGAAAACATACTACTATAAAATCTTGGTTGACTGAAAAGCTTAAAGACTATGATAAACAGATATTTTAATCACTTTTACAGTTTCTTTTATGATATGACAATAAATCTGAGATTTCTTTTTGTCCAAATAAATATAATATAAAAAGCAAATAGGCAACTGGATTCCAAATTTTAGTTCACAGGAGAAATTTATTAAAGTGCTGTCAACATATGGTAGATTTACGAGCTATTTCTAAATGCTTTTTGGAATTCTCTAATTACATAAAAGCATTCCAATTGTACTGGTAAATCTTCACAATTTATGTCTGCTAATAAAGCCAAACAATTTGTTTCATTTTAAGTAATGGTACTATCATTTTCCTTCATGTTTCTTTATCAGAAAATATGAGTAAAAATTAAAAATACTATTCTCTTTTTTTCTAAACTGTGTACATCTACATCACTCAGTGCTCTTAGTTACCACTGTCTTCAATACACCTCACTTACAAAGAAGATGAATATACACCTTAATCACTGAGGTGTCACCAAAACACAGATGTAAATTTTATCAACTGTTTGAACTGTATCAGAAAAAAACCAGGAGATTTATAACAGAAAATGACACATATAGCAAACCTGAATTAAGGAGTAGGTATGAATTCTATAATTCACTCTGGGACAAAAAAAGTTAATAACTTCATTTGACTTCAATGTATATTATTTTAGAATCACTTCCATATGTTCTATATCCCTTTTAAAGTACAAATAAACTTCTAATCATAATGAAATATTCAATATGCGAGAGTTGTAACTCATTAAACATGGTAATTTAATTACAAGTATAAGCAAAATTACTGTTCTCTAATACCATGTTTTACTAAATTAAACCTTTAAATGAAAGTATTAGCTATTCATTATATCATATTCTTTTCTTTCATTAAAATTCAATAATGAATGCTAAATAGTAAATTAAAGTCTATATAGGGATCAAAACCTTTAAGAAACTATAAGGATAAACACATTAGTACACATTAACACAAGGAAACAACCAATACCACTTACCAAATATGATTAAAATTGTTCCTTTCCAGAAAGTTAGCATAAATATGTCAATAAATGGCTAAGAAAGTTTCAGCTGGAGAGCTTCCACAAATTAAGGCAAATATATGCTACTGAATCTCTTTCATATTTACCTTTCCTAATTTCTTCTTAGGTTTAAAATATCAGAAAATGTTCTAATTAATGTCAATTCTATTTAAAGGGTCCACAATAAATGACCTGCCATATTTAGTAATGGCTGAAATTTAGATATAATCACTAGCTCACTGTTTTTCAAACCTCTTTCTCTTTAGAGAACCAGCATGTAGAGAAGAGATAAAAAGGAAGCTGTTCTGTGGAGCTGGGGGAAGGCGGCTGGGGGGAGGAGTGGGGTGGAGTTGCAGGGGATTACACCGGAGGTTAGAGATTGGGTATATTTTCAGTCACCTTATTACATTCTCTCCCTCCCAACAATCAACCACAAGCCTTCAGGGCCAGTTGCTTCTTTATGTTATCAATGTACAGAATTTACATTAAAAGTTATTGGAAGAATTTTCTGTTGGGGTTCATAGCAAACCTAATAGAGGGTTAGTCAACAAACACTAAATATTTTTCTAGGGCTAGCTAGGCACACAGTGCTAAGCAAAGAGGTATAAAAACAGCAGAAACGTCATTCTTATTTTTGAGTTGTACAAATTCTACTGGGGAAAAGGGGGAGGGAGTAAGAAGACTCACAGACTCATAAACAACGAAGTGCAATAGCAGAGTTCAGGGAAGTGCCTGACTCCCCCAGGCAGGAGGGGTAGGAGGGGCTTGAGCAGTGCAGCCAGGGAGGGCCTCTTGGAGGGGCCAAGTCTAGGCCGGGGGGAGGTGGAAGGAACAGGGAATAGGCAGAGGGAATGTGCATATAAAAGCACACAGATATGCTTAGGGTATTTTTTTGGGGGGGGGGACCATTTATAAAGGTTTTCGGTAGGCCAAATTAAAAAGTCAGCTGTTAAGGCCTTAAGGACCGGTGGAGGTTTAGAGAAGGTCTGTGTGACACGATCTCATCTTTATTTAGTGTTAAAGTGGAGAACTGACTGAAGAGGCGAGATGCTGAAAATATGAAGGCCGTTCAGATGGACACCTAGGAGTCTGTTTTCTGCCAGCTTATTGTCCTTCCACACCAAAAATAAAACTAACAAACCAAATCACAAGTCTTTTCTTCTTACAGGTCTGCTCCAGTTCCTCAGTCTGGGTTTAGGAGAGTTACATTTCCTCACTAAATGATAAGCTCGGTAGGGCAGGAGGCGAGGGGATTTTATTCTCAGGTATTTCTCAAGGCAAAGAACAGTACCCCGCACGTGGCGGGAACGCAGCCAGCGTCTAGTTAAGAGACACGTTACCTCTCCCAGGCTGTGGCTGTGTCTGGGGGTACACCCGCCACTGCTTTCATCTGCCTCACTGCCCAGCCTGACCATCACCATTTCCACACACCTCCCCGCTCAAGCTGCTGAACTGCACACGCAGCCGAGAGTCTTCCTGCGGAGAGCACCACTCAGACTTGCCCTTATCAAGTGCCTGCATTGCTTAACAGATGAATAATACGGGTTTCCTGTTGCCAAGTTCCTTCCCAGAAAATTATTCTCAGTAAGAATGTTAATGAGGAGGGAAAAAATGCTTTGTAAGTCGAGCCATTTTTTTTCCATTTTACAATCAACTCATGTCCTTATTTTTATTATTTCTCTTCCTTATTAGATTTTTTTCTAATTAATAAAATATAGACTTAATCACAGAGTAATTTTTTTCATAATGCAGATATTTAGAACTATGTATTCCTCTAAGTAAAACTGTGGCTGCTTTTCCCAAAATTTAAAGTGATGCTTATACATTAGTTGTTTGTTAAGCGGTCTGTTTTAGTATTACACAGGGGTGGACAAAGCAGGTTTACAGCTGTGAGTACGTGAAACAGACTTAATAAAGCTACTGTAATAGTCATAACCTGCATTTGTTTTTCCATACAAAGAACTGTAAACCTAATTTTGCCCACCCCTGTACAGTCATTCCCTGATCTAGTTGTTATTTAAGAGATTATTTAAAAATTTTTAATATGGTTTCACCATGTTAATATGTATATCAAATATTTCCAATGTTATATTTTGACTGGTGGAATTGTATATATATTCTACTGAAAAATTATCATTGTCTATAGCATATAATAAATATTGGTCAATAATTTAATTACCTAATTCTTCTATTTTATTGTGCCATTATTTCAAGCCTCCCTTTTAATTGAATTGCTCATATCTGTCATTTCTTCATTGTATAGATTTACTATATTATATTTTGATCTTGGAATACTGTGATAATTTTTTATTCAAATTTTTTCTTCTCTCCCAATTATGCCTTCTGTTGATATCTCTGCTTTCTGGATTCAAATAAACATTATTAAAGGGCATAATTAAATTACCTTCCTTATATCTGAGAGCACAGGATAAATCTGAGCCCAATTTTTACAATTTTAGGCAGAATTTGGGGAAGGGGTACTAATGTATTTCTGGTGGATCCAACTGAATTGTTGGACATTTCTTGTTTATACCAGATAGTTCTATGTTTTGTGGAAATTTAGTATGTACCGTTAATATTACATGTGGGTTATTTTATGTCATTACATTTTAGCATTCAAAAAAATAGCAAAACCAAATTACTATTAGTTCTCTCCCCTTCCTTGGTCTGGTCACTAGGAAATCTGAAAACAAATATTGGCCATAAGTCTAGTTGCTGTATCAGCTGTTTGTTGATTATACCTGGGACTTGAATATTCTCTGACTTTATTCTCTTTTTCACAGCTCTGTGTATATTACACACTTTCTGTAAGTCACTTTAACTTCTTTGCAGAACGAGGCAGGAGATGAATGATCTGGGAGGTGGCTTTAACTCTTTAGGGGACTATGGCAAACAGTTTAAAAGGTATCCCCATCAAAGCATCCTAATTTTCTAAGGGATTTATAAACACTTTTATGATCATCACTACAAAAACTCTACAACATCAATGTCCAGGCTCCTAACACCTGAATGTCTGAATTCTGTTAAAAGAAAAAAATAGCTTAGCCAGCGTGGCTCAGCGGTTGAGCATCGACCTAAGATCCAGGAGATAGCGGCTCGATTCCCAGTCAGGGCACAGGCCCGGGTTGCGGGCTCGATCCCCAGCAGGGGGCGTGCAGGAGGCAGCCGATCAATGACTCTCATCATTGATGTTTCTCTCTCTCTCCCACTGCCTTCCTCTCTCTCTGAAGTCAATAAAAATATATTTTTTTAAAAAAAAAAAAAAAGAAAAAATAGATCTTTCCAGCACTAAGCTTCTACCCTCAATCTTATTTCTCTCATTCCCACCCTCCCCTTACATGTTTTCCCCGGACAGTTAAACTCAGTGGTACCGGTGGCTACTTCTCGTTCTCAGGAAGTCCTTCAGCAGCCTCTGGTACTGGGGTCCGGAGCAGACTTCTTTTGGTGAACCTGGGGAAACTCCCTTTGCTGCCTTCCAAATGGAGGATATCTTGGCAGAGCAAACTGACCTCATGGAAGGATCCACTATGCGTGCTTCCCCAGGCTTGGATCAGATGTTCTAATTACCTTTTCTCATTGACATCTAGTTCTTCAAATCTTTTCGTTTCTAGGAGCTGGTCTTTTGTTTTTCTAGTTCACATACTTAAAACATACTCCTCAGAATGTTTCCTTTGGGGATTAAATACCTTGTTAGCTCTAAATGTTTCCTTTTAATTTACAGAATAAAGTAGTTTTTAAAAAACTTCAGGGAAGTTTTTTGAAGCATTTCATTAAATTATCAGTTTCCATAAGCGTGCCTATTTTCTGACAACCTTATTTTTCATAGTAGACTTATGTCTTTTCTTCTTTGTTTTTGTTATTGGCTCCCAAACATTTATTCTCTCCCCCCTTCTAATAGGGCAGCGATCTGCTGTTCAGGAATTATTCATACTTCCTTCTCCTTGGCCTTCACAGGATACTGAGTTCAAACCCTCCGGAAGACTGCTTCTATCACACCCTCTCATTCATTCCCCAAGGTCCCCAAGGGACCACGTGCAACCGAAACTGCCAATTGACCTCTTTTCCCTGGGACTTTGTTTTTTTGACAAGGGTACAAAAAATAGTGCATGTTTATTAATTCTAGGATGTCCCAGAGTGATCATCAAGCCAGAGAAATTCTCTGTGGCAGCTTGAGACTGTTAGTTCCAGCCTATCCTTCAGCCTTCTCTCTGATTCTGTGGCATCACTATGTCCTATAAAAGTCACTTTCTGCTCAATACAGCCATTGGTTTCTGTTGTAAAACAGATAATAATATGTGGGATATTCATACGTGCTATTTTCTACACGTATCAATTTCTCTTGCAATGTCTTGTTTGGCGTTTGTCAATTTTCAAAATCATTTTTGCTTTGGTTACCCTTATTCTGCCATGGTGTTTCCCAAAATTTGTTCTGGGAAACAACATTTGTAACCCAGTGTTAGAAGATGTTACATAAAAAAAGGAAGAGGGGTTATAGTTAAGTAAATATAAGAAACACAGAGATTAATAAAATTTAATTCATTTGTTTTCCTGTGCACTGTGGATTTCTAAGAAAGAATACAGGATGTAGCTTTTTCTGACTTATTTTTAGTATGAGTACAGACAGATTTATCCTGTCATGTCTAAAGGAACCAGTGGTATATAGAACATATTTTGGATAATGATATTCCAGATGCTATTTACTGTCTCCAATGAGGACTTAAAATTCCCTTGAGCTCATAATAGAGAAATGCTATTTATTTTATTTATCTTTAATACTGATCATTCCTATTTGGTATTCATCTGATCTCTATCCTGTTTGCAGTATTTGTGGTTGTTTGCATTTCTTATAGAGACTTTGAAAATCTTGTTGCTTGACTTTTTTTCCCAGTGGTATCAGATATTTGAACTGAGCTAGGGTGTTTAAAGTTTCTGAATATGTCCTTGAAATCAAAGTTTACCATAGGTATTTAATGTTTCTATTGTTCTTTTGATAGGTTTAGAATTTCACTGGCGTTCCTGATTATTGTTCAGGGTTCTAGTTGTAATTTTCTCAAAGAACGTAACACAAATCAGTGGTACTTCCTCTTCTACTTTTTGCAATATAAATTTAGGATTTTGAGCTCATATCAATGGGGGCCTATATACTTACAATGATTTATAAGATGTTCTCAAAATACTCCTGAGCCTCAGTGATGAAATTTAGACTGTTAAATTATGGTAATTTAGTAGCTTCTCTATGAGATAATTTAGGAAGATAGATCTTCTTAGATAATCTTAGCAAATACCTTGACCTATATAAAAGTGTGTGGTATAGAACTCTATCAACAGTCTGAAACCAAGTTATTCATAATTTGGACATGTTGGCATTCTTTTATTAAATGAATGCTCAAAATTTCCTTCTGATATGGAGACACAGGCTTGGAGTAAATAATTTTTCCTAAGTGCATTCCTGACGGTCAAGTCCCCCGAGTGCACTGGTCAATGAGATAATCGTCAGTGATGAGGTGACTGGGAGGAAGAAGCAGGAAGTCATGTTGAAATAATCCAGAACCAGGTGCTTTTCACCTGGCAATCTCGCTCCACAAAATTAATCTCCATTGACTAATTACAGCTACATTATTAAAGATACAAGAACACGGAACACAACCCACCTGCCCAATGGTTAGGAAATAGTTTGGCAAAACCTACACTAAGAAGATGAATTCTTATGAACTAAAATTAAAATGTGTGCTATAGAAATAAAAAGTAGACAAGAAAGAAAATACCTTACATAACTTTCATAATAAAATTAAAATCAGAAAGTCTAGATCTAATAGAAACAATGTTTGCACAGGAGTAAGGACAAAACAAACACACTAAACAAGTAATTTCCATGGACGTCTTTGCAGTCCTTTGTTACTAAGGTTAGCTAAGTACAGAGCTAAAAAGTAAGGTCACAGGCAAATGATTTTCTCTATAGGCAAACAAACTATAGTATCTGCAGGCATTATACTTACGTAAGTATGTAAACACTTACATGTCTATAATAAGCATACACGTAGAAACAAATATATGTGTATAAACTTAAAACACTGTTAGGAGTGAAAAAGTATCCGAATTAAAGATGATGCACATTTAGAAGAAAGGCATGTATGTGTTTCTCTTTGTGCCCTTGATTATCCTGTTTGAGCCCAGACAGAGAAGGATGAGCCTTCATTTCCCCCAAATTGTCTCACCTCCACATAAGTGAAGGTTAGAGCCAAGGTCATCCTACGTATACCATGTGGAAAACAATGAGAACTCTCAGACATCGGATACTCAAAGGCAAGTATTCTAAAAGCAGAAATTTGTTAACTAAAATAGCATCAGGTAATTTTAGGTATGACTTTTTAAAAGCATGGGTTCCCTGGCTTAATGCTCACAACACCCTAAATCAAACTGAAATTATCTAGGACTGGCAGAAGAGAAGAGGCACAACCTACCAGAGGGTCTCTTTACCCTGAGTAAGAAGGTGACAAAGTCCATAATGAACAGGCTTTAAGACATAAACAGAGAGAGGACTCATGGTCATGGACAACGGTGTGGTGATGGGGCGGGGGGCCCGCAGGGGGTGGAGGTGGAAGAGGGCATGGAGGGGATAAATGGTGATGGTAAATAAATAAATAAGTAAATAGGATGCAAACAGGACAGATATAGGGGAGCACAGAAGCCATCTGTATAACTTTGAAAAGCTCTATGGTAGAATAAAATCTAAAGAGAGAGAACCTGCTAAGATTGTGTGGGCTATTTTATTACGGCTAGGAAGGTACCTGAGAGAAAGGACAATGCTAAAGCAGCTTTTCTTGTTTAACATTTATTGCTCTGCTTAATCTGTTTGAAGAAGCATAGCAATACATGAAATACTACCCCCGGTAAGATCCACGCTTCCTCCAGCTAGACTGCTGAGGCCAACACAAATCTGACTGACGTGCAACTGAAATACATTGGCTGTTTTTCCTTGACCTCAGCTTTTAACATTGTCAACATTACAGGTGAGGTCCATTGTAGCAACTCTTATTGGACACTTAGGCTATTCATAAAATTGTCCAAAACCTTTCAAGAAAACCTGAGCTCTTTATGAGAATGATACAAAAATCATTTTTTAAATATATCAATAAAATGCAGCTAAACTAAAACCTCCTGCTTTGCCCCAAGCTACAAATACTGAATTAACTCACCCCAGGAAGAATTCCAAAGCACTTTACACAGGGACACTGGCCTGCAGGACCCCTCACTGGAAAGCTGAGTGTCTCATCACCCCCTCAGTTTCTTAAATACTATGATTTGTATATATCTTACTTGCCAGCCAAGCTTTCTTCATTTTAAAAAGTTTTTATTGAGCTAACATTATACTAATATTAAAATACTTTTTAAAGAAAAAAATCATCCGCAAGCCTGCCACTGCACTAAACCTCTTTATTTTATCCACAGACATATAAAATTTGTAGTTATAATCACACTATCCATATCACAATAGACCAGGCTTTTTAAAGGCATTGCCTACTATGACCACATGCTCTGCCAAACATTCCCAGTGTGCTCATTTAATTAGTACATATTATGTGAAATTCAGTATATGCTAGAGACCCATCAAAATATGAAGCCAGTGGATAACCCCTAAACACACCACAAAAAGCATATTTTACCCTAAAAATGTAATTTTAAGACACTTTGTAATTCACATCTATATGCCACTTTTCATTACCTCTTCTCCAGACAGATAGTAGGCTGAGAGTAGACCACCAACAAAGCGTATATTAACTTCAAAAACAGAAACTTCAGCATTCTGTAGAAACAAAAGAAAGGAGGTTCATACATAAAATAACAGTACACAATTGAGAAAAATATCACTGTGAGAAAGTGCACTAAATTGTTAAATTTTGTTCAACTCATATATGCTTTCCCAGAGAGATTTATATACAAGAGGGAAAAATCCTCAAAATACATAGATATAATTTTGACTCAAACTCACAATTATAAAAATATTTATGATATAAGTTATTTCCCCCCTCTATTCAACAGCAGATACCATGCCCAGCGCCCTCTCTGTGCAGATGCTCTAGAGCCAGGGCACTCTGTGGTTCTGTCCTGTGCTCTCCTTTCATTCATTTGCATTCTCTTCCTGAAAGGCACTTGGACTCCTACTTTGGCTGGTAGTTCAACATTATTCCAGGATCCTTCTCACATCATGTTAAGGTAGCACAGCTAGAACGCAAACCAGATTTTAAGTGGGGGACTTGGTTGTGGTGCTGGCTCCCAACTCTCTGCCTGCAGCCTGGAACGGCCATGCCTCTCTGAGAAGAGATTTCATCTCTGCATGAAGGAGGGGTCATCACAGTGCTTTCATTATTATTTACAATAAGCCAGATCCTGTGCTAACCCCTTTACATGGACTATGTCTTTCAATCCTCAGACCAACCCTCTGAAATAATTGCTATCCTTATGTCCATTTTACAAACGGAGAAACTGAGATTTATAGTGGTTACTGTGACTTTCAAAAGTCAGACAACTAATAAGCAGTTAAATCAGGATTCGAACTTGAGTACGCAGTTCTTGGTCCAGGGCTCTGTTACCTTAACTCCAATATCAGCTCACTTGACAATGTACCAAGTTTCCATATAATTGTGGCAATAATTAGTAAATAATGCCAATACTTCTATTTTTGTATGATATCTGACTACTAAATGTATTTGTCCTGCATTGTTACTAGATAATTTAGTACAGCTAACCTACAATAGATGTAGAGTACACTTTAAGCTCTAGTTAGCTTCTTTCCATGTTCTTTGGGCCTACTTAGTCATTGTTCACTTCTGCCTAACATCAAACCATTTACTGATAATCATGGGGGAGAAGAGCGAATTATAATATATCGAGTAAAGACCCGGCAGATAAACTTAGTCAGAATCATCTGAGATATTATTTCCTTTAACAAACATTTCTTAACCAACTTCTATGTGCCAGGCACTGCCCTAGGTTCTAGGGACATGGCAATGAAGACTGACGAGGTCTCCAAATTCACGGAGTCTACATTACAGTGGCAGAAAAGAGTTTCAGGAGAAAAAATGAGATATATTTTCATTTAATTCTCACATGATCGCTCTAAAAATATAACAATCTTACAATGAAAGCTAAGTAACTGTTTAAGTTAAAATCTTTTTTCAAAAAATTTCCTGCAAAAAGATTATGAAAATTACTTAGGAGGAAGAATTACTGGGCCAGAGTTAGGCAAAAGTGTCATAAAATACTCTTTGGTGAGTTGTTTAATTGTATTTCATAATTTGTAACATGCACCTAATATAATTTGATTAAAAACACTCCATATAGGTGCAATTTATCCATGAGGTATATCACTCTGAATGAGTTTATGTAAATATTTGTAAAAGTTTTAGTATTCCACAAAATTACCCATAAGAAAAAGGGGAGGGAATCCATTAATTTATTTTGGACCACACAGTGGATTTCTTATGTTTAAGGGTAACAATGTCTAATAATAAAATCTAATGACTCTAAACCCTCAAACTGTATCACTCTCAATCTGAAATTGTGTTCTTTAGTTCCTAAATCTGAGAACAGTCCTCCACAGTCCTGCCTATTGAAGCCTGTTAAGATGATTTTACATCCTTACTCTGGCTATGGGTTCATTAGACATGAATTTTCTCTTCCTCCTACATAATTTTTAGATACTCAGGACTTTTATATAGACATCTGGTAAGAATCATTGCAAGGTAGAGGGCTGAGCCACTTCAAACACCACCAGAAATATATCTTGAGCTACATATATATCAATCGCCTATTGGGTACAGTTGTTGAACTAGTTATTGATCCAGCCATGTATTCTAGAGCCTAAATTCTATTTATCCAGCTCTGTCTGTAAGATATTGAGAGGCGGCCTTGCAAAGTGCCATGCTCAAGGTCAGTTGCTTTGTCTTTTGAATTTCAAGGATCTAGTAGTCTGTTAGTGACTCCATGCAGCTCCCAGTGACTGCTCTGTCCTTGTCTTTAAGAATCTGGCTCAGGAAGCTCACATCACCATTAGTAGCACTCAACAGTCATCCTATCTTCCTCCTTTTGAAAAACCAGTATTACATTTGAATTCCCAACATAAAATTTTTTCTCTTTTCTTTTTTTTCCAGAGTCAAATATAAATTATTTAGGAACCTTCATAGGGGAGCTCTTTCAACCTTCTGGGCTATACATTTTAGGTCAACAGATGGGAATTTAGACACCTTAGGTCACCCTGTATAGATCCTTAGGTGATAACAATTCTCCCACTGGAACAAATTGGTTAACACATTAGGGGTAGCGGACTATAGAAACACTACCCTAGCCTCAGAAAGACCTGGGGTTTAAGGCTGGCTTGGGAGCTTAGCTGAATGTGAGACCCCAGGCAAGTCACTTACTCTGTCTGAGTCTTGGTTTTCGCATTTGTACAAGGAACGATGCATTCCTTACAAGGCCCTCTGAGTCTGTGAGCGCGAAGCACTGTGCGCCAGGCCTGGCACAGGGAGAGCACCCAATAGAGACTTGCTTCCATCACCACTGTACAGAAGCTCAGCCTAAGTGACTGTCCACAGGGGTTACTGGAAAAGCAGACGCTCCGCAATCATAATATTCTAAATTCTAGAATGCAAACTGATACGTCTCTGACGCTCAGGGGAGTCGTGATTTTTCAATGGCTAAAATCTCTCTTTTGAAAGATAGAATCCTGACCAAACTTCCTTTGGGACTTGATATAATTTATATGACACCTGGATTTTCCAAGGTAAATTTTTACAATCTGAGGATTTTAGGCCATTTTTATAAACTTCTGATTTCCACTGAAATAATCTTATTAAATTTAAATAAATATATTCCTCCTGTTAATATTCATGCAGTGTCTTTTACAATGTTCTAAAACTTTTCCAGTGACTTGCCCTAATGAGAGAAGAGGGGCCGGGGCAGAGAGAGGACAGCAGGCAAAGGAGGGGAAACCCTAACAGCCTGAAACACTAAAACCTTGTGTGACTTATCCTAAGGAGGAATGTGAATTTTGCTGTCTCCTTCGTCAGTGTTTGCTTTCCAGGAATACGCCCTTTGTAGTCTATGGCTTCCAGTACACATCGTATGCGAGTTCCAGCTTGAGATGTAGATCCAGTCTCTGTTTAAACTGCATGCACCTATTAGTTAATATCACAATCAACGAACAAGCAGAAGTCGGAGAGTTTTGGCTAAAGGCATATTCACACCAAAAAATCTGGACTGGAGAATCTGCTCTTTCATTTTGACTTTCCTCTGCCAACAGCCTTTGAATCAAAGAACACACTTAACCAGATTCATAAGGAAATTTAAAATAAATACATGGCAGAACTAAGCTTACATCTAAAATCAAGAGTTAAGTCTTACAATTCACAGTAAAATTTGCCCTCGATGCTAACCTCTCAAATGGTCTTGGGTGTCTTAGGCTGATCATTTCCACCTTAAGTGTCTAGCCCTTTCCTATTATTTCTGTCCTCTGTTTTACTACACATATATGTAAAATTATTAAACTGATAAAGATTTCTAAAAGGGAAAAAAGAGTTTAAGTCAATAAATCATTTCGTACATCTCCTTCCCCCAGTCCTTAACATTATGCTCCATTTCTCTGCTGGGAAAGGCTTCCTGTGAATCAACAGACCACGAGCTCCCAGGCACGCAGAGCCTGCCCCTAACCGGGCGAGAGGGAAAGCGAGTGCTTAAACACGTGCGTGAAAGACCGACTTCCTCCCACTAGGCCAGGCAGCTTTTAAACAACTCAGAGAAACCTATTAGGTTGTGGCTCTCATGACCAATTTATTCACTGAAATTATCTATAAAATGATCTATTTTAATAGATCTCAGTAAATGGTATAACTGGTTTGACCATACGACTAACAAATTTAGGCTTGGGAACAATTCAGCCAGTTTCCTTTTGACTGAGGAACTATAGAGGCAAAAGCTTCCCCTAAAGGACAGATATGTTGCTTCTTTGCACTTTCAAACCTTATGATAATTATTTAGAATCAAACTTATACCAGAAGTCTCCTTAGTTGTTATCCTACAGTTCCACACAGCTTGACAGAACCAACTGATTACAGTAAATTGAAAAAAGGCATACTGGAAAAGAACTTTTATTTTCAAAAATATGCTAATTCTATTTTGAATGTTCAATACTAATTCTTAGACACTTTTAAAAAAGGTAATTCTCTCCTCTCTCTCAAGGGTAATAATTCTCAGAGAATCATTTGCTAGCGATTCTTCCAAACTCCCTGTCAGCTTTCTACCCAGTGAACTACAAGCCTGGGTTTCTCAGCCTGTTCCCATACGTAAGATACAAGCAGGTTGCCCGACTACGTTTAATAACAACTGCTCGACTACCATTCAATATTCACTCTGTGTAATAGCTGTTGCACTACAATCCAAATGCAGTGACTCTGTTTAATAATAATTTTCCACTACTAAGATGTATTCTAACTAGGCTTTATCTTACTGAGAAACATGCTGGAAACAACATGAGACTTTTCAAAGCCACTGATTAGACAGATAATTGCCTATAAGCCTTGCCTATGTCTAGGCTTAGTATACACCTTTATTTATAAGTGGTACCTCAAAGTGTGTCTTTTATTAACATTTTGAGGATTAGGAATAAGTATAAAACTCCTTTTAACAGACTAGATTGCAATATTTAAGAGTATAGCTTAGTGTAACATATGTCCTAACAGCTTTTAGTTTCATATTTAAGTAACACAATAAGCCTTTTAAGATAAACAAAGTGTAAGTTCTCTGGGTCACAAAGATAGGCAAATAACCATCTTTTCTATGTTACTAGGTTGGTTTTACCATGCAGGTCCAGAAGGGCTTCAAGGAGCAGCCCAATCTATCACTAATGACTGTCAGAGAGAACTGCTCAGTATCCTCTTAAAGCCAAAACCTGAATCATCACTACAGACAAGCACTGATTAGTATTCAGATGGAAAATACTGAATAACGCCCTTCAACAGGACAGTAAACTTAGTTATGTGCAACCCCGCCTTCCCCTCAACTGGGATGTCATGCTGCTCTAAGACAGACTTATTACAAGGGCAACTGAGGCAAAACTCACTCCTTTCCGGCTGTGTGGCCTGGAGCTCTGGACCAAAGCCAAGTACTCATCAGGCATCTGAGAAAATCCAAAGTCACTTACATCCTTCTGATAGGGAACCCTACAACTTATTTTCCTGTAAAGTAGGGTGGCATTCAGACTAGATAAGAGAACAGTTTGGAACTTTAAGAAATAAATTCACTTTTGCTACAAGTATCTTTGTTATCTAAAACATATGGTGTTCATTACAATCACAACTACAACCCAGGTGTGTGCCAAAGATCACCGTCTCAGTGTGTTGCCAGTTAGTGTCTGCAGCAAGCTAATCATTTCCTTTGTCATTCTCAACACCTGGTCTCTCATACAGAGGTATCACTTTACCTCAATGCAGAACAAAACTTTAAGGATAATTTTAATGTAGCTTTGGCTTTTTTCTGAGAGTGTATATAAGATACTGTTATCTCGAGAAAATTTCTACATAGTCTATAAAATTCATAACTGAAGATAATTTTCAATATTTCTCATGTAATGATCTAGGTAATTAATTCTTCTTTAAAGCAACTGTCAAGAACAGGAAGCTCAGCACTGAACTTAAAAATGCCTGAATATGAAACCCTTGATGATCCGTCCTTATGTTAACACACTGTATGCGGGAAACGTATTTATACGTTTTACGTTGACTGGTAGAGTGCGCCATAAAAACTACCCGCAAACATGTTAATAATCTCCCGCAAACGTGTTAATAATCTCCTGTAACGGGAGCCACCACAGATTCATTCTGGGAGTAGGTTAAGTAAAAACAAGTAGAACTGCACCTGAACTCCAGATCATTTCGACCGTATAAAAATACGAAACAATACAGCCACCCTTGCACCCTGTCAGCTCATCTTCCAGCTGAGTCTGCCGGGAAGC
This sequence comes from Miniopterus schreibersii, assembly GCF_964146895.1. NCBI lineage: Eukaryota > Metazoa > Chordata > Mammalia > Chiroptera > Miniopteridae > Miniopterus > Miniopterus schreibersii. The sequence goes on from NC_138107.1 coordinate 61,366,726, forward strand.
AGGACAAGACCGCTTGGCTTCTCATTAACTGGATTAACACCTACTGAGCACCTATGGAACAGCGCGCTCACTGAGCGCCGTGCTGCTGAGATTACATACCCAACCTCGGAGGACTCATATTCTGTCCACCTATGTATTTCTCAACACTTTGCATGTCCTCTCCAACAAAAACTGGGTCGCTGAGTTAGGCGGACATTGTTCAAACCACAGCTCTTGCTGCATGATTTGGGGCAGATTAAGCAAGCACCTCTTCATCTATAAAAATAAGGAAAATATAATTTCCCTGTATGGTTATCACAAAGAATAAATGAGGTAGGCTATGGAAAAAAATCACTTAGCATGTCTCAGTACTCTTTAAGCATAGTTTCCTCTCTCCTTTCTGCCTTTTGACGAAAACCCAGCCATAGCTAGGTACTGGGACTACTTTTTCTCATAGGCTATAAGCTCCAGGAGGGTAAGTACTAAAAGATATTTGGCAAATAATTAATACATGAGCGAGTAAATAAGGAATAACCAAGCATCTGTTTTAGATTCTTTGTCCTGGGATTATTTTTAACTTAAATTAAATTAAAACCAGAAAGCTCACCCACTGGAGTGTATCCTTAGTTTTCTGCCCAGATCTAGGCAGCTCCACAGACACTTGAACTGGATACGAAGCTCCTCCTGGGAGGCCCTTGCTCCTTCCCAAAGTTACCAGGAAGTATTAGAAGTGTCCCCCATCCTTAATTCTGAACCTTCCCCTCGGGGTACTGTGGGTGCCGAGGTATTTGTGAAGAATAATAGTACATATACAAAATTTTAAAAATATTTAAAATATATACTGACAAAATTTTAGAGTTGAGGGTATACAATCAACAAAGTTCAAAGGCTATTTAAGGGAAAGTGGATGCAGGTGCTGTTGGACGCATACTGGGAGTTTAGCTAAAGCCACTCCATGGAATTACTGCCCCCGCATCCACTCTGCGTGGCCGGGCGGCCTGTGGGCTCCGTAAACTGAAATCAGCTCCTCTCGCAAGCACTTGCCCTAGATAACAGCTGGTGAAATTAATGTAAGTTCCTGATATGATTCCCCAGATGGCCCTTGTGATAAGCCTCCCCAGCCTTCCCCTTGTGCACCCTTAGAAAAGTCCCCAGCAGAGGTTATCAAAACCTGACTTTTTTTTTGTTTGAACTGACCAATCTGGCCTTAGCCTGGGAAGTCCAAAGTACTCTACCCACCCTAATAAAGGCATGCGCCCCAGATCTTGTCTGTCAGTCTGTACTCTGCCTTGACCTGCCTATGTGGCCCCTGAAAGCAAGCCTTGAACTTCCTCAGGAGCTGTGAGTAATAAACTTCTCCATTTCAATTTCAAGGCCTTCTGTTAAACTGTAGCTCCCCATCTGGCACCTTGTGCTCCCCTTCACAAATGTTAACTTAGCAAAGTCATAACAATGCACCTTGGCTTAGTGCAAAAGTATCAGCATTAGAGCCACAGAGCTCTGTTGATTCCCAGCTCCGACGTGGAGCTGCTGTGTGCTCCCGTTAAAGCTCTGCGGCTCAGATTTCTAATCTGTAAAGGTGTGAAAACAATACCTGACCCATAGGGCTGCTGTGGGACTTGAATAAGAATACTTGGCACGTGTAGATCTCAATAAATATTAATGTCTTTTTTTCGTACTCTTAAATTGCCAAAAACAAAGACGTGTACTTGTGTTGTAAGGGAGGGCAAGTTAAGAATATAGTGTGATACTACTTAAAAGTTGCATTATTTGTTTCTGCTAGGGTACACCATAATAATTCTGCCCAACAACAGAATTTAGCCTCATTAACTAAGATTTAAGAACCGAATTGGCAACTTCTGTTTAACTTACCACATTAAAATCTAGATTTTCTTCAACCCATGATTTTGCCTCTTCAAATTCATCTTTCATTTCCATAATGAAAAGTGTGTCCAGAGCATCTACTATTGTTGCTCCTTTGATACTACCTGCAAATACCAGAAAATTTTTTATTCAGTAACTTTTGACAGATACAAACATGCAAATTGACCATATCTTGGAAAAAGAGAGGGTAATACTAAATTTATTAATAAACAGTAATACTGAAAACAGTCTAAAATTCTTTCAGTGAAGGAAAATTTAAAAACTGTGCCATAGCCACACTAAATTATCACAGGCTCTAGATGGATACACTAATCTTTAAAGTTTCTTCTGAGTTGTAAAAAATAAATCTCTTAGAAATTTCATTTGTGATTGCATTCTCTAGCAAGAAAAAAAACCCCTAAAAAAATAGGAACACACATATTAATTTTAATGTAATCATATCAAAGTGCACCTGTGTAAAACTGTAAATAGAATTAGCTCTAAAATTGTTTAATGATAGCTCTAAGAAATCATTACTCTGAAACGGAATTTGACTCCCTCTTTGAAGCCCGGATTGATCCCTTCCCTCCCACCCACCCACCCACCTAGCCATTCCTGACTCTGTGATTTACTTCCTCTCAAGTCCCTTGACTTTATATCATTTTTGCACTGTCTTCTATTATAATTACTTATATGCATTTCTTTTAGTCTGTAAACTTCCTTTTAATAGAGAAGTCATGTCTTGTTTATCTCCACATTTCATAGTAAGAGACTTAGTAGGTTTTTAATGTTCAATAATAAATTTTAAAACCATCAATCTAACAGAGAACCAACTAATCTGTTTGATTATGGCATATTTACACATAACTGATTTCTTAATGGTACAAGAAACTCTCATAGAGATAAAAGCAAAAATGGAATTACATTTTAAAAGTTATAGGCAACAATGAAAAATACAGCTTCCAAGTCTGCATGAAGTTTCCGAGATTCTCTCTTCCATTCTATTGCTCATCACACCTCTGAACTGTGTCGCCGAGACAGACCAACCGGCCTTTCTCCCACTCTTCCCAGCTCTCCCTACTTGTTCTCTCCACCTGACATCCTGCCGGTTCCTCAGAGCTTCATATGAACATGAAGTCTTCTGCAGGACACCATGAAGTCTGCAAAGTCTTCTATTGTGTTTATTAACACCAGTGCTGGCAGTACAGCCAAACCCATGGAAGCTCCTGAATGAGTGGAAGAGCCCAGCGTGTGACCAGGAGTACCCTGACCTTAGCCACACCGGGGCTTGAGACCCAGCTCAGCCAGTCAGTCGGTGGCTAACACTGGGCAAGCGATTCTCTGAGCTTCATTTCTCTCATCTATTAAATGGGTATAACAATGAGGTTAAATGAGATGATGCGTGAATGGCACTTGGCACACAGTGTCAGCTGTTACCGTTGTTTTTTATATGATTTGATACTATTTAACACTTCCAGTTAAAGAAAGTTACATTTTCTTTACCTTCCCTTCATCCTGTTACTTAGACAAAACAGTGGAAGTTAAAATGGAATGTGCCCCAAGGAATCCATCTAACCTTTCTGTTTATGAGCTTCTTCACCTCACAGTGGGAATGTTATTAATAGCCACAGTACCGACCACAGAGGGATGCTGTGGGGACCAAATTCAATAAGGCAGGCCGAGGTGGGTAAATGGAAGTTCACATAACTAACCAAATCCACCCTCACTTTTTTGCCCATGTGCAAACAGGAGAAACCCAGAGCCAAAGTGGAGAGTCACTGAGACACAGCGAAGATCACCAGGGCTGGCTACCTGATGGGAAGCAGTTAATGCCGCCGACCAAATGTTCCTCTGCTGGGCATCACCCTGGGATCTAGAAATCATGATGCTGCACCCATATCCATTAGATGAGAACCTCTGGAAGTGTCCCGGGTGTCAGTATTCTTTAAGGTACACAGGTGGTTCTAATACTCGCCAGTGCTGCCTCGCAGATAACTCCATCAGGTGTGCAAGTTTCCTAGCAATGTGGTCTGGAGGATCACACGAATGTCTCCACCACCCACAAGTTCAGCCAATTAGAGAGAAGTTACTGTCACTTGTATTGTGACAAATGACACAAAGTATACTCTACTCACCAAACAAACTGCTCGAATGGCCTTGTTTTGATAGAGGTTTCAGTTCATTTAATCCCCAGGCATAACGTTTATAATTATTCCAAGCATGTTTCATCATCTGACAAAAGAAATGAAAATGGGATTATAATCTGAATTTTAGATGTTTTTGCTATAGAATAGATCATACATTAAAAACCTAAAGGTTAAAATATTAAAACTCGCTGCTTAGTTAAAAAGATGATTAAAACGGTGACAATGGTGTGAAGAAGCTAGAACACATATATACACATTGCCCCTTTATGTTTACAAATGGAGATTTTTCTTTTTTGAATCCATTTAATCCTATATAAGATACACATCATTTTCAAAAGTCAGTTTCCAGCAAGAGAAATTTGGCTTATCGCTAAAAGGGTGAACATTCTTACATTTATCTATTTCATTCGAATGACAGATTAAATCTGAAAAGACTCTATATTTAAAATTCATACTTTTATACAAGGTTCTCTGTACTTTCAACTTCATGGTATAACACAAACATCCAAGATAAATATCCAAGGTTATCATTTAAACACTTTGATTTACCTTGACCAAGTCTATATAGAGAAGTATTTTTAAATATATGCAGGAAATAAAAAATAAAGCTCTCTGGTTATATCTCAATTTGGGGAAACTTCAGCTTATTTTAATATAATCAGTCTTTAATAGTGTATATATGCATGCGTACCTATGCAACTGAAGACTGACCTGTACATTCCCAATCTGGACTCTTTGTACCAAGAATGTTTTAAAGTCCAAACCAATTAGTTGCATAATTCCTTTTATTTTATTATTTTTAACAAAATTAATTTATCAACATATAATGAAAACGAAATTAATTTATCCTGGCTGACAAAGTTTTGATCTACTGTGCAAGACATTGTACAATAGCTATACAATTTTTTTCAATGACTCGAAGTAAGTATGTAATTATGTTTGTATACATTTTTTAAAAAGGTGAACTCCCCATCTATGTATAACTTATTCATGCCACTACTCCCAATCCATTAGCAACAGTAATTAAAATATGGCTCCATATTTTAAAATCTCTTTAAAAAGCATCAAATAAAGTTATAAATACTATATACGGGCTGTTAATCACTAAAAATATTCAGTGAGATTGATACAATTTTATGAATAAGAAAGTCTTCAGATGTCCCTGAACATAATAATGAACATCCTTCTTTAACCCACGTGTCCACTATCTTCCTACCTCGCCATGACTGCTACCGACAATGGCAGCCGGAGTGTGCACGCCCTGCGTTCACTGCAGCCTTATTTGCAGCAGCCGCGACATGGAAACAAGCTAAGTGCTCCCTGGCAAGCGCTGCATAAAGAAGACGTGGTACATCCACACAGTGGAACACGGCCCAGCCACAGAAGATTAGATACTGTCATTTGCAACAACATGGATGGATCTCTCGAGGGTATTAGGTCAAGTGAAATAAGTCAGACAGAAAAGAACAAATATGATTCCACTCACATGTGAGATATAAAACCAAACGTACCACGTGAACAAGCGAAAACAAGCTCACAGATACAGATGACAGAACGGCGGCTGCAGAGGGAAAGGGGAGCGGGGAGGGCAGAGTGGCTAAAGGGGTCTACGTACGGCAATGAAAGGAAATTAGACTTTGAGTGGTGAGCACACGGACATCGAATTGTAATGTTGTACACCTGCAATTCATACAATACTAGTACTCAATGTCACCCAATAAAGTTAATTTAAAAAAATAATAAAATCTGTACTATCTGCTGGGAACTCTCATCAATGCTCTATGTTCACTACTGTACTCAATTCTCATTACAACCCTATGAAATGTTTGGCAGATAAAGAAACTAAGGCTTGGAAGTTAAAGTGCAAATAACTTTACTCAAAGTCATGATATTTCTCCACAGCTGAGGAGCCAGGGTTCATCCCAGTTTGGCCTGACTCCGAAGCCCATGTCTTTACCCAACACACTGGCCATCGTCCTTCAGTGAGTCGGCACCAGGATCTTTCTTTGATGAATCAGACTAATCTTCCATCAATCAATAAAATGCATATGAAAAAGGTAGTGTTTTCAACATTTTCGAACAGAAACACATAAAAAAAACAAACCACAAAAAAGTTTATACTGGGACCAATGAATCTGGTTTGAAAAACTCCACTGCAAAAAATAAACAACTCCTTATAAATGAATTTTATTGGAAAGTATACTAGATTTGATGGTAAAATAACCTGATTTATCATCCCAATAACACCATTAATTAGTTACATAATCATGGATGAGTCACCATTTTTTGTGAGGCTCTTTTTACTCGAGAAACTGGGATCATAAATCCTCATAGGGTGTATATGTGAGGATTAGGTGAACACAGCCAGTGCGACTGCACCTATCGCATGGGTTGGCCCATGGTAGGTGATCATGTTTATTGAATTTTAAACCTATACTGGAACCAGCTAAACTCACATCCCAGGAATAGAAACCACTGAGCCTCTGGAAAGGCTAGGCATATGAAATCCACAAGAACACCTTGAGATTACATCTGAGTTTGATTTGGTTGTCCTATTAAATGTATTACATCTGGCAAACTTTCCATTCCTGTAAATTTCCAAAAATACTTTATAAATTCAAAAGCTTTTGGAATACATCTGATTCAAGAACAGAAAAACATGTCATGCTGATTTGCTTCAGCTCCAGGTCTGAACACAAGCCAGTGCCACATACTATTAATGAATCCAAGAGAGCATAAAGCTCTCCCACAGAAGACTGTTACTCTGTCAAAAATTATCATTTACAATGCACTACTATTAAAGAACCTACTTCAGTTATCTCTGTAGTATATATTAACTTTTCTTATCTTTTCTTCCCAAGGGAAAATTGGACACTAATTGCTTAGCTTCCTACATTTCCAAAGTTTCTACGACCTGTTTCTCAAAACGGTTCCTCACCCTGTGGGGTTTTTATGAGTTAAAGTTAGAAACAAAAATGAAAACAAGGTAGTCAAACACCCTGAATGGAGCATCAAGAGTGGTTGGTGACCTCTGGAAACGGTTTACCCAGTTAAAGCTTCAAGCCCAACACAAGACATTGTGTGTGGGTGTGTGTGTGTGTGTGAGCGTTCACGTGCAGGATAACCGTGAGATTGAATTTACACGTACAGGTATATAAAATCAACTTTGTAACTCAGGTTTATGACTTGTACAAATATCTGAAAACATCAAAATGCTAATAGCTTCTAATTTTACAGTATTAAGCTGCTAACCAGTAAGGGACCATGGGGATGCAAGCTTTTAATCTCCCCAGTCTCAGTGTGCTTATGAGCTGACAGGACAAGGTCACCTCTAAAATTCAACTACCACCTAAGAAGTCCATGGAGAGGATTAATCTCCCCTCTTCACAGGCTCCTTCATTTTGTTTTGTAGTCTTTCACCAGTTTAATTAGGATTATACAACTTGACACCCCAAGTGGAAGGATTAAAATATGCCTAAACTAGATGTTGACTGGGACTTCAAATGCAATACTGAAACCCTCATAAGAAAAGGTAAATTGAAAGCAAGCCAAAATTTTATTTTTTCCTGAATATTTATATTTGCATTGGTGAAAGGTACAGCTAACACATGGTATGAATGAAAACAAATAAGAGAAAATGATAAAATATTTCCTAATAGCAATCCATTATTTTTATCCAGAGAGGTTGGACTCAAGGCATAAAATATTCAAAAAATAGCATTACTTCTCCATGACTCTGTGCTTATAGAACATTTTTTGATTAGCCCTTTCTTCTCATTTAGCATCAGGGCTGCGTAAATAGGCAATGTCATTTATTGAGGGTCTGCTATAGTGTAAATAATAAGATGCTAAAGGACTAGACGAGAAGTGTACATTATTCTATCTCGTTTATAACCTAACAGATAATGTATGGAGCTTAACATTCTTCTTCTTACATACTCATAAATGTATACACATAGGAGAATGAGAAGACAACTAATTAACTGTTTGCACAACTCTAGTGTTGTACCTAATGGTTTGTTTTCAATTTTATGACCTGACCTAATCAAGGACATACGAAGCCAGGAATAAAGAAAAAGATGCTTAAACTTCTCCAGGTATGTGTTGTTTTCAAAAGTTATATTTTTGTTGCTGGAAACTACCCTTAGCAAATATTTTTACTTACTGATGCTTTAATCATAGAATCTTAAGTTATTCATAAAAGGCACATTAAAAATCTTTTTGAAAATCTCACCATTTTTGCCAGACAGGTCACTGTACGACCCAGCAAGTCCACTCCTGGGTATTTGTACAAAGAAAATGAAAACACTAGTTTGAAGAGATACATGCACCCTTATATTTACTGCAGCACTATTTACAATAGCCAAAGATATAGAAACAACCTAAATGTCTATTGATAGATGAATGGATAAAGATGATGCCATATATATATATATATATATATATATGGCACACACAATGGACCTGGACCTTGCATATATATATATATGATTACTAGAATTAGTGGGTGTTACATTATAAGCTATAAAAATGTTGGATCACTTTATTTTACACATGAAACGAATATTAAGTAATATATACCAACTATATATATATATGGCACACACAATGGAATATTACACAGCAATAAAAAAAAATCTTGCCATTTATTACAGTATGGATGGACTTAGAGGGTATTCTGTTAAGCAAAATAAGTCAAACAGAGAAAGACAAATACAGTATGGTTTCATTTATATGTGGAATCTAAAAAGAACCAAAACAAATGAACAAACAAAACAAAAACAGACTCATAGAAACAGAGACCAAAGAGATGGTTGCCAGAGGGATGGGGGGGTGAAAAAGGTGAAGGGGAGTATAGTCAATGATATTGTGATAACTGGGCATGGTGGCAGATGATTACTAGAATTAGTGGGTGTTACATTATAAGCTATAAAAATGTTGGATCACTTTATTTTACACATGAAACGAATATTAAGTAATATATACCAACTATACTTAAATTTTTAAAAATCTAGGTTAAAAAAAAATTTCAACTTAAAACAAAAAATACAACTTTTGGTCTTCATGGCCCCCTTAAAAAAGGCTACAAGTTCAAGTCCCATTTCCAGCCCCTTCCTATCAGGTCTTACACAAAATTTTTATAGTTTATCCAATGTAGCTGGGTCCCTGGCCCCAGCTGACTGATTCGGGGATGTGGCCTGACCCAGAGGCAGACAGCTGAGGGCTGGCCATGGAGCTTGCAGGTGAGGCACTCAGGTGTGCTCTCTCCAATGGATGGACCAACCTAACCATCTACCCTCCTATGGAAGTGTAACTGGGAGATAGTCATAGAGAACCCGGAGGCCAAAGTGATGTAAAAGCAGAGAAATACAAATACACAAAGAGAAAAAGCCATAAAAAGGAGCCATGAGGCAACTGAAAGCATGAGGAGAAACTATGAGACAAAAGGCGAGGAGGGAAAAGGGGGAGGCTGGGAGGCAGGCACGGGGACACGCAAGGTCCAGGTCCACAGAGCTGCTGTGGAACCGCGAACAATGACGTCAAGTTCTGGATGTTGACGAACTACCTTAACTCTACTCCATGAAAAGGGCTCTGTGACTGTTTACTCTCTTCCCCGTGTGTCTTACAGAAAATCCTCTCACTAAGGAAGAATGAAGACGAGCAGGTCACAGGCAGGGGCAGCTGACAAACTGGGTTCATATCTGAGCTCTGCCACCACTGACCCTAAATGAGGCACTTAATCTCTGAGCCCACTTTCTGCACCCATAAAATGTAAACGAATAAAAATACCAGTCTCATTGGCTGCTATGATAATAAAAAATAATGCATGTAAAGAGCTTAATACATCACTTGACACATTCTAAGTGGTTGATAAATTACAGGCATTATCATTATTTTTATGAAAAGCTCACACATGTCTCTCACCTTTGCAATGTGACAGAGCTTCCTACTCTTTCCCAGTAACGTATACTCTAAACAGGAGGGGCTGATCTACACAAAACCAGGCAAACCTATACAGTACACAAAAACTCTTTATGAACATATGCAACTATTTGGTATCCAAAGGTGGAGGGAGAAAGAATGAAGACCCTTTCTACAAACGGTCTTCTCCAGGTGCACCATAAGATGGGTCCACCTTGGTTCCGCAGGTTCATATACTGGCTTTCTTAAAATCTTGGTTGTGCCAGGCATGCTTGTGTAGGGAGTCTGCCTGAGGGACTTTAGGGTTGATCTATAAAAAAAAGATAAGCCCCTGAGGGTAACAGACAACAAGCTTTATTGGGTGGTGCTTGGACAGGGTTGCATGAGAGGGGAAGGTTCTCAGCATGAGGCTGCCCAGAGGATTAAGGGGAAAGGGCCAGCATCCAGAAGGGAAAGGCAAGAAAACTCCCAGAGAGGGGGCTTACAAGTGTAAGTGACGTCACTCAGAGGCGTGACGGAGAGTCTCTGGGTCAGAAGACTCCACAGGGCAGCAGCAGCTTGGGGTCTTAACACCACAGGGTCCTATCTTATCAACGGCCAACAGATGCTGGGTAAGGTTTTGCGGAGTATGTGAAGCAGGCAGGCTCTAAATGGCTTAGACATCTGCTTGTTTGGGCTATTTTAAAAATAATTGGATGTGTAGAAATTAGAATTTGGTGTCAGCTAGATTTGGAGCTAACAAGTCTCAGCCTGCAGTGAAGAAATGAGCAATGGAAAGGCCAAAAGCCAAAGGCTGTCATTGGTTCATTTAAGTAACTGTTTGTCATTTGACACTAAAGGGAAAGTCTGCAGTCTAGTGACACTCACATTCCCACTGTTCTAAAGGACATGAAGGGCTGAGTCTGGTTCAGCAAGGTCTAGGGTGGGAGGTTAATTTACCTCACTGATTGTTAAAGTGGAAATGATGGCCTTTGCTCTTAAAATTATACTCACAGTTAATGCTCTGAAAAGCACTAATTTTAAAAGCCTGAGAGTAGAGTCCACCAAACTTTGCCTGAAATTACTTGATTGTCACATGAAAGTAATTTCTCAAACTTTCTGATAAAATTTCAACACAAAACACTTTTAGGATCATTGTATCAACTCAAAAAAATTTTTTTGGGTGGAACTGGCAAATGGAGAAAGGAATAAAGATAAAAAGTAACTTGAGGGAACCAAGTCACAACTTACTCAAATCCTCACTTATCCATTGCAAAGGAATTTCTAGATATGTGAATATCTGACAACAGTCTAGCCACCGCTTCTTCCCATCTGATGCTATCCCACTACCTATATTTCCCGGTGGGAAGAAAGACTGAGAGGACCAGCAGGAACACTGCGCCAGGGAGAGACCTGGTGCTGAGACCTGTCACAGGTCTGACCTCTCAAACCCTTAGGTTTCTCATCTTTAAAAAACAATAATCGATGCTAACAAACACACCACAGTGGTACATGCTGTTAATAGTGGGGTAGATGGGGATATGTAGGGGCAGGGATATACAGAAACTCTCTATACTTTCTACTCAATTTTGCTTTGATCCTAAAACTCGTCTAAAAAAATAAAGTCTATATAAAGACAAGAATAACATTATCTTCCTCACAGCATGGTCTGGAGATCACAGTGACGATGTGCCTGGCTGGTAGAAAACATCCAATGAGTGCTCCTGGCTTTCATCCCCGCCACCTCCTCACTGTCCTCCCAGGTCACAGGACTTCAACAGAGATAAGGGAGGCCAGCCAGAAGGAAAGGGGACGTGTAACTACACTGGGAGTGGCAGGGCAATTCAGGGAGGAGTAAATAAACAGGATAGGAAAGGGAAGAGGCCAAGGTCACCTGGGGTAACAACGCAGAGCTTGGTATGACTGCATTCACGGGCCTGGAGTCTATCAGAATTACAGCGTTTAGCACCCTCTCACTTAGACATCAAGATGCCACCTAAGATAGTCCTAATTGCCTCTTGACAGTTTTTCACTGAGCAAGGCCTCAGTCCAGTAACCTTCTTATCTGTCATCGTCCAGCACAGAGAAAATTACCCCCAGCCACGATCATTTCCAATTTTACCCCATATCAAATTAAAACACTCATTCATGCGCCTTGATCAACTTATCTCTTTCAAACACTGCAATCTATTAGTTCTCTCTCCCTTTCCCTGGGGTGGTCTATTTCCAAGATTCCTTTTCCCCAGGTTGCAATGACAATTACCACTTATTGAGTTCTGAATGGTGGCAGGGCATGAATTATAAATGAGGATAGAGTAGGGTGTGGGATTTAGGAAATAAAAAGATTGCATGGGACATACTTATACTAAAAGAAGTATTTCTGTTTATCTGACATGCAAATTTGAGTCTTACATATCACCTGGCAACCTAGGATACAGAGATAAAACTCCCTCTATGCAGCCAGGGCTGGCTCCCTGCCTTGTGCCCTGCTTTGATTTGGGCTCGAAAGACGGGTTGAAACACTCAAGGACAAGACAGAAATAGAATGACCAGGTCTAGGGCAACTGGAAATGATGGGGAATTTGACAAAATAAGAGTGAAGGCCTTGACTAAAGCCATTTAAAAAAAATACTATAAAAAACCCCACACAAGCTTGTTTCTTTTTTCTAATTTATCTTTATTGTTGAAAGTATTATAGATGGCCCCCTTTTTTCCCCATTGACCCCTTCTTCCCCGCCCCCACCCCCGCCCCAGGCCTTCACCACACTATTGTCTGTGTCCATGGGTTATGTATATATGCATATAAATCTTTGGTTAATCTCTCCCCACCTACCCATCCACCCCTGCCTTCCCTCTGAGATTTGTTAGTCTGTTCCAGGCTTCTATGTCACTGAATCTACTTTGTTCATCAGTTTATTATGTTCTTTAGATTCCACATATAAGTGAGATCATATCAGTAGATGAGTGGGTAAAAAAGCTGTAGGACAGTTACAGCATGAAATACTATGCAGCTGTAAAAAGAAGGATCTCTTACCCTTTAGGATAGCATGGATGGAACTGGAGAATATTGTGCTAAGTGAAATAAGCCAGGCAGAGAAAGACAAATACCACATGATATCACACAAGCTTGTGTTTAATGGGTCTAGAAAAAAAATAAAATGCTAGCTAAGGGTAAAAAACATACCTGTGAGCCACAGACAGCCCACAGACCAGTAGTTTGTACTGCAACTCCTGGTTTATAGGTTCATGTCTAGACTTGTTTAGGCCTCTGTGTTTAGTCCTATGGGCAAGGTGCTCCCCTCTAGCCTGCAGTGCCCAGCTCACTTGTGGTGCAGGCTGCCCTCAGTGCCTGCGCCTGGACTGCCCTGTCCCCACCATCAGTGCTGTCTCTCTGCCAAAAATGAGTGAGGTCCTGGAGACTTGAGATATATGAAGCATTATGCATACACTTAGCATTTCTCTTTTTTCTGGATGAGTGGTAGTTTCACATTTTAGAAAGCATTCAGAAATCTAAATACTCTGTCCTGCAAAGTCAACCACAGGAGCTATAAAGGAGAAAATGACTTAACTTTGTGAAATACCTACTACAAGGCACTGTGAGGGGAACTCGAGAAAAACTTACCACACACTTAATCCCTGTACCATCCTTCCTGGGTATTATTACACCATTTTATAGATGAGGAAGCTGAGGCTCCGCATAGTGGAGAGAAGAGAAAGGCTATGAACTCTTCCTTTCTAATTCTTTCCACTCCATCCCTTAGGAGAGCCCTGACATTTCTGCTGCTAGCAAACCTTGAAGACAGTCAGCTGCAGCCTCCGAGCTCTCCTGCGGCTCCATACACAGGAGGTAGCCATAACTGGGGTCCAAGGAGACAGGTTGGGCCTGGCACTGAAACAGCACACACCAAATTGGGCTTGTGAGCTGGCTCAAGGGAAGAACCTCGCAGCACTTCACTTCCTTGCCTGACTCTCATCCTTCAACTCTCATGACCTTCCTTCCCCTCTACCTCAGCTCTGTCCAGCTCTGTCCCCAACACCTCCCCTCCTGGCCCTGTAGTCTACTTGGGCAGAGACGTGGCTCTGTTCTACTCTGACCCTGTCTGACACTGGATGTATGGAGAACCATGACTTCCTCTGCTTCACAACAGCTCTGACTGCACCAACACCTGCTCGCCTCAGCTGTGATATTTCCTGAGCTTTCTCACCACCACTGGAGTTAGTGTTGGCCAGTTTTTCGTTCCTCTTCTCCACTATTCTACTTCTTTATTGTCTCCGTGTGTGAGATTTGTTTGTTACCAAGTGCTCGAGGCTGCCTCTTAACCACTGAGTAGATGTGCGTGTGTGTGTGTGTGTGTGTGTGTCTTTTTCAGGTCCGGATGTCCTGAATTTTCCCACATGCGATTTTAGTGTATATGCATTTTTTCAGACAGCAGGATATATATAAAGGAGGAGTAATTATTTAATCCTATTCTATGAATCCTGATGGGCCACTGAGCATTAATTCCCCAGTGAATTAAGAGTGGTTAGCAGCAGCGATCCCTTTAGAAAAAGAGTCAGAATGCCTAATAAAGCCAGTTTTAAAAATGAGAGTTCCAGTTAATTGCTACTTGTATAGGGCAGATTGTCCTGTTTTTAAGAAGTATCTTATTCTCCTAGAGAAAATGAAAAAGCCAAATTTCCTAGGTCTAGCTCAGAGAATTGGATTATATTCTATTTAACAGTTCTTTTGCTTTGTGATCAAATTCTGACATTATCTTAGAAAATGTCTGTGCTGTTACCAAGTGAAGGAGGGTACAGGGCAAAAACAAATAAAACATATACAATAAAAAACCCCAAACCAAAAAACAACCCCAAAATTTGACTAAAATGTCATACATGTCCAGGAAATATTCTAAAGGATAGTAATTTAGCATCTCAAAAGTTAGAGGTTAGAAAAGGCTTGTTCATATGTGAATATGTAGTACATTCCTGTTTTGGGAAAAAACATTATTGCTGAAAACATTCTTTACACAGACAAGCTTTGCATCAGCTGAGGGTCTATCACTTGTTATTTCCTCATCAAAACTACCTGTCCTGTGGTTAATGACTGTGGTCTCTTTACACAAAGTTGTCACTAGAGTACAAAAGTTCAACCTCAGGGTTTTTGGTCTGTTTATTTGGTTGATTTTTAATTGACCTAAAGCGACACTCATTCGATTACCCTTGCTAAGACCTCTGTGGTCAATGGAAGGCCAGCGAGTGGTCCCTTGCAGGCTGGAGGCCAGCTGGTCTTCCTTGACCAGTCCCCAGGCAAAGACTTGGTAGGGCTTTTCCAAACCTGGGACACATCAGCAGCTAGCCTGAGAAAACGGTATCCCCGGCTGGGATACATGAAGCACCCTTTATTCTGAAAAGGATTTGTAAAAAATTATTCCATGGAAAACAAATACTACCCTCATGGAGTGTCTCATCTCAAAAGATGGTTTTTTCAGTTTTAATATTTATAATTAAAAGCAAGTCCAAACATTCTTTTCACCCATGCATGTTATTCTACAGCTTCATGTTTTTACTACATTTATCTCTTTGCAGTAGTGACACAATTATTTTTTTTAGAACTGAAATGTGCTTTCTTCAAGGAATTTGTTTATAGATATATCAAGTTCATAAAGACTAATAATTATTTGTTCTTTAATATTCTTTTAAAACTTTATAAATACTCTGAAGAACATAACTAAGGATAAATGAATAATAATTAGTTTGAATTTTATAGAAATGAGCAAGAGTCAGTAGAGGTTTTACCTTTTTAAATTATATTATTTTCCCCTCCCTCCCTCCCTCCCTCCCTCCCTCCCTCCCTCCCTCCCTCCCTCCCTCCCTCTTCTCTCCCTCCCTTTTCTCTCCCTCTCTCCCTCCCTCTCCCTCCCTCTCTCTCTCTCTCAAACCAATGAGCCCTGGAGAGTCAAGTCCTGTTCTGCTTCAGTTATCAAGAGCGTTCCAGGACACAAATGTTCCTTCTTATTTTCTTTTGTGTGTATGTTCTTTAAATAGACTTAATTTTTAGAGCAGTTTTAGGTTCAGAGAGGAATTGATTTTTTACAAAGTACAAAGATTTCCCATACAAACGCTGCCGGAACACGGTGCAACCTCCCCCACTATCAACATCATGCACTAGGGAGGTACATATGCTACACCTATGAACTGCCACTGACCCGTCATTATCATCCAAAGTCCACAGTTTACCTCAGGGCTCACTCACTCTTGTTTTGTATACTATGGGTTTTGATAAATGTCTAATGATTTGTGTCCACCATTATAATATCATGCAGAATAATTTCACTTCCCTAAAAGCCCTCTGTGCTTGGCCTACTCATCCCCTACCTTCTCCTGACAGCCACTGATCTTTTTACTGTTGTCAGTTTTGCTTTGTCCAGAATGTCATATAGTTGAAATCACATAGTATGTAGCCCTTTCAGGTCAGTTTCTTTCACTTAGTAAATATAAATTTAAGGTTCCTCCATGTCTAAATTTTCATGGCTTGATATATATATTTTTAGATTAAACAACATTCGACTGTCTGGATGAACCACACAGCTGATTCATGTATTCACCTTCTGAAAGATATCTTGGTGGCTTCCAAGTTTTGGCAATTATGAATAAAGCTGTTATCAAACAGAGCTGCAGGCCACAGGTGTTTCCTTTACAAATTAAAACCAGAAAATACTATCTCTTAACTGAAGGATTATGAATCATAATTTTATAAGTTATTACTATGCGAAGGTAGAATTAATAAAAAAATATATTGGTTATAAAATGTCACAAAGGGATTTTTTTTTAAACTTCTGAAATACTGTAATTGCCCTTAAAACTGTCCATTATTAATAAATAATTGGGATGCCCACTGTCATTCTAGAAACCATGATTTCATAAGATTTTATGAAAGTAACTCTTCTGTATACTTCAGGTAACAGTTTTAGACATGATTAATTGGGCACAGGAATGATAAAAATGTCATATAAAAAGGTGGTGGTAGTTTAAAAATTACTCATGAAATGCAGCATTTATATGTACTGAATAACAAAAATGCTGGATCCTAAGTATGATCTTGGAGTAGCACTAATGATTCTATAAGATTTAAAATCCATAATTGGTGTGTCACAAAAAGGTACTTAATTGTTATTCTTAAAAACTGAAAGAGCCAGCAAGTATTGAACAATTACATGTCAGGAAATATGTAAAACAGTTACATATTCTCTCAGTCCCTCAACCACCCTGCAAGGAAGGTAGTCTTCCCACTGCGATTCCCTTTCACAGATGAGGAAATCAAAAGGTTATGTGATTTTTTCTGGGGTCAGACCTCTCGCATATGGGTGGAGGCTGGCTCTGAATTCAGGCTGACTCTGAAGCCTATGACATACTGTCTAAAACACTGTCCTGAGCTAAGCATGTGACCCATGCCAACTGGGGAGCTGGACTTCCAAATGAGCTTCCAAATAAACTGTTAACCCCTGTGTTATTGATATACATCTTTGTATGTGTCCTATTACTTATGTAATTATTTGGGGGAAATTTAACTCTTAATAGTGAGACTTTGGGAAATATGGCATGCAAACTACCTTCCAACCTTTTTTTTTTTTTAAACTTTCTGATACAGAAGAGAAACATTAAATATATTGGTAGATTAAGGGACTGAAATGAAAATGAGAATATCTCTTGCTTCTAGTGCCCTGTAGGATAAAGATACCTTATGTAGATGGAAAAAGATTTTTGCTTTATATAAAGTTTAACATCTAAAAGTTCCTTCCTTTGAAAGATATTTGTTCATCTCTATTTGGGCATCCTATAGTGTTAGCGCATAGCCTTTACTGTTGGTTTTATAGATGGCATTTTATCACCAACAGAACGCATTAATAATTTTGTTTTATGGCTACTGAAAAAAGACATATTGCCAATGTGTTTAAATGTCAATAACACTCTATAAATTGCCCCTAAATTAGCAACATCAGATTTTTTGCTAAACACCTGCAAAAAAAAAAAAGTACAAATATATTGATTATTTTACAATGCTCTTTCTACTATAGTTTCATATAGAATTTTACTGTTACTAAGGTTATTACTAGAGGTGAAAAACAGTTATCTTGTACCATATGTGGTACCATTTTTTAAGGCAAGTATTAACATGTAAATAAGTTTGTATCATTACCACCTTATTAATATTTTCTATGGGTTGAAGATCATCTGAGATGTTCTATAAGTGATGGCAAATATTTCCTGGGTCTGAAAATGCATTAATCTAACCATTCAGTTAGACCTGTACAATATGATAAACCCTGAATTACTTTTCAAATGGTAGAAAAAGATAACCATCATTCATTCTCCTGGTGCTGGATGGCAAGTGCCCAGCATTAAATGTACGCGAAACTCAGTGACCTGTTAAAGTAGACAGCATTACTTAGTATTAGCTTTGGGTACAAAGAGTTCCAGTTTTGTTCAGCTATTTTACAGCTTACAAATCAGGCAAAGACTTTCATAAATTTAAGAATAAAAATAAAAGATGCCAAATTTATAAGCAGAGGTCAAATTATTTTACTATTCAAAAAGACTACACAAAACTGCAAAACAATAAAAAAAATGGGGAAAAATGAATATATAGTCTACCTATGGTGGATACCATAGATTGACTCATCCCACATGCAAATCTCCTTTTCCCTTGCATGTCCCTGGAACAGAAGCTGTCAAAGCCAAATGTGTGCTCCATAAGCCTGTCTATAGTTAGAGGTGGCTCTGTGACAGAGTTCAGGCCAATGAAACATTTGCTGAGGTTAGCCAGCAGCCCTGCTTTCCCTCTTCTTTCTGCCTTGAATGGAGATATGATGCAGGCAGATGTGCTGTCACAGGGGTTGTTCTGTTCCCATAAATGAGTGTAGACCCAGGAGAATGTCAGAGGCATCATCCTGATGGAGGAGACGGCAACAGCCTGTCCCGCTTATGTTTTAAGTTCAAAGTAAGGTTATTGTGTTACTTAAGTCATCAACTACCAACCACTAACTTATTAAATATTTGAGTAGCTCTCCTTTGGCTGTTTTTAAAAAATGAGTGATCAGATCAAAATTGGACTTATACCATACTCCCAATTTGGGGAAACAGGAAGTTTTCTCTGCATTATTTCTTTTCATAATATTGTCTGGTAGCTGAAACTGCTCTGTTAAAAGAAAAAAATAGCTTAGCCAGCGTGGCTCAGCAGTTGAGCATCGACCTATGATCCAGGAGATCACAGTTCGATTCCCAGTCAGGGCACATGCCTGGGTTGCAGGCTTGATCCCCAGTGGGGGGCATGCAGGAGGCAGCCAATCTCTTATCATTGAGGTTTCTCTCTCTTTTTCCCCTCTCCCTTCCTCCCTCTGAAATCAGTAAGGACAATTTAAAAATATATATAGTCAATAATATTGTAATAACTATGTATGGTGCCAGATGGGTACTGGAAATATCAGGGGGAACACTTTGTAAAGTATATGATTGTCTAATTAGTATACATGAAACTAATACAAAATAATATTAAATGTAACTTGTAATTGAAAAATATTTTAAAATATAAAGAAACATACAAAAAGGCTCTGGTTAAAAAATTATAGCTAGTATTTTTACTAAACACTGTTCTTTGGTTAGTAAAATTAACAACAGTAGTTGAAATGTTTAATTTTATCTACTTTTATACAGCATCATAGCTGAGTTACAATTTCTTTTTCTCAAATGTAAAAATTCTCTCCATCAAATATGTATATATATTTATATGTGAAAGAATACAACTTTTTTGCCTTTGTTTTATTATAACTACATCAAATCTTGTTTACAATAAGTATACTTGTGATCTTCAACTATGAATTTCCACATAGACCGAATCTTTTATATTGTGTATTTTCTTCTCACTGTTTGAACAATATTAGAATTCCATATCTTTCCTTTCTGGAAACAAGACTGTTGTTCCAAATAGAGTAGTATGACCTTCTACCATTGACAGAAAATACCTTCCTAGTACTGAATATAAAACACTGTCCTTGGCTTAGGACTCACTAACTTGATTTAAAATATCCTTGTTTAAAATGCTTCTCTGAACCAGAATATTTTGCCTTTCCCGTAGTGTTCTGTCAGGATTTATGAGGGATCTGTCTGTTCTCCCTGCTTTTGTAGCCCCATCTTAGAAGGACACCCTCCCAGCAACTAACTATTCACCTCTGAACTTTACTGGCAAAGATCCAAGGTCCTGAAATCTAATAGATCAAATGCATGGCCTGCACCCTTTTACCCTGGGCAGTGACGAGAATGGGCGGCAGCCTCAGCCCTCTATCACACCGGCCGGCTCCCACAGAACACGCTGCCACTGAAAGAAGTAGAGCAAACCTTTGTCAGCCAGGCAGAGTGCAAATCCCAGAACAGATTTAGGTGGGCAGTGGGGTGCAGTTGCTCAGCTGTCCTACTGAACTCTCTGGACCTCAATTCCCAGTTCCATTCTCACCTGCTCTTTGTGCCAGGCTGAACTGTTCATTCCTCTAACAAACATCACATACTTCCATAGCTCCATGGCCAAAACCACATTCAACTCCTGCTCACAGGGGGCTAACCTGTGCACAGCTATATGTTTATGTGATGTCTTATCAGTGTTACTAAGAGCTGCAATTCTGGTTCCACTTGTGCTGTTTCTCCTCAGCTGACTTGGACCTCTGGGGCCTGGGCTCTGCTCACCTTAGACCCATGACTACTATGATGTGCCATCCTGGTATTCTTTGAAACCCAGACTCACACCTCAATACTATTCTCAGAACTACTGGTAGCCATCTCTTGTAAAAGAACTGCCTTGCTAGCATGAACTCTATTCTTCAGGCCTCTCTAGCCACTGGCTGAGGTCATCACAATAAAATGCCATTACACACACAAGTGTATACACCTGCACAAACAAGAAGCACAGTCCTGTGATGTTTGCTATAGAGCTAATCTTGTTTACAAAATTTCTTTCTGTATCATAATGCACATAAATGCTGATTCATTGTAATTCAAGGTCCCTCTCCCTCAAATCAACTAATTGACGGAGAAACTAAAGCATTTCCCCATGTTTCACTAGTAAAGCTGTTTAGTGTTTTTCCAAAATGTCCTCCACACAAGGCTCTAAATTATGAAGTAGGAAAATAAGATTTGGGTACCAGTCATTTCAAAATTGAAAGAAGGCCTTAACTAGTTTCCAACTGCACTGTGGCTTGACCTTTGATGTGGTGCTCAAGGTTGCAATCAAGTCACTTTACAGTGGCTACAGATAGACAAGGTTATCCATCCAAACAACCCAAGATCATAGGAAAGGAGCTGGACTTTGTCCAAACCCCTGAGCAATGCCAATTACACTTGAGCTAATCCTTCTTAATCATGAAGTCTGTGAAGTAGTTATCACCGTTCCAACGCTTCTAGAGAGTGTCACAAAAACAAACTTGTGAAGCTTTACATTAAAAAATGTAATTCTGTTGTAAACTGCTTTTCCCAGTTTCTAGCCCTGATGAACAGTATAGCAGATAGGGTTTGCATAGAAAAATGTTTTGTTGGCTCCTTTTAAATGAAGTGCCTGGGTGTTTCTCTTTGTACCCGAAGATGAGAAGTTTTAACATAATGACTCAGAAAGAACAAAGTGGATGTCATCCTCACTTCAATTAATACTTTCCTTTGGATGATATTTATATAAGCCAAGAATGTGTTAAATACAATAAGAAAAATGTTTTTCCATTATAATATAATCACAATCATATATTTTACAGCATTGATAACTGTACCATGTAATCAATTATTAAATATTTTTAAGTACACAGTTGTTCCCCTAATCCATAACAATGTACAACTGTAGGTTGTGCTGTGTTGGTGTCCTGTGGTTCTCAGTTTCTCCAGATAGCTAAGAGACTAGAAGGTATAGGAAAGCACCCAGATTCCCTCCTTTCCCTCCCAGAATGCCAGTTTAAGCAGCCTCTGTGCCCAGCGGTAATGCAGGTGTTGAGGACTGACTGACTGTATCATCAAAGGAACAAACTCTAAAGAATGAGAATGGGTAAAGAAAGCCTTGGATAATGAGAAAGACAATTCAAAGAGTGAACTTCAGATGGAGGTGACAAGGGGTGAGAGGCAGAGAGAAAGGAGTAAAGAACATTCTACATCATTAGGTAATGGAAAGGAATGGGATGGGAGTGACGACAGCAAACACACAGGCCTTACCGAATATCAGAAATAAAAACGACACTCGCAAAACTTTCAGGCCTTTCCAAGCCATACGCTACAATGTAGGTAAATTCTAAATAGGTAACTGTAATGGGCAGTTATTTTTACTATTAGTGTTTCAACATATGTCGTAACAGCAAGTTCCCAAATTCAAGTAATTTCTTTCCTATGATTTTTAGAAGAATGCTCACTGGATTAAGAAAATTAGAAATTCCATTCAATTTTTCACAGGAACAGAGTATTTCTAACACCTATTTGTCTAGAGGTTGAGCATATACTTGTGAAATCTATGTTACATATATGTTATATAAGCAGACAGAATAAAGGTTTTCTTTTTTAACACTGGAAAATGCTTTTCTTTTTATTGTTTGTAGAACTCAGGGCCCCATGGTTATTAGGCATAAATATCCTCAGTGTTAAAAGTCACTAATGAAACATGAACCTCTTATTTGCAAATGAACTTGTTACTAAACCATAAAAAGCCATTGGTTTAAAACAGGGTTTCTCAGCCTCAGCACTACTGGCTTTCTGGGTGGATGATTCTTTACTGTAGGGGGCTGGCCTGTAGGATATTTAGCAGCATCCCTGGCCTCTAGCCCATGCCCCTGGGTGTGATGGCCAACGTCTCAGGACATTGCCAAATGTCCCCCGGGGGGCAAAATAAACCAAGTTAAGAACCAATGGTTAAAACAAACTATTCAATTAGAATAATAATCCTAACACTTATATGGCACTATGTACTAGGGACAATCGATTTGATCCTCAATAACAACTCTCCGTAGTAAGGCTTACTTTAACCCCCATTTTACAGATGGGGAAACTGTATAGGTATAGAGAGGTTAAGTAACTCGCCCACTGGACACATAAGTGGCTGAGGAAAGTCAAAGCCAAGGAGTATGGCTCGGGAGTTTGGGCTCCTAACTCTGACACTACACCTGCTATGAGATGTGGAGAATAAACACAAATCAGAATTGATTTTCATTCAAGATTTTTAGTAGTCTTATAACACCGGGCACCTTACATACACCGCCACTGAGTTCAGAATACTCATTTGCAAAATAGGAACAATGATGAGATTAAAATAAGATACTTTATCAAGGGCATTTCGTAAGGCCTCAACAAAAGCTCTGAGAATAAAGAATAGAATATTCTTCTTATTCATCTCCACTCTTTACATGCTCATACATCTTTGGTTTCTCTTCCCTGTTTACCTGCACATAGTAATTAGAGATGGTTACACACAGAAACCACTATAAAACCCGGCTTCCTCTGGCTTGGGTTACTCCTGCTGGTCACCTGCGGCATGAGATCCACAGCTCCTGGGCGAGCTTGGCTGGTCACAAGCCACAGTCACAGGCCACACAAGTCTCCAGCGGCTGCTGAGCAGCTCTTGTCAGTGACAGCGGGGGCTCCTCATGCTGCGTCGCACCCACAGCACCCACGGGTGAACGCAGAGATTCCCCCACGCCCCAGCCCCCCAAAGACGCCCACTCCCGGTCCCTGTGCATGTTAGTTTACACGCCACACGGAGAATCTGCAGATGTAATGAAGATGTAACCACAGTTGCAGGAGGATAATTAAGGCGACCTTAAAATACAGAGCGGCCTGGGTTATCCAGGGGGACCCAGTACAGTCGCCTGAGCTCTCAAGGCAGAGACCATGCTTTACCTGGGGCAGACGAGGCCCAGCTGCCAGCGCGGCACGCGGTGCGGCCAGAGTGAAAACAGAGGGCGACGTGAACACGAGCGCAGGCAGCCGGGGCGCTGAGGGCTCCGGGCTGACAGCCAGGAGCGAGACGGCCTCAGCCTAAATTTTGCCAACAACCTGAATGAACTTCTAAGTGGACTCTCCTCCAGAACCTCAGGTAGGACGCCAGGCCTGCCGACGCCTTGAGTTTGGTTCCATGAGACCCAGTAGGGAGAAGCAAGGCTCTTAGACTCCGGCCCGCGGAACTCCGAGACACTCATCTGCACGTTCTGCGCCGCTCTCTTCATGAGGATCTGTTACAGCAGCAACAGGAAACTGAGGCCGGGCACAAGATCCCCGAGGCCAGGGAGAACGGTGCCTCAGCCACCCCCACGCTGTGAGTGACCGAGAGGCAGGTGGGGCTTAGAAACTGGCCTTTCAACCCCAGACTATTCCCCTAAATAATTAATATCTGCATCAGGGTGGAAGTAAACAGTTTTGCATCTGTTCACTCAATGGCTCTTACCAGCCACTGAAAGGCAGGCATATCATCCCTTTTACAGGCGAGAAAGGCTCAAAGGCACTGCGTACTCACACAGGGGTGGACTGTCACTAAGCGACAAAGCCACGAAATCTTTCATCTCTTTGCCTTTGAATGTGTTGCCTTTAACGGTAAAAATGCAATAAATATATTATAGGAGATGAAACAAAAACAAGCCATGAAAGCACAGAGAGGGACACTTTTCTGCTGGAGGGGAATAGAAACAGGTAAGAATTTGTGCAACCGATGAGATTTTAAGTTGGGTCTTGATGGGCAAGTAGGATTTCAAAACATGAATGTTAAGACCTGCTTCTTTTGTAAATTTGAAATCAAATTCTGGTGTGTGTTTTCACTGGTCACCACTGAAGTGAAAGTATTTGCACTTCATCACATTACGAAGCAGCAATATGGGAGGTTGTTAAATAGTGAACATCTCAGGGCAGGTACATTTGGTTCTTGAGCTGATATTTTGCAGACATGTTTGTATCACAGTTAATGGAACAACATGAAAATGCTAATGCTGGTGAACTGTCATTTCCAGAAGACAGAACTTTCTAGAGTGACTATATAGCAGCACCCCAGACCCTCTAACAAGTAGTCCTACAAAAGAGAAACTTCCCATAAGATAAATGCAGCTGGGGCAGCAGGGACAGCGGGAGACCCCTGTGCAGCCGGGCAGCCCTCTCCCCTCCGGCACTCTGGAGGTGCTGTGCCATGGCTACACTGGTACTAAATCAGTAACTCCCTCCCTTGGCCATAGCTGATTAGACACCTAACTACAGCTGGGTCAGATTCTTCATTCCAGGAACTTGGAATTGAGTCTCAGAGATGCTTTTCAGAACCTCTATTAGTAGTTAAACTCATTGGCCATGTAAACTAGAGGACTGATTCATAGGGAGTTTGTTTGCAGAGGGGAGGGTAAAGCAGACATGTCTGTAGACAAAAGATTAAGTAACTAAGGGTAAGAAACTGGAGGGAGAGCAGTCCTGGTTCCAGGTGCCTTCCAGATTCGTAGTTCCAAGCCCTGTGAGGTCTTCCTGTACTTCTTGACTTGGATCCATGAGACATGCCCCTCTTACCTTTATAATAAATATTCCTCCCTCATTTCTTTAGCCTACGTTGAGTGAATTTACATTCTCAAAGACCAATGATCCTTCTATCAGATTCTCAAAAATACCACTTGGGACCACGGGTCTTATCTCTGTTCCAAACTTAGGAAAACCCTAAGACTAGGTCAACCTACTTGTCTGCTTTCTCAAATATATCAGAGTGGCTGAACTGTGCTAAAGAAAAATCCAACAATTGAGGAGGTGGGACGCTCACCAGTCCAGGGCTGCCAGCCTCAACTGTGCGCTCAACAGTGTCCAGCAAGCCACCAGTTTCTCTTCTCAGTCTCCCTGTTGCCCTGTCATCTTGCAGCTACCACCCCCATCCCTCCAGTCGCACCCACTGTGGCCTTCTGCAAAGAGCTGTCTCTGTACTTCCTCACTACTGCAATGTGGCTTCCACCAGAATATGCCATTAGACCTGCTGCGGTAGGGTGTGCTTCCTACCTGCTTGTTACCAAATCCAAAGGCCAGTTCTCATTCCTTCTCTTGCCTTCAGCAGCATCTGACAGTGCTGAGACTCACTCCTTAAAATATTAAATATCCAAAAATGCTCCAGGGTGCCACACTCTGCTAGATTACTCCCTGTGTTTCTGGTGGCTCCCTGTCTGTTGACTCTTACTCTGTACACTCCCTTAAACGCAGATATTCCTCAGGCTTTAGGCCCTGACCTTCCAGTGGAACACTGTATTCCTGAGGGAGCTGATTTACTTCCATGGCTTGATGGTCTTAAGACTGGTATCTTTAGTTAAGGCCTCTCTTTGCGGTGCTTAATGTGTACTTACAACTGCCTACAAGAGACCCTCTTCTCTTGGACATCTTTCTCATCTAATGCAAAACACCCCAACCTAAACCCATCATACCTTTCCACTCCTCTCTCTTACCTGGGTACCCACCTTCACCCAACCCCTTGCACAAACCAAGAACCCAAGCACTGTCTTTGACTCCACTTCCTCCTTACCATTCCATGTAAGTGCTCACAAGGTTCTGTAAATGCTACTTTTAAGATATCTCGAGGATCTTTCTTAATCCCCATGATCCTTTCTGCATTTAGGCCATCATCACTTCTCACCTGAATTACTGCAGAGTCTTTTATCATATGTCCCTGACTCCAGTCTTATCCAAAAATGCAAATTTGCTATTATTTCCCCCACCTATAACCCTTCCACGGCTCCCGCTGATCTCAAGATCAAGTCTAAACATGTCGTAAGACTCACCCTCTGCTTTACTTCTCTGGCCCCTTTCTTAGCACTCTTCTTAGCTGCACATTCCTGGTTGGGTTCTTTAGCTCACCCTCAGGGCCTTCACACAGGCCATTCCCTATTTCTGAGCCTTCTTCATCCTGCCCTTCACCTGGCTAACTCTTACTCCTCTTCGGGTTTCTCTAACACTTCACTACTTTCTGAAAGTGTTCCCGACCCCCCAAATCCAAGCGAACCCTCCCTACCATGCTCTTCCATCGCACCCTGCACTTCCCCTACTAAAGCAACCATCACACTGACTTTAAAAAAAATTGTATTTATCTATTTTTATCGTGGTAACGCTGGTCAGTAACACTGGTTAATCACATTTCAGGAGTGCAACCTGATAATTTGATATCTGTATACCCTATTGCGTGCTCACCACCAAAAGTCTAGTTTCCCTTCATTACCATCTATTTGACTCCCTTTACCCATTTTTCTTACCCCACCCCCTTTCCCTCTGGTAACCATCATTCTGTTGTCTGTAGCTACGAGTTTGCTTTGTCTTGGTTGTTCATTACTTTTTTGTTTTATATTCCACATTTCGCAGCAACATGGATGGATCTCGAGGGTATTACGCTAAGTGAAATAAGTCAGACAGTAAAGGACAAAAGCCCTGGCCTCGCACTGGCTTTTCACTCCCCTCTCTTTGGATTTCAGCAAGGCAGCTGCTCCATCTGTCTTGCTTACTGTTCCCTCTCCAGGGCTACGGGGTGGTACACCTAAATGTTTCTGGAAGGAGTGTTGTTGGAAATGTTTCTAAATTTGCTAAAAGAAAATAATACTGAGATTATTTTTTAAACATTTGTATATGAATGACCCATGTGTTTCTCACTTGCACGCACTTTAGAAAGGGTTATACTACCTGGTATATCATTCTTAGGACTGATGCAGTATGCTTTGTGTGGTCACGCCCATATAAAACATGAGTGTCACGGCAGTAACAGTGTATTACTTTGACTCACAGAGCCTTTTTTGGTAACAGACCTCATTATGAAATTCAAAATTCACATTTCATTTGTGTTACTATGGTCATCCTTTATGAAATTTCTCACTTAAAAATTAAATAACTGCAAGATTATTTCCTCTAAAATTTAGGAGTTATACTGGCCCCAAGACTAGGGGGAGAAAGGAAGCAAATTTAGAGTTTCTTTCAGAGACTCTCTTCCTTCTCTTCATTTTGATTTAAACAACTTTCCAGAACTCCCAATTATTTTTATTAATGCTTGAAGCATTATTTTAGATAACTATACACACACACATAATCATATATATTTTTTGTATATACATATTATTAAGGTGTATGCACATACACAAATATATAATAAAAAAAATGTACTTAATGTTGAACACAGTGTTACTCTTAAGAGAAGCTTTTCCAAACAAACTGATTATGGGTTTTACTTTCAGAATTAAGTTAAAAAACACCCCAGCGTATTGTTTGCCACAAGCTGAGATGGAAATAGTGTCAACCCTCAGGCCCCTGCTTTTCTCCTATTTCTCAGTCAAAGGAGTGACTCTCAGACAGGAGTCCCATTCTTTAATCAAGGTGGGTAAGAGCCTCGAGAGTGCCAAGGCAGGGGCTTGGTGGGGGCTGAGGGGTATCCATCGGGAGTGAGTGCGGGGGGAGGAAGATGTGTGCCAGAGCCAGAGAAACCCAAGGTCAAATCCCAGCAAGGCACCCAGAAGCCCTGTACCTCTAGGCAATTTGTTTGACCCTTCTGCCCTCAATTTCCTCTGTGTAACATGGGGGAAATAATGCTCAATTCACAGTGCTGTTCTGGAAATTAAATGAGATTATGTATATAAAGTTGTTAGCATCATACTTGACAAGAAGTTAAACCATTTGTTGAATACCATTTGTTGCTGTAATTATGGTATGCTGTAATTATTTTTGTACTTTCAGCACTCTAGAATTAAACCTATAGATAAAAGAGGGAAAAAAATCTATGCAAAGATGAGATTGTAAACATCTAGTCTTGGTTGCTTTAATTATATTTAGATCAACCTTAAGGAGACTATTCTCAGAACAAGAGTAATAACATACATTCTATTGGGAGAAACAAAGGGGCATATTTTAGAGCATAACTAAGAAGCTTTTTTATTTTCTTTTTTATTAAATGTGTGGTTTGAACTGACCACCTCTATTTTAAACCTAAGGAAAAAGAAAAAATTATCAGGCATCGTTACGGCTGTTATTCACAAACCAAATATACCTGCAAAGTAAGAGCTGAGGTTTAGGAGTCAATTAAGGAATAAAAACCTTATAAGGCAAAATTCTGTTTAAAAAATAAATATCTAGCCCAGCTGGGCGTGGCTCAGCAGTTGAGCATCGACCTAGGATCCAGGCGATCGGGGTTCGATTCCCGGGCAGGGCACATGCCCGGGTTGCGGGCTAGGCAGCCGATCAATGACTCTCTCATCATTGATGTTTCTATCTGTCTCTCTCCCCCTCCTTTCCTCTCTCTGAAATCAATAAAGTTATGTTTTAAAAATAAATAAATAAGTAAATAAATAAATAAAAAGAAATATCTAACTTAAGGTCTTGTTATATAATGATGGAAAACTCTGGGGTGCATTATAGACACAGACACTCTTCTATGCCCATTGATGTGTTTTGTGCCTCTGGGGTTTGTGAAAACAGGACACTCCAGAGTGACATACAGGAGCAGCGATCTCACCTAGAGGTGGTGGAAGAACCTTCCCTCCTTGCCAGCTTGGTTTACCACCTTCAAATCAGCTCCTGAAAGTGCCATCTGCCAAAATCTCCCAGTGTTTTGGAAAACCCTAGCAACACTATGGTGATGAATTAGATTTCGTATCAATCAAAGGCATTCCCTTCCTGAGAAAGCTTTTGAGCAATTCCATTGAGAACCAAAGGCCTACACATATAACAAATCATGTAAAAAGACAGCTTTCTCCCTTGGGAACTCCAAAACGCAGCAAAGAGTGCCCAGCGGTCAGGGGCCGGTGTCTAGAATCACCTCTCAAGCTTGCAGGAAGCAAGAGAGCTTCTCAGTCCCTGCTAACCATAGTCATCTCTTGATTACCAAGTATCTGACATGTGAAATATATATAATCCCACTTGTGTGCCTCTTCTGCTCTCTACCTTTGTGTCATTAGCATCACCTCTCTCTGAGAAAAAACACGAGCAGATGGGGAATGATGAACAGAAATGGTATAAAAGTATGACAGAAAAAGGCCACTAAGTTAAGACAGCTAAAGAACTAATACCTGATTACCTGCAGCATATGTGATTATAAAATCCTAAACTTCAATGACCACTTCTAAGTCAAAGTAGAAGATTTAGGTCAAAACTTTTACTTATCGAATATACATACATCCAGAGTAGTTTTCCTGATGAGGAATCTATAACTGCTTAAGTCAGACCTGGTGTTACAGTTTGCCAAACTTTTTCCTAGTTCCAAGAGACCTAGATTTCTAAATTCTTGTGCCTTTACCTTATGAAAACCTAGAGTGTAATTCTCTAAGATCACAGGTGGGTGGAGAACTACAACCACAGAAGCAAATACAGGACTTGCAGGCATGTTCTAAAGGCACTACATTAAAGGAGCATTAGAAAAGAAATAGGTGAACAGAATCTTCCTTCCCCACTCCCAGGGGCAACTATTTTTAAAACTCTGTATTTCAGTTCATCTTGGAATATATAACTTAAAATAGGATTCTTTCTATTTATAAAATTCAATGTCAATTTGTTTTCAATCAAATCTTAGACACATTTGACAAGGCATGGGAAACACTTATTTCCTTTGATTTTTACTTTTCCTATTTTCCTTACTACCTGTGGCAAGCATATTTAAAATTCTAATACTGAAAACAATGGATGGGATGGGGCATTAAAAGAAAAAAAAAAAAAAGAGGAGATGAGAACATACTTGTAGCCAGGAAAGAACACCTTTACCTTTCTATATTAATCAGTTTTATGAAATAAATCCTACTTTGAAATCTAACATGAAACAACATAAAAGTTAAAAATAACATCATAGATCAAAGCTTTCTATTACTTTAAGCTGAATCATAAAAACGTGTCATCTCTTACTCTAAGACTAAATTCAGCCAAAATGTTCTTCAGAACGTCTTTAAGAATATAATGCTGAAACACAAGGAAGTAAACTTTTAGAACAGTAGCTGGTGTTCTGTTTCTGAATCTAATCCTCCAGGCATAAACTACAAAGTTAATAAAGAGCAGATTAAAACCAACCAAGGACAAATTATTAACTCCGTTTTCCATTTCACTCTTCAATTCTTGCTTTAAATGCATTAGGGATCTCTGCTCCCAACGTAGTTAAAGCTGCAGCAGCCCTAATAGTCAACGGATCTTATCACAAAGGGTGTAGACACTTCCTAAATGAAAGCACCATATGCCTAATTATTGAGCTAAATTTATACCCGCAGCTATCTCTGAATGAAACATTTTCAGCTTTTCAGCTCACAAAATATTTCTTTCTATTCCCTTAAGGTATTTTTCTAGATTTCATTGTTCTGTTTCTGCGTCCTAGCCCCCTGCCCAAATCTGAGTGATAGCAGGCACGGAAGATGTAACTGGACACTGATGAATGGACACCCTCTCCCTGGGTTTCCTAAGGATGAGCATTACTTCTATGAGATAACAACTGAAACAAGGCTTCTGCCACAGGAAGCAGGGATTTTGGCAACAACAACTAGGGAGGGTAGCAGCAGCAATATAAACTGTTGGTTAACACAGCAATACTGCAGCTCAAACTTCCTTTTCTTTCCTGGAAATGGCTTCTTGAATCCAATTACTTATGAACAACCCCCTTTCTTAAGAAAAGTCTAAGCTATTGTTTCGATCAATCCCTAGTTGCTAATAAATAAATACTGTTTACTGGATATGCTGCATGCCAGGCACTGTGCTGAGAGTCACATACATTTTCTACTTTAATTCTTGCAACAACTCCGCGAAGTTGAATTATTAGCTCCATTTCACAGATGTGCAAAGGGAGGCTTAGAAGGCCTTCCACTCTGCCACATTGCCTCACAGTCTGACGAGAATTTTGACGATATACTTAAATTTTTTCTCATTTTGGTTACATTTAAGACAAATTGCCTTCTACTTTTAAATTCTAAATTAGCCTGCACCATGCAAATATTTATTTGAGATAGCACTTTTCAGGAGATACAATATTAAATTAGGAAGCAGAAGATCAAGGTTCTTTCTCAAATTCCGGCCATGTACCTATGAGATAGAAAAAGGTGTCTCCACACTTAGGGGGTCTGCTTGGAAGATAATATATATTCATAAAATTAGCCACACATAGGCCAAAGACAAATATTAAATGCCAAGGGAATCTGGAGAAGGGAGAGATCAGTGAAGGCTGGGAATGTGAGAGAAAGCCTCATGAAGGGCATGGATTTTGAGCAAGAAGACACTCCCTTTGAGAGGAATGAAGTAAGCGAGGCAAAGCTGTAAGTTAGGTGTGTTGTGGAGACAGTGACTATGCAGGTTAGCTAAAGCAGTCTCTCCTAGTTTAAGATATGACTCAAGAGCAAACCGAGGCAGATTCATAGAAGACTATGAATGTCAGTCTAAGCAGCTGGGACTTCATTCCAGAGCAGTGTTTTTCAAACTTTAGTCGCCTGACTAGCAGTGTCAGCATCACCCAGGAACACGTTAAAAATGCAAAATCTGTGGGCAGAGCCCAGCAACCTGTCTGTGAACAGGCCTTGCAGGTGATTCTCTGAGTAGCTACTCCATAGGAAACAAAGGCCCACTAAAACCTCTGAATTGGGCAACAGGAGAGAAATGGTATTCTTAGAAGATGAATCTAATAGTGATTTGCAGAATGAATTTGAAAAGGGACCATCTGCAAATTCATAAAATTCACACAGCCTGTACCATGCAAATATTTATTTGAGATAGCACTTTTCAGGAGGTACAATATTAAATTAGGAAGCAGAAGACCAAGGTTCTTTCTCAAAATATACCTTCTTACAAAGAAAATTTTTATTCTAATTTCTCTTGTGGAAAATGACACCTAACCTATGCCTTTTTATCTCACTGTAGTACTGTTAGCATTACTCATGCAAACACCATTGTCCCTCAACATTTTTTTCCTAGGGTAGGAAAAATAATTTTAATTAGGTGTATCATATAAAAAATTGAAATCTAAAAAAAAAAAGACAGTTCTTATTAAATGTAGTCCAAACTCTAGATAATAATGGACAGAAATAAATGAAAACTTTACGCAAATTAAAATCAGTAGCATTCCTTTTCCTCAGAGGATACATTCCAAGACCCCCCAGTACATGCCTGAAACCACAGATAATACCAAACCCCATATATATTATGTGTTTTCCTATACATACATACCTATAATAAAGTGGAATTTATAAATCAGCCACAGTACAATTAACAATAAAATAGAACAATTATAACAATACACTGTAACAAAAAATTATGTGACTGTGGTCTCCCTCCCTCAAAATATCTTATTGTACTGGACTCGCCCTTCCTGTGATGACATGACATGATACAATACCTGAGTGATAAGATGAAGTGAGGTAAAGGACACAGAGGTTGTGACACAGTGTTAGGCGACTACTGACCTGACGATAAGGGTTATTAAACACAAGCACCACCATGCAGGAAAAGTCCACCTGATAACCAGGATGGCTGCTACACGACTGACAGGTGGGGAGCATGTACAGCCTGGAGATGCTGGACAAAGGGAAGAGTCACATCCCATGCAGGACAGCGGAGATTTCACCTCACTACTCAGAAGAACATGCAATTTAAAACATAGGAATTGTTTATTTCTGAAAATTTCCATTTAATATTTAAACACAGAAAGCAAAACCATGGATAAGGGTGGCCTACTAAACTGAAAACAAATGCTGGGTGTAAACATAAAGACTCCTTCAGACCGGTCAGCATGGCTCAGCGGTTGAGCATCGACATATGATCCAGGAGATCGTGGTTTGATTCCGGTCAGGGCACATGCTGGGGTTGAGGGCTCGATCCCCAGCGGGGCGGGGGGGGACATACAGGAGGGAGCTGATCAGTGACTCTCATTGATGTTTCTAGCTCTCTCTCCCTCTCCCTTCCTCTCTCTAAAATCAATAAAAATGTATTAAAAAAAAAAAAAAAAAGATTCCTTCAAAGGAATCTCACAAGTATCTACATTTACTTCAGCAGTATTACATCTGCTCAAAAGAGATTTTATGAACCACCTTCACAGCCAGTGTACAAGTCATACAAGAAATTGAATACAGTTTTTCATTTTACAGATCATTCTGAAAACCACTTTAAAACTGGAAAAGGTGTTTCCTATATGGATTCTTCTCTTTATTCACTAGATCTGGTTCTGAGTCACTTTTGACTATTATAAAAAGTCAAGTCTCCCCTCAAAAGACAATGGCTTGCAGGCCATGAGGATAGGTGGAAGGGGCTCTAAAGGCGAGTGGGTACTACTTTCAGATTACGTGATTAAGGTGGACTGTTGCACTTAAGCTGAGTAACTCCTCTTGGTATGTTTGTTAAAAGCATACTCATTCAGCAAATATTTACTGGGTCATCTTATGGGCGAGGCCCAGGGCTAGCTGACCTGGTGGATGAATAAGGGAAAGGTCTGGAACAGATTCATGCCTAGGAAGAGCCAACGCCACAAAGGTTCTGTCTGTCCTCTTGGGGGAAGAAAAAACAGAAGCATTTCCAAGCTATGCTACAATTCAACCTTATTATCCATAGAACACTTAATCACTATTTTTATTCACCCTAACTGCTAAAGCAGCTTTCAACAGTAGTTAATAAATCATCTTCATTTTTTATGTTCCTCATAGTGCCCCCCCAACTTTTTTTTTAAAGCTTCTGAATTCTTTACCACACACTCTAAGCTAAGTAACCCCTAGGAGGGTTAAGTAATGAAGACTAACCCAAATGCTTCATAGCAGTGAATGTGCACAAAGTCTTAACACATGCAAATTATAAAACACGCTTTTGAACTACATAAAATTCCTTTTACATTTATTAAGAATGCCTTATGAAATTGCTGACTTGGGCTAATAATTCCTGAAAGAGCAGTGTGAACTGTTTTAGGCGTTTCTAACTATGAGATGAAACCTGGAGTTGACATTCTACACGGCTACTTGACTACAAAAGTAACATGCCTTAGAGAGCAGCGTCCGAAATATCCCAAAGTTACTATCATCTCAAATCATGATTTATAAAAATCATATAGTACATATCAATTGTTATTCACCACGGTAATGCAGTCTCAAAGCCAAAGTTAAACACTTCTGGCGTTAGGCAGGCTTTTATGAACTAACCAAGGTCATACTACAAATGCATTTTGAAATGTGCAGCTCTTTGCTATCTTAAAAAAGCAGGACTAAAAACACATTATTAGAAGGAATTAGCAAAAATAAATAAATAAAATAAGCCCAAGATTCATATACAAATAAATCTTTTCTTTTATTCTAAAACAAAACACCTTAGATAAAAAACACATTTACCCTTTTTGAAAAACTAAAGGCCTCTAACATACAAATGCTTAGCCTGCCCCTTCAGAGATGAAAATGTATACACTTATTGCTATGAGGTCTTATGAATGATTTCCTTTTGGTTAATTTTCCCTTCAAGTATTTAGCTTTTTAAGACATGCCATTTTCTGGTATCACTAAAATCACTTCTGAAATTCTATTTGGGCTACTTTTGATCTTCAACTATAATCTTAAAATAAGAGAAAACCATCCTGATGAATTCTAAAAAGAGAAAGATCCCTCCCCTGTCCCCCAGATCTCCAGAGATGCCACACCTCCCTCAAATATCTGATGCAAAACCCCAACTATAACTTAACGGTAGAGATGAGCCCATGGAAGCTTAGCTGATGTGTAACAGGATGTTCCAAGGTGTGTGGTTTTTTGTTTTGTTTTTCAAAGTAGTCCTCCTTTATCTGTGGTTTCAGTTACCTGAGGTCAACAGCAGTTCAAAAATATTAAATGGAAAATTCCTGAAATAAACAATGTATAAGTTTTAAACAGTGTGACATTCTGAGTAGCATGATAAAATGATAAAATGTCTCAGCTGCTCTGACCCTGGTGTGACTCATCCATTTGTCCAGGGTATCCAGGCTGCAGACGCTGCTGGACCCCACTGTGAGTCACTTAGTAGCCCTCTGGGTTCTTAGATCAACTGTGGCCATTTGGCAGGGCCTGTGTTCAAGTCACTTTTATTTTATTTAATAACGGCCCCAAAGCACAGGAGTAGTGATGCTTGCAATTTGAATATGCCAAAGAGAACCATACAGTGCTTTCCTTCAGTTCAGAGGTATGTATGTTTAAGAAAAAACATAGTATGTATAGAGTTTGATACTATCCACAGTTTCAGGCATCTGCTGGGGGCCTTGGCTGTATCCCCATGAATAAGGGATCAGTAAAGACTAGCTTTTATCCTAGGTGCCAACCTGGACAAGAAGCAAATTTGTTTTTAAAAATAAAATGCTCTCTATTGCCATTCAGGACTTGGCCTCCTTCAAGAGTCCATGCCCCTCTAGCCATGTCAGATCCACCTTCTCTGATACTCCACCCACAGGCTTCCAAGCTTTGCCTTCTTCCCAGTCTTGTTCCTTTCAAAATGTCCTTGTTGTGTACCAACGTGAGAGAAAATGTCACTCAAAGGCAAATTAAATATACAAGCTACTGTTTCATCACCTATGAAATTAATAAAGATTCAATAGAATGCATTCATTATATTATAAGCAGAAGTATAAATTGTTTTTGGAAAATAATTCCTCAAAATATACAATGGTCCTTTAATCCATTCATTTCCCCTTTTAGGATCTTAAAGGGAAGTCCTACTTATGGGTGTGGCGGCAATGAAATATGAGGTGGAAATTTAATGGACAGAGGTGTTTATCTCAGCATATTTATAAAAACAAAAAACTGGAAATAATCTAATTGTTCAGGACCAAGGGAATGGTTAAAATAACTAGGATGCTTTTCCCCTCCATGTTATACTATCGTACAATGACACTTTAAAAGAAAATGAAAATAATATGTGTATATAGTGTGCTTCCAACTGTAGAAAGAAATAACCTGTATGTTGGGGTGGGTTATAGTGTTGACAATACCTGTGACCGAGTGATAGAATTGGGAAGGATTTTTTTCTTTTTTCTACTTGTGTACTTTTAAAATGTCCTTTCCTAAGCAAGCATTCGTTTATCATGAAGTAACACAATGAAATATGCTTACTTCTACAGAACAAATTCTCACCCTTGCTAAGACAAATCTCAAAGTATAACAATGTTTGCTAGGCCACTTTAGTGATACAGTTTTAACAGCGGCCTTTAAGAAGCAATATGTCAATGAAAGGGAGGCCCTGCTGGGGACATTTCAGGCAGCTGTGAGTGGAGGACACACACTCCTGTTGCTGCCTTAACCACACCACAGGTCTGTCCTTGTGCCTTATGCCCTGACAGACAGAGATGCAGTGAGGAAATGCCCCTTTCTGTAGTTCCAGCACGTAACCTTATTAAAGAGGAACTAGGGTCAGACAGTCATACCCCAAGTATCAGCTCAGGAAACCTGGACGTGGCCACCGCCAGTGTGAGCTATGAGCCCTGGCCGTCTACCGTTTGACTCTCTAGTCCCTTAGAAGAATCCAGTGTTCTTCCCAGGACTTCGAAAAGACCGTTCAGTGAAGAAAGATTTGGCAGACATGGAGGTTTCAGCAATAGCTCATGTCTCTGGATGGCCCAAGTTCACGTCTCAAATAGTCATTCACAACCTGTATACATCAGTTATTGCCCCACCCTTTCTCATAAACTGCTGGCCCAGGCAAATAGGCATCCCCACCAGTGTCGCAACAAAGGAGGAGTGTGTAGCTGCTGTGCTATTCAACCTCCCCTTGCAGAACTTGGCGTCCATCCTTCATCAGGTTCCTGCCCCTCACTTCCAGGCCTCCTCTCACAGAGCTGGAGGCAGGATACTCTACGGGAGACCCACATGTAAATAGGGGGAAATAGCAAATGAGAGTCCATATAATGTGGCCTGAGTGTCACCATATGAAAGGATGTAGAGCACAGTGATCAGAAAGAAGTGATCAGAAAGCCCCTGAGAAAACCAGGGGCTGGGCCTTTGATAAGCTTAAGAGCCAGGGAGCCGAGTGGACTGGCAGAAAAAAAGGAAGGGAGGGAGGCAATTCCAGTTACAAAAGTCAAGTAACTACAAAGGATACCTACCTGCACTTTTACATTTTATTATCTCTCTTCTGAATTCCCAGCGGGATTGCAGGGCTCTAAAGTACTTACAGCAACTGCCAGAGTATTCCTGACAGAAGAGGGCTGCGACTCTTAAATGCTCTTAAACCTTAATCTCATTAGATTTTCTTTCAAGCACCTACTGATCACAGAAGTCTTTATCAGGACTCAGTGGAGGTGGGGCAGGGCTGCTGCTTTCAGAGCAAAGGAATTAGCCAGTATTGCTTTCTCAGATAATACCTTTCCCCCAGCAAAGATGTTTCATCTCTCCTTAGGATAGTTTCAGTGGGGCCCTGTCGCTGGCCTACCATTCAGGGCTGAGCAGGAGGTGGTCAGGCCATTAGAGTTGAGATATCACAGGCGTAGCAAGGCCTGAATGCTAAGAGAGAGTTCCCATCTCTATCCGTGGGAATCTCAGGATGTCACAGCTCTTGGGCCCTGTTTCTCATATATAAAGTGAGTACTGGGCTTCAGGCTCTCTGAGGTCCTTCTTGGCCTGAAACCCTAATAAATCTAAACTCAAAGCTCTCAAAAAAGGCCAAAATCATTGAGTTATAAAGTACAGTTGATTTATATGAATTTGGACTATCAGGTGACAGACTGAGCTCTTGTTATAGAATTGATCATAATTACATAATTTTTGCAGTTTAAATAATTTTCTTCTCACTTCTTAAAAACATTCCTCCAAAGACAAAACAGGTTAAAATGCACTTGACTCAATCTCTCTCTCTATTTAGGGGAACAATTTCCATGCTTAAGGAGGTAACTCAAGAACTGTGATTACTCTGAGAAGATGGTACTTCAGTAACAAGCACATTAGATTGTGAGGAATACACAAATTAATTCTTTATCACATATTTTGAAGTACAGAAGCTGAAAAAGTATACAATTTTAAAGACACCTCAAGTTTTTAGAATTTGGCAGAAATCTGAGAAAATCAGATTTGACAGTAACACAATACAATTACAGCTGTCTGGAAAGATCATCTTGATCCCTTTAAGCATCAAACTTATTTGAAGTGTTTATGATAACTTTTTAAAATTTAATTACCCACATCCCTGATTTATCAAACAGTATATGAAACAATGTAATCTTGGTTTGATTGCTTTAGGTAGTAACTCATAACAGTAATAATAGCAAGTAGCATTTATTATACACTCAATGCATGCCTGATACCTTTGTGTGGAGGGTCACATCTAAGCCTTCTGATCCAACAAAATGGTGCTATTATTACCCACCTTTTACAAATGAGAAAACTGAAGCTCCGAAAGATTTAAAAAATTTGCTTTGTAAATGAAAGGCCAAATTTAGAACCAGGGCACCAGACTTCAGAACCAGCCCTTCTGACCACCACATTGCTACACATGGATGGAGCAGGGAAAGGTAAGGGCTTCCAGAGAATCTCCAGGACCTACTTGGGTGAAGAGAACAGTGTGCTCCTAGAATGAAGACTCTATAGATTGGTGTAATTGTAAATGTATGACTACTTTTAAAAATATATATAGTCCTTCAGGTTAGCTGTCAATTCTTCTGTTACACACAGTACAATGTCATAAGAATATGTACAAAGATGTGGTACACACACACAGAGGAATGTTTCTCAGCTATTAAAAAAAAAAAGAATGAAATCTTACTATTTGTGACAACATGGATGGGCCTAGAGGGTATTATGTTAGGTGAAATAAATTAGAGGACAAATACTGAATAAGTTCACCTATATGTAGAATCTAAAAACCAAAACAAATGAACAAACAAAACAGAAACAACTCATAGATACAGAGAACAACCCAACACGGTTGCCAGATGGGGGGAGAGCAGGGGAGATCGGAGAAAAAGGCGAGGACAAGTAGGAAGTACAAACTGCCAATTACGAAAAAGTCACGGGGATGTGATGTACGGCATAGAGAATACACCCAATAATATCATAACTATGTATGGTGACAGATGGGTACCAGACTTATCGTGGTGATCACTTCATGAGGTTTATAAATGTCTAATTGCTATGTTGTACACCCGAAACTAATATAATATTGTATGTCAGCTATAATTAAAAAATAAATTAAAAATAAAAGGGTATGTACATTTACAGTTTGAAAGAGCTACCATATTGTCACAATCCTCTTCTCTAGGCCACCTCTCCTCTCTGCTTTTCTCCCTCCCATTTTTCTTCCTCACCTCTCATTGGAAAGAATGCCCAACTGGATGGTTACAAATCCTCTGCTTTCTGCAGAGATTTTTATAAAGAGAAATAAATATCTATCAAACTTTCCCTGGGCAGCTTTAGAAAGACGAAATCTGCTAAATTGATGAGAGTAGTAAGATTTTTTTAGAAAATTACTATAGGTAATGTAACTTAACTAATAATATGAAGTTAAATTTACAATTCTGAAGAATTATATTGTATGTGTTTTGTACTTACTCTACATTAGGGTCGGCAAATAATGAGTATGGACAATCAATTTGTACACTTCTTTGGCATTTATTTAGGAGGTGAGCTGTGATAGGATAGTGCTCAATGCTCACCAAACATGGGGCTTCCATTCTCAGCTCAACTCTACACTAATTGGCAATGTGACTTACAGAACAACTTTTGTGCCTCCGTGGCCTCTAATTTAAAATGAACAAGCTGGATATCTCTAAGGTCTTATCCAGATACAGTACGTTCATGACTTGGGCATATGTTTGCTTTTAAAAATCAGAGAGTTATAATTTTTAGGGCATATTGTTGGTAACAGAAAAATTAATTTTCAGAGTTTGTGTAAAGGACCTTTAAACAGATTCAGGAATGAAGGGTTGGGAAAGGTGGGGTTAGAGGTAGTTCAATTAATTAATATTAAACAAGGTACTAGGCTAAGAACACTGAGGGAAAAGTTAAGACTTAAGTTTCCCCAAAGAAAGAATTTCTTCCTTAAGCTATCAAACACTGGTTTCTCCTTTATCATTTTTGTCTACTTATGGGAAAGGCATTTCATAGTATCTCTGGAGCTCACAGGATGGCTGCTTCTATTTTGACCAATCAAAACTCATCTCTGACAAATACATACATTTTTATGGTTTTGTAGGTCATAAAGAACTTTAAAGGCCACAGGTTCTCTCTTGGCCTATGGGGTAAAAGCAGGCTCCAGGGCAGTTTTGATCTGCCCATCTACAGGCATACCTCACTTTATTGCAGTCTGCTTTATTATGCTTCACAGATGTTGCATTGTTTTCACAAACTGAAGAAGGCAAGACCCTCCACCAGCAAAAAGGTTACAACTCACTTTGTTGCGATACTCGTCTTATTGCAGTGGTCTGGAACCTAACCAGGGCACCCCCAAGGTATGCATGTAAACCTTGGCCTCATCACTCACACAGACCTGTAGGTGTTCCTCCCCTCTGACCTTGAGACACATTTTAAACTCCCTTAAATAAAGAATTTGTACTACCATAAATTATGAAATAATTTAATACAAATATGTAAATCCTTCCCTGAATTCCCACAAATTCAGATCTCATACAAAGGCACTTTTTACACATGTGAAATACTAGGGTAAATTTCTCAAGATGGGTTAGTTTATTAGCTCACATAAGAAATGCAGATGCATTAACTCAAAAATGCATTTACTCTTTTCGCGCCCTTAACTAGGTTCTAAGTCCTAAATACAGCTTCTTTATATGAATCTTAAGTTATCTGACAAGAGGAAGACAGAATACTCCTCTCAGACAAATTATCAATAGCTTACAGAAAATTAAGCTAAACATAATTGATTATCCACTAACAATCTTTTCTTGCTTTCCTATATTAATATTTAATAGTCAGCATCTACTCTGGTACTTACACTGTTGAAATCTGAATTTATTCATCTATTTGTTAAAGAGAGGACCCTTTACAAATACTCCTTGACATACCTGTTCTGGGAAGGGTCCTATGAGTGGGGAAATCTTGCATTTGCCCATAGTCCATGTGTGTGTTTTAGAGCAGGATGAGCGAAACAGGCAAGGTAACAACCCAAGGGTATTTAACAAGCTTCTTCAGAGTCTGGCCTTCAAATTGTGGCTTTTATTATTTTGCAAAAATTATTTGCTACAGCAGGAACTACCCATACAAATAAAAGTGTTTTGTTTTAATCTGCCAAGGAAGATTATTCCCAGGTCTGATCTTTAATAAAAAGGTTAACTGTCAATAGTTACCGAAAATTACAGACTCAAGAATAACCGAAGGTGCCCGGCTGGGCGTGGCTCAGCGGTTGAGCGTCAACCTAGGATCCAGGCGATCGGGGTTCGATTCCCGGTCAGGGCACATGCCCGGGTTGCAGGCTCAATCAATGACTCTCTCATCATTGATGTTTCTATCTCTCTCTTTCCCTCTCCTTTCCTCTCTCTGAAATCAATAAAGATATATTAAAAAATAAATAAATAACCAAAGGCTAGTGTAAGGTATAAAAACATATTTTAATTCTCAGTCATCAATATGAAAAAATTTTTTAAACTTTTAATTATATAAACAGGTCTGTAATAAAAAACTAAAGCCTGTTTTGAGAAACCCAGAGAAGCCAACAGTGGCCCCCACAGCTGATAGGTCCTAAAGCCTTACCTGACAGACCCCAAACTGGCTAATCAACCTCCAACCCCCACCCCATTTAGGTAAATGGGGACTCAAAAAAAAAAAAAAGCTTCCTAATTTAAAAAAAAAAAAAATTGGGGCAGAAGGGGAAACTATTTTTCTAAAAGCTCCATGGCGCTTTTTAACTTCTGTGCTTCATTATTCTAACACTGCTTTTAAAGCCAAGGCCAACTTGAGTACAATTTTTAAAAGATCAAACTCATGGCAATATGTACTATGTATGTATTCTAAATTTCAGGGAAATCCGGGGTTAATTTCATCACAAACTTACTGTGTGTGTGTGTGTGTGTGTGTGTCTTAATTTCAAGTTTTACATCAAGATTTAACATCCATCAAATAAGTACTAAAAAGCAGGTAACGCCTTTTTGTGAAGTGCACTAGACAATATACTATTTGAAATTACAGACTGTCTCCTCTGGGCACAAATTTGTTAAAAATTTAACACAGTACCAGTAACATAACCGTGTTGGCAATATAAAAATAGTACTGGCTGTCTTTAAACCAGATTTATAAAATAAAGGTTTGGCTCAGAAATTATTGTCTAAGCTACCCAGATATTAGGCCTGCCTATAGCTTTTTATTTTACTATAAAACTATTAGTACATTCAGGGATGATAGAGAACCTAAGTATATAAAGAGAAGTATAAAATAGTTTCTATAAAATATAGGAACAACAAAGATCAAAACTCAAGCAAAGACCTATTGGTCCATGACAAGTGGTCCACGGTGATGCCCAAAACGGAATCTCAATGTGTAGAGTTCAAGTCCAGTGCCCTATACACAATGGGCAACCACTCTTTCCTCTCTAAAACTCAACATTTACAGTTTTAGATTAACATGAGTTACTTTTTTTTTTGGTTTATAAAGGAACACATCTGCCTGAACTAACCTGATGAAAAACCATAATGCATTTCTTCCCTTTAGACTTTGACTAAATGCTGAAGCTAATTATGCTGGCCTTTTTTTGGTTCTCATAACATGGAATTTAAAGAGGACATTTAGTTCCGCCACTTTACGCAAGACTGGGCAATTTCAAAACATCTAGGTGCTAAGATATTAGCACCACACAGACACAGAAGGCTACATAAATTTCCTTTACATGGTTAACTAAGACCTTTTGATTTAGGGACACAGAGAGCTCGGATCTAACAGGGACAGATATGCATGCTGCTAAGCATGTGCTGTCCTGAATTGACTGCTCCTGTCCCACTGCTTCTGCTCCAAATGCACTTTTAATCACCACTGGTCAGTACCAATAGCTTTTTAACACCCATACATCTTTAGTATTTAAAATAATTCCCTTGGACAACGATGAGATGCACTGGCAGCTCATAGGAAATTAGGAGCATGAGATGTGTACGTTACAGTGCTGCAAACTTAAGGGAAATATAAGCAGATACAGACTTGGGGTTAATTTACCTATGGGTTTTGGTGGGATATTTTTAAGGAGGCTAGGGATGACGACGGGAGATGATTGGTGAGAAGTGGAGCTCTTCCCACCTTCCTGGTTTTGTAGCTCTGATAGAATCTCATGGGGAAGGGAAACTGCTAGATAGAAGTTGTCAGGGAGAGAAAAATCCATTCCCCAAGTTTAGGGGGCTGAGGAAGGGTCTCAAAGCCGCAAGGCCCATGGGCTGTGGAAAGATGCTGCCTGCATGGGAGGGATGAAGGCACTCTACCTAGTATCAAGTAAAAGGGACCCAAGTCCCCTTTAACTTGCTCAGTTACCACTTAACCAAATTCATCTGGTCTTATAGCAAAGTCACAAGTCCCATGACAACTGAGCTGCCTCCACTGTGCAGCCACTCAAGCTAAATACCTCTTTCTCTACCTCAAAATTCTGTTTACTGCCTGAAAATGGGGGGGGGGGGGTATCAGGAAGCGTTCTCTCCTTTTTACCTACCCACTGTCAAAAACACAAAATGTGTTTTCAGAGACTGAAATTTTTTAAAATGACAAAAATATCATTTCCATTCATAATGTATTTTAGCCATCTGAATCAAGATTTGCGATGAAATGTGTCTAATATGGTCCCCACATCTCTGGG
This sequence comes from Miniopterus schreibersii, assembly GCF_964146895.1. Classification (NCBI taxonomy): domain Eukaryota; kingdom Metazoa; phylum Chordata; class Mammalia; order Chiroptera; family Miniopteridae; genus Miniopterus; species Miniopterus schreibersii. The sequence continues at coordinate 61,411,299 of NC_138107.1, forward strand.
ACTGCGTAGAAACCCTGGCCGGTATGATGTCACGCAGGGGGGCAGCTGTGGGAAGAGGCGGGCCCCACGCCCGGCCGGCGACAGGGAGGCGTCCGGGTTTAGGTCCCGCTCCTCAAGCACAGGTGCTGGGGCTCCGGGCCCTTCCACTTCCATCTTTCAAATGGCAGCCTAAAATTACTCTAAGGCCCTCTTCAGCTTTGCGCCAGGCACGAACTCAGCACGCGTCGCAAGGGCCACGGGAAAACGAGACTGAAATGATGACAGGCTCGTCCCAGGCACGCTCGCCCCCTGACGTCAGCCAGCCGGCGCTGCGGAGGCAAACCTGTTGCATCACATGGAATATTTTTTTCTGACTACACTAGAAATGCAAGAGCCAGGAGGTTTACCTTTTTCACTTTCTTAAAAAGTAACAGTGCGCCCCCCCCCCCCATGGCACGTCCTCAGGTCTCGCCCGTGCAGTCAGCAAGTGCGCACCGGGCGCCGCCGGCGGAGCGGGCGCGGCCCCGACCCCGCTACCCCGCCCGAGGGGCGCGGGGTTTACCTCGGCTTCCTTCCAAGTCCTACCGGGGCTGCTGGGGACCTTGCCCGTGACCGCTCTCGGGGCAGTGAGCGGCCGCAGCCGACACGGAGGGGCCCGCACACCGCCCGCCGCGCACCTAAGACCCGCCGCGCGGCTCGTGGCGCCCGAGGGCGCAGGGGGAGCCGCGCAGCCGCCGCGACGCTGCCGCGAGGAGCCGAGCGCGCCCGCGGCTCCGCACCTGGGGCCGGGAGCCTCCGCGTCCCCGCGCCGTCGCGCCCCAGGGCTAAGTCCCGAAGCCCCGTGGTTTCTCCCCGAAACCCCGGGGGGCCGGCGCACCCCGGCGCCGCGCACTCACCTCTTTGATCTTGTCTCTCTTCTCGCGCGTGTCGGCGTCGGCGGGCTCCCGGCCGACCGCCCCGACGGGGGGCACGAAGTCCACGGCGGGCAGCCCCCGGGGCGCCGCCCGGCCGCGCAGCTGGTCCTGGGCCACCTTCTCCTTCTCCAGCAGGATGTCTCTCTGGATCTCCTCGGGCAGCTTCTGCAGCGTCTCCTTGGCCTCCCGGAGCGCCCGCTCGTGGTTCTCGCGGATCCTGGCCAGGTGGTCCTCCGGGGCGGCGGGGGCCCCGGGCGCGCCCTCCCCGCCGCCGCGGGCTCGCCCCTCCGCCGCGTCCTCGGCGCGCGCCCCGGGCGCGGGCTTGTGGTCGGCGGCCGGCTGCAGGGCGGGGCCCGAGTGGAACAGGACCCCGCTAAGCAGCTTGGAGGAGTCGGGCAGGAAGAAGATCGCCCCGAAGCAGAGGGTGATGAAGGCGCTGAACACCAGGAGCAGCACGAACTTCTCCGTCAGGCGGAAGGCGGCGGGGCCCGACCCCTTCCTGCCGCCGCCGAGCCCCCCGCCCAGGCCGCCGCCCGCGGGGCCGCTGAACAGGGGCAACAGGCCCCCCGCCGGCATCGCTCCCGCCGCCGCGGCCGCCGGGCTGCCCGCCGTCCAGGGGCCCCGCGCCCCGCCGCTCAGCAGCCAAACTTGGCCGCCGCCCGGCGTCAGCGGCTGCGGGGCCGGGTCCTGCGCATCCGGGCCGCCCGACCCCCTCGGCCGGGCTGCAGGCACTCCCCGGGCCGACGGCTCCCCTCTGGGGCTCCTTCCCGGGGCGGCTTCTTTGGCGAACAGGCAGGCGCGGCAGACAGCTGGCGGCAGCCCCTGCGGGGAGAGAGGCAGTAAAACGCAGTAATTACCGGGATGGTGATAAAGTTTCCAGCCCGTCTCCGCCTCCCGCGGCCGGCGAGCCGCCGGGACAGCTCCCCGCGCGGACCGCGGGTCGGGCTCCGGGCACCGCCCTCCAAGTCCACTCGCTGGACTTGGGGTGAAGTTTTCGGGTCCCGGGGGCGAGGCGCCCCGCGCACACCTGGGGCGGGGTCGCGCGCGGGCACCTCCTGGAGAGCGCGGCGCACCTGGGGGCCGGCGGGGAGCAGCGCGGGCGGGAGCTCGTCAACTTCGCCCCCTCCCCATCCCGGGCTGGGGCCAGCTGCCTCTGCTTCCCGGGTGGCGCCGGAGCCCGCGCCCGCGCCCGCGCCCGCACCCGCAGCCCGCAGCCCCGTCGCCGCTGTGCGGGGAGCGCGCGGACCGGCGGGCGAAGCGCAGCGCGATGCCCGGCGCGGCGGCCCCGCGAGCACTGGCACGGCCGCGCTCCGGGCGGTCGGAAACGGGGGCGGGGACGCGGCCCGAGAGTGACGGCGCGGCCGGGCCAATCGGGCGCCGCCCAGGGTCCCGCGGGGGCGGGCCGGGCGCGGGGGGCCGGGCGGGGCGAGGGGTTTACGGGAAGCGCGGCGTCGCGGGGCCCGGGGGGGGGAGGGCTCGGGCCCGGGGCGCGCGGCGGCGGGAGCGGCGGCGGGAGGCCGGGCCCGCGGCGGGGGTTTGCCCTGCGCCGGCCTCTGGCCCCGGCCCGGGGGCGGGGGTCCCCGAGTTGTCCTGGAGGCTCCCGGGCTGGCGCGGGACCGCCGTGTCGCACCTCGGGCCGGGGCTCGCCCGAGGGGCGCGGGAAGGACGGGGTCCCCAGGAGCACCCCGGGCCTGGCGGCGTTTCAGCGCCCCTGTTTACCCGAGGCAGGAGCTCCGCCGGCGCCCCGCAGCCGCCGCTCCCGGAGCCCCGCGGCCGGGAGCGGGCACCCCAGGGCTCGTGCGCAGCCTGCTCGGACATCACTCGCTCGGGGTTTTGCGGCTGCTTAGGAGTCCTCGTCTGCATGCGCGCCCTCTTAAAAAAAGGGGGGTGCCTCCCCTACCCACTCCCACTCTCAAATTCATTTACCTCATAGAAGTTGTCACAGTTTCCATTTAAAGAAGACGGCTTTATGTTGCCAGAGCGTCACGTAATAAATTTGAACACTGTGCTGAAATTGTGTCGAAATTAAGTCTTGGATTTGACTACTTCCATGGAAGTAAGGACTTGGTCCAAAAGAGATTGTTTTCAAGACAGTATTATTTTCCAAAATGTGTTCATAATTCCCCTGTCGCTCTGCAAATAAAGGGTTATCAGAGGAAAAAGCTGACTGACTTCCCATTTTGGAAAACTGGTGCTTAGCAGCCTTAGCCTCCCCCTCCCCCTTCTCTGGAAGCGTGATTTTAGCCCGTTTCTGCTCGTCTCAGAACAAAGGAAACACCTGGCACCTTTCAGGAAAGTGCCCACAAAACAGTTGTTTTCAGGTGTTGGACTGTATGAGAAAATATAGAAGCAAATCAGAAATCCTTACTACACTTTTTATTTAAGTATTCATTTTAACCATAATTATTTGTTGTATATTTGCTTTGTGTGAAATGAGTCATACACCCACAGTTTCTGTTGATGGAAAATTATTGTTTGATAAAAGCCAACGTTACTTGATTATTTTGATAACTGCTATGAAATTCTCTGCCCAGAAGAGTGCAGCATATCCAAGCAGGGTGTCACACTTTAGGAGGATTGCAAAAGAAAACTATTATTATTTTTTTAAAAGATGGAATGGTAATTTTTGTTTCAAAGTCGTGGATAGGTTGAAAAGTTTGAATCACTGTGAAATAATATTGTTTCCAACCACAGCCTTAAAATTGAGTTACCTCATGGATAGATAGATTCATAACAGGTAGATAATTATTAGAGTTAGTTACCCTAAACATCAATCTCTTCCAGAATAATTTATTACTTTAACTATTATGTTTTAAGGTTGGAATATTCTTATAGCCACAAGAATATTTAGACACTGATTTAAAATTAATATTACTAAGTATTCTAGGAAAGCAGTAAGATCTACTTTTAAGTGTCTGTTAAAATGGTGATGAAGAATGTTACAAACCTAGTTTTATTCCTGGTACGCTTTAACTGTGATAGCAAACCTGTTTGGACATTTAAACCATCACCTATAGTGGAAACATTAAGAATTTAACCTATGGACTTGAAGAAGATGATTTTTCCCTCTAAAAACTTTATTTTTTAATTTTAAAAACATGTCTTTACTGATTACAGAGAGAGGAAGGGAGAGGGAGAGAGAGAGAAACATCCATGATGAGTCACTGATCAGCTGCCTCCTGCAGGCCCCTGCTGGGGATCCAGCCTGTAACCAGGGGCATGTGCCCTGACCCGGAACCGAACCACAGTCCCCTGGTGATTGATGCTCAACTGCTGAGCCACGCCCGCTGGGCCCCCTAAAACCTTTAAATTTGCCCTGGCTGGTGTGGCTCGGTGGTTGGTTAGAGCACTGTCCCTTGCACTGAGGGCCTCTTGCTGTTCTGTGGGAGGCAGCCCATGAATGTGTCTCTCTCACATTCTCCTTCCCTCCCCTCCTCCCCTCCTCCTTCTCAAGAATCAGTAGAAGAAAGGGGGGGAATTTTATTTCTCTAAGTTGAGTTTAAGTATTTTAAAATGACTGCTTTCTTTATTCCTGTTTATAACTTTATGAGGCTTATTTCAAGATTGCTTTCTTTTTACCTGTATTTCTTGTAAAACAGAGACTTATTATGAGTAAAGCCTGGCTTTAATACTTTGTTAAACAAGAAATTAGCATTGGTGGTTGATTATGAGTTATGTATTAAAGGGTGCCCATCTGTGTTAGGTAGGATGGAAAATATGTGGGAGCGCTTGTACTTGGGCTACAGCAAGTAAAAAAAATCACAGAGGGTGTTTGAAGAGACAAACCAACTAAATTAACCACGAGAAAGCCTTTTAAGTAACCATGCAAAGTCCTGTGTTTTCCCAGTAAGGGAGGAGTACAGAAAGGTCAATAAATAAAAATGTGTATTTTGAAGCAAAATCTGACACTTTGCCCTGATTTCAATACCATAAGCACTTCACATTCTACAGTTAGAAAAATAGTGCTTTGTATCCTGAGAGAAAGCAAAACTAAAGCTGACTGATTCCGGTCCCCAAATAATAAAACCTTGACTGTTACCTGTAAATCCAGACTCTCCCACCATATCTGCTTGAAGATCTGTCATGATTTTTGTGAACACAATGACTGTGATCAAGTTGCTGTGTTCTCATTGTGAATGGTCTAATGTAAATTTAGCAACCTTAGTAATTTTGTGTGGTTTTTCTGTTTAAGTATTTGCTGTGTTTTCTTATTTGGCCAGACAGTCCTGAAGTATGACTCCTTTGTACCTTCGGCATGTCTGCTTGCAAATTTAATTCGTACTCCTTCCTCTTCCAGTTCTTTTTATCTCTGTATCTTTCCTTGACAATTTGTAAATTTTTGAGTTTCAAGATAAAAATCTTTAGAATCACTAATTTTAAAAGATCCAGTTTTAATTAGAGATATCTCCCCAAAATATAAAGAAATCCCTAATTTTTTGGCTGCTTGGATTTCTGTTTTTAAAATTACATTTAACAAAGAGTATATTTAACTTACATTAACATGCCTAAAATTAAATATACTAATAATTATAAGCAGGCTTACAGATGAAAAAGTGACAATATTTTAATAAAAACTGATCATTGAATATTTTTAGAAACATAAGTTCTCAAAAATTAAAGTGAAAAATTATTTCTTAGGAAGTTTCTAGAAGGTACTAGATGGAAGTTTATAGAAGAATCCTTTTGAGAATTTTTGTTTTTTAATTTAAAAATAAAATGTAATCTAATAAAAGCAACAAATTTAACACATATGTGTAATAGTTAACTACTGAAATTCTCTAACAAGTTAGATTTTTGTTAAAATCTTTCTATAGCTGATTTTCTAATTGCCTTCAAATTCCAGGTCAGAATAGGTTTTTGCTTTTATTTTTAAAAAACAAAATGTAATATGCAGAAAAAGTTCATTTTGAACATTAATCTTGACATTCTGTACTTCAATGGGCAACTCAGAGTTTTATATGAGGTTTATTCAGATGGGAATTAACCAAATATTTTTGTTGTTTTGTTTTTAAATATGTTTTTATTGATTTCAGAGAGAGGAAGGGAGAGGGAGAGATAGAAACATTAATGATGAGAGTCATTGATTGGCTGCCTCCTGCACGCCCCCTCCTGGAGACTGAGGATGTGCCCTGGCATGTGCCTGACTGGGAATCGAACCATGACCGCCTGGTTCATAGGCTGGCCCTCAGCCACTGAGCCACGTCGGCCAGGCATACTAAAGTTTTAAAATAAACTATCAATAATATTTGTGGTCGTATGAGGGGCTGCAGTCATATTTCTTGTTTTCTACTCTGCCCCTTAATTTACTTTGGAACTGCCTAAGTAGCATATTATTTTTTTAGAACTCCAATCATTTGTGTGTGTGTGTGTGTGTGTGTGTTGCAGGGGCGGAGGGTGATTAAGAGGCTGAATTAATGAGCGCCCCCTCCCCGCATCCCTGCTTGCTCCTGATTAAAGATCTGTTTTTGTTTTGAACGTTCATTTCATAAATATTGGCAGTCTCCAACCTAAAAACAGTGTGTGCCACAAAGTGTTTGTGCATTGGCTCTTTGGAACTTTGAGAGCATTTCTCTCCATAGAAACAGAGTTGCAAATGGTGCTTTGGGTACTGGTCTGCTCTACAAAGATCTAAGACCCCAGGGAAGAATAAAGTGTTGGGAAAAAAATACTGCTGCAACACTACTAATCAAAGTAGCATTAATTAGAAAGTGTTTTATTTATCTCAAGTGTTGGAGCCTGAGGACAAACAGATTTATTTGGTTGAAGAGGAGATATAATGGTTGTTTCAGAAAGATTCTAAATGAACTTTCAAGGTCAGAAAGGTTTATGGGAAGTTCATAGGTAAAGTTTTCCCTTACTAAGTATAGCTTTCTTTTGGTTTCAGGTATATCCCTAGTCCTACCCTTATGTTGTTTTTGCTTTGTTTTGTTTTTATTTTATTAAAAAAGGGACTGAAAGCAATAAGCACAGAGAGAGGTTTTCCTGAGGTAACTGGGCAAGGGTTTGAGTGAGAGAGTAATTTATTATAGAAGACATGCATGTCCTTGGCTGTGCGACCATGGGTCATAAGTCACCTATCTTCTGCATCTCTCATTCTTCATCTGTAACATTGCTGTGGCTCTCAGATTAAATGATCAAACTAATGTGTCTGGCACAATGGGCATTCAAGAAATGTAATTCAATTTTTCTCCTCCCCTAAAAAGGGAATTAATGTCAGAAGTTGTGAAATAACAGTGACTATGGGATTCTTAAAACAAAACAAAACACAGAAAAGGGTGGCAAGGAAGAAATTTTTGATTATGTGGCTTTTCATATGGTTGTCGCTTTTCAATTTCTGGCCTCTATTTACATAATGGGCACTGGAGAAGCGGTGTGTGGGGGCGAACAGCCCCAGGTTTGATAGGGAAAAGGTCCTACAGTGTTTCTCCACTCTTTATATAAATAGGACCAAAAGTTTACCAACCAATCGGCTTTATAGTTCCTAAAGCCCTGAGAAAATGTAAATGATGGTACCTTTTCAAAGTGAAAAGATGGATATTACTGCTCAGTGCTTGAAGAGTCAGGGCACCGAGGGTTCAGGGCAGAAAGGCTGGGAAGAGAATGCCAACCACCGCCTTTAGGAGCCCTGGATCTAAAATGCTTGAATTTCAGGCCTTGAGAATACACGATTTCAACCGTGTTGGAAACTAAAGGAAAAACTTTCTTTCTGTGGCCAGAGACAGATACAAAATGTTTCTTTAGTTTTTAATTCACTAGATTACATTTAAAAAATGTATCTCATAGTGAAACTATTTAGGTTCAGATAATCTGAACACAATTATTTCACTGTAGTGCTCAAAATTGTTGTGCAAAGGAAAACAAGTATATTTCTAACCAATATGGTTAACTGTCTAAAATTAACTAATATTTGCTTTAAAAATATAAAACAGCAATTCTTCCTCCAAAAAATAAAAATTATTTTTTCTCTTTCCATTCTCTATCCCATAAAAGATCATATGCTTTTCCAGAAAAAACAAACAAACTCAGAAAAAGAAAAATCTGATACATTATTCTGCCCAATTGAAATTTTTTTTAGGAAATAAAATGAAATGAAACCACATGTTCTTGTTCCTATTTTGGAGAAACAATCTGCAACTATGACACGACAGCACTTTGCTTCCCAATTTTATTGCAAAATAAATGTGCTGTTTGCTCTACATGTTCAGTCTTTCATACTGTCCTTCAGGGCAGAACTTTATTTTAGTTTTGGGTCTCTGTAAATGGATAGGAATTCACTTGTGATTCTTTGTCCACTGAACTTGTTTTTCAAGTTCAGGCAGAGCATTCTCTTGCAATATATAGATACATTTAGGAGCTAAGGTAAAAGCAGGTATGTGTTGCCGATAGTACCTGAACAAACATCTACTGAATGTGTGACCAGCAGTCTATTTTTTAAAAATATAATTGAAACAGGTCTGGACTGTGGGAATGAAAGAGACATACTGAAATTAATATAGGAAAGAGAAGGAAAGAATTCCAAACCAGTGACCCATATATCTATTAGACTTAGTCTAGAACTCGCAGGGTCTCATACAGGGTTTCTAAACAAGTAACTGTGCTTAAAATGTGTTGAGTTTGAGATGCTTAATCTGGCTCTTAGATTATAAAGAGTTTGGAACATCCACTGAGATGATTAGGTTCTCCAGTTTCTCTCAAGTATTAAATGGGTTTACTGCATTCTACTATTATGATAATATCATCTGCTGAACAGTAACCAACAAGAAATGAAACTATCAAGTGCCTAACAGTACTATCCATTTTACATTCTTAATGTTAAAATCCACCTATATCTCTATCAAGAAATCAATTTCTGTTCTTAAAAGTCAGTAGTCATTAAAAAGAATTTAGTTTACTTAAGTAATACTAGAGCTAATTTTTTTTTTTATCCCATAGGTGTTCATAGGGTAGGATAAATTACTATAAGAAGAAAGTTAGGAAATGTAAATTTGTGGAACTTTTCAATTAATTAATGTTAACTAATGGGCTATATATACTGTGCCATTAAGTACATTTAGTTTATTATTATTTTTCTTTAAATTCTCACCTGAGGACATGTTCATTGATTTTTAGAGGGAGGGGAAGAGAGAAAGAGACATACAGAGAGAGAAACATCGATGTGAGAGGGAAACATCGATTGGTTGCAACCTAGGCATCTGCCCTGACTGGCATCAAACCCACAACCTTTTGGTGTATGGAACAATGCTCCAACCAACTGAGCCACACAGGCCGGGGCCATTAAGTACATTTTATTAAGTGCATGTAGTTTCATCATTTCCCTCTCCTTGAAAAAAGTTTTAAATTAACGTAAACTGCTGGTGGGGATGTAAAACAGTACAGCTGCTTTGGAAGAGTCTGACATTTCTTTAAAAGGGCAAATACAGAGTTACCATATGACCCAGCAATTCCAGCCCTAGGTTTATACCTAAGAGAAATGAAATTATTTGTTTATGTAAAGATCTGTATATGACTGTTCATAACAGCATTATTCATAATACATAAGAGCATTATTTATTATAGCCAACGGAGGAAACAACCTAAATGTCCATCAATTGATAGAATGTGGTAAAGCCATACAATAAATATCATTCAGAAAAAAAGAAAGAAAGGACACAAAGTACTGACACACACTCATACAACGTGAATGAATCTTGACGACTTCATGTTCAGGTGAAGATGCCAGCCACGCAAAACCATTATGATATGGTTTCGTTTGTAGAAATGTCTCAAATAGGTAAATCTATAGAGACATAAAGTATATTAGTGATTGTTTCAGGCTGGGGTTCTGCGGGAATGGAGGGTCACCACTAAAGGATACACTGTTTCTTTTTGGGGGTGATGAATTATTGTAAAATTGATTGTGGTGATTGTTGCATGGCTCTGTGAATATGCTAAAAGCTATTGAATTGTACACTCTAAATGGGTGATTTTTACAGTATGTGAATTATATCTGAATAAAGCTATTGCAAAAAAAAGTTTCCTTTCAGAACTGGTTTATAAGAGTCTTTCTCAAGAACCAAAGAATACCTTATGCAAACAAGGTAAAAATAACAAGATGAAGTTGACATTACACTAAATGGCATTATTAAATATTTAAATCCAAAAAGTAGTAAGTAGGGAGTGTAAAGTCAAGAACTATTTTCAAGTTCACAGAGGAAAATGCTACAATTTCTCAACTTGAGAAATACATATTTTTATTGAGTAGTCAGGCAAAGGGAATGTTTAACAGATATGAATCACTTCTACACTCTGCACTTTCCTATTAAGTAAAACATAGACAAGGAATATCATTCATATTTTTTGATGTGTGGAAAATTACTATTAAATGAATTGTACCACACAGCACTATAGTGACCAAAATCTTTCCAGGAGAAGTTTACTTGCTCAGAGTAAGAAGCTTAAACTAAGCAAAATGATGCAGGGGCCAGAGAGCTGTATTAGGAATCTGAAGACCTATTTTTAAAATAGCTCTAAAAAAAACAAAGAAAAAAAGTAGCTCTGATTTCTGTGGATAATTCAAACATTCAGACTCACTTTCGTCTTTTGTAAAATAATGGAAACTCCTCATTGAAAGGGTTGTGCTGAAGATCAAATTAGATATCATATGTATGTCAGAGAATGATTTACCACTATAAGGTACTATAACAACCATTGATAATCGATAATGTTAATTATTAACACAATACTATCAT